>NC_134907.1:6308509-6326009 GCF_041734735.1 Babylonia areolata
AAACCATGAAATGCATCCATATCATGTGCGTGCACACACACCGGAGCTGGGAATCTTAAAATGAAATAAATGAGAAAAAAAAAAAGAGAACGCAAAGGAGAGACTGAGTTGGAGAAAGAGCTAGGGAGGGGGGAGAGAGAGGGGGAGGGGAGGAGAGGTGAATGATGATGATGATGGAGAGTGAGACAGAGCGGGAAAGACAGGAAAAGCGAATGAGAGAGAGGGCATGAGAAAGGAAGACAGGGAGACTTTGGGAGAAAGACAGGGAAAGAGAGTGGGAGAAAGAGAGGAGAGAGAGAGGGGGGGGTGAGGAAAAGGCAGAGAGAGAGAAAGACAGAGAGATAGAATGATAGGGAGAGAAAAAGAGGGGGGGGGGGTATGCGATAGAGAGAGAGATAGGGATAGAATGCCATGGAGAGAAAGAAACAGAGAGAGAGAGGGGGAGATGAGAAAGAGAGAGAGAATGACAGGGTGAAAAAGAAAGTGAGAGAGAGAGGGGGGAGATGAGAAAGAGAGAGAGAGAGAAAGAGAGAGAGAGAGAGAGAGAGAGAGAGAGAGAGAGAGACAGAGAGAGAGAGAGAGAGAGAGAGAGAAACGGATGCAAAGAAACAATTAGACAGAGATCCATACCATAGACACAGGACAGCTAACGGATGGTCCATACCATAGACATAGGACAGCTAACGGATGGTCCATACCATAGACATAGGACAGATAACGGATGGTCCATACCATAGACACGGGACAGCTAACGGATGGTCCATACCATAGACACGGGACAGATAACGGATGGTCCATACCATAGACACGGGACAGATAACGGATGGTCCATACCATAGACACAGGACAGTTAACGGATGGTCCATACCATAGACACGGGACAGATAACGGATGGTCCATACCATAGACATAGGACAGCTAACGGATGGTCCATACCATAGACACAGGACAGCTAACGGATGGTCCATACCATAGACACAGGACAGTTAACGGATGGTCCATACCATAGACATAGGACAGCTAACGGATGGTCCATACCATAGACATAGGACAGCTAACGGATGGTCCATACCATAGACATAGGACAGCTAACGGATGGTCCATACCATAGACACAGGACAGATAACGGATGGTCCATACCATAGACACAGGACAGATAACGGATGGTCCATACCATAGACACAGGACAGATAACGGATGGTCCATACCATAGACATAGAACAGATAACGGACGGTCCATACCATAGACATAGGACAGCTAACGGATGGTCCATACCATAGACATAGGACAGATAACGGATGGTCCATACCATAGACATAGAACAGCTAACGGATGGTCCATACCATAGACACAGGACAGCTAACGGATGGTCCATACCATAGACACGGGACAGCTAACGGATGGTCCATACCATAGACAGGGGACAGCTAACGGATGGTCCATACCATAGACACATGACAGCTAACGGACGGTCCATACCATAGACACAGGACAGCTAACGGATGGTCCATACCATAGACACAGGACAGATAACGGATGGTCCATACCATAGACACAGGACAGCTAACGGATGGTCCATACCATAGACACAGGACAGCTAACGGATGGTCCATACCATAGACAGGGGACAGCTAACGGATGGTCCATACCATAGACATAGGACAGCTAACGGATGGTCCATACCATAGACACAGGACAGCTAACGGATGGTCCATACAATAGACATAGGACA
Source organism: Babylonia areolata (assembly GCF_041734735.1). NCBI lineage: Eukaryota > Metazoa > Mollusca > Gastropoda > Neogastropoda > Buccinidae > Babylonia > Babylonia areolata. The sequence continues at coordinate 6,310,243 of NC_134907.1, forward strand.
GCTAACGGATGGTCCATACCATAGACACGGGACAGCTAACGGATGGTCCATACCATAGACATAGGACAGATAACGGATGGTCCATACCATAGACATAGAACAGATAACGGATGGTCCATACCATAGACATAGGACAGCTAACGGATGGTCCATACCATAGACACGGGACAGCTAACGGATGGTCCATACAATAGACATAGGACAGCTAACGGATGGTCCATACCATAGACACGGGACAGCTAACGGATGGTCCATACAATAGACATAGGACAGATAACGGATGGTCCATACCATAGACATAGAACAGGTAACGGATGGTCCATACCATAGACACAGGACAGCTAACGGATGGTCCATACCATAGACACGGGACAGCTAACGGATGGTCCATACCATAGACACAGGACAGCTAACGGATGGTCCATACCATAGACACGGGACAGATAATGGATGATCCATACCATAGACACAGGACAACAAACGGATGGTCCATACCATGCACGTTGACATGATCATGATGGTGTTTTATGGCTGGGGCTGGAATGTCTTTCATCTGCATGTTTATGGCATAGGTCTGAACGAAAAACTGGGCTGACAGAAAATAATGATCCGACTTCAAATTACCATACATACGTCATCAGCAGGCTGTAGTGTGGCTACCCCTATGAGGATGGGGGTGGTGTGGAGGAGGCTCCTTGAGTTATGAATAATATCATCACCTTTTGGGAAATATGTGCTATACATCTATACATGTCATCTATGTAACTGATATCCCCCCTCCCCTCCCCCCCCCCTGTTTTTCGTTGTTTTTCTTCATCGTGTCGTCCTTCACCGTTATTCATCTTTCCATTCAAATCGTGTTTGTTTCTTTTTGTTGTGGGTTGTTTTACAGAAAGCATCTTTATTGTTTTCCTCTCTCTCTCTCTGAAAATCATTTTATAAACAGTTGTGATATATACAATAACCTAAGGCAACAAACATCTGAACTCTGAAGGTCAATCATATGTTCACTTGCTGAAGAATGGTTCTATTTACAGTATTCGTAAACTCTGTGTTAATATATTTAATGCCCTGAAGATACGACAGGAGCACGTTGACAGCAATGAGGAAATTTAGAATTAATTTACAATGTACAAGAGGCACTTTTGTTCTGCAGGTTTAACTCACTCAGTACGGCCAGTCCTCTCTTCTCCTCTACACAGACCCCTCGGATGTCCAGTGGGTGTCTGAATGACCCAACCTTTAGCTTCCGTCGTCAGAATTGTGGTATTCTTTGTCAACATTCACCTCTTCAGTATGAGAGCCTTTTACTTACTATATTTTGATGGTGGTAATTGGGGTGAAACGCTGTTAACGTCTTCTCTTTCGCCGTTCGTATGGGAGAGTTAAAGTCTGGCAGGGTCGTAATATAACGAGATTTTCCTCTGTTTGTTTGTGTGGGGCACTGTGGCAGAATGGGTGCTGGCCTTGTGGTCCTGTGTTCACCAGTGATCAGGGTTCGAGGCCCCGTTTCGGCATGGTGTCATGTCCTTGGGAAAGGCACGTTACCCCGAGTTTTCCTGACACCACCCGGTAAATGGGTTCCTGCTGAATGGGTATCCAGTGAATGGGTACCTGCTGAATGGGCATCCAGGTGAATGGGTATCCAGCTGAATGGGTACCTGGTGAATGGGTACCTGGTGAATGGGTTCCTGCTGAATGGGTTCCTGGTGAATGGATATCCAGTGAATGGGTTCCTGGTGAATGGGTTCCTGCTGAATGGGTTCCTGCTGAATGGGTATCCAGTGAATGGGTTCCTGCTGAATGGGTTCCTGCTGAATGGATATCCAATGAATGGGTTCCTGGTGAATGGGTTCCTGGTGAATGGGTTCCTGACTGGCTGGGGAAAGTTAAAACTGCGGATGGAGATGATTGGGCTCCGCCTTCCTATGCCGAGCCCTGGGCACATGAATATGAAATCACAGAGCGAATATCTGTGGCTGTGGAATCGTTAACCTTTTAAAAACGTGTGTGTGTGTGTGTGTGTGTGTGTGTGTGTGTGTGTGTGTGTGTGTATGTATGTGTGTGTGTGTGCATGTATGTGTGTGTGTGTGTGTGTGTGTGTGTGTGTGTGTATGTATGTGTGTGTGTATGTGTGTGTGTGTGTGTGTGTGTGTGTGTGTGTGTGTATGTGTGTGTGTGTGTGTATGTATGTGTGTGTGTGTGTGTGTGTGTGTATGTATGTGCGCGCGCGCGCGCGCGCGCGCGCGCGCGTGTGTGTGTGTGTGTGTGTGTGTGTGTGTGTGTGTGTGTGTGTATGTGTGTGTGTGTGTGTGTGTGTGTGTATGTGTGTGTGTGTGTGTGTGTGTGTGTATGTGTGTTTGTGTGTGTGTGTGTATGTATGTGTGTGTGTGTGTATGTGTGTGTGTGTGTGTGTGTGTGTGTATGTATGTATGTATGTATGTGTGTGTGTGTATGTGTGTGTGTGTGTGTGTATGTATGTATGTGTGTGTGTGTGTGTGTGTGTGTGTGTGTGTGTGTGTATGTGTGTTCGTTTTGTGGCAGAATGGTTAAGACGCTCATCTGCCAACACAGTGTCTCGTGAGGGTGTGGGTTCGAATCCCGCGCTTGCCCCTTCTCCCAGGTGTGACTGGAAAATCAAACTGAGCGTCTTGTCATTCGTATCAGAAGATAAACCGAGGTCCTGTGTGCAGCACGCACTTGGCGCACTGAAAACATCCCCAGGGCAACGAAAGACCTGTCCCCTGGCAATATACACGGATGCACTCAAAGCCTGACTAAACGGGTTATGCTGCTGGTCAGGCATCTGGAATTGTCCGAACGCAGTGATACCTCCTCGAGAAACTGAAACAGCACAGCACAGCACAGCACAGCACAGCACAGCACAGCACAACACAGCACAGCACAACACAGCACAGCACAGCACAGCACAGCACAGCACAACACAGCACAGCACAGCACAGCACATCACAGCACAGCACAGCACAGCACAACACGAAAGAACACAATGCTTTATCTGACAGCCTGCTTTGACAGCCGAAGTACGAGTATTTCGGGCATCCGTTCCTAAATATTTTAGTCAGGCATCTGGAATTGTCCGAACGCAGTGATACCTCCTCGAGAAGCTGAAAGTGAAAGTAAGAGATGTGTTTAGCCCTAGCCAGACCCCGTGCCTGGCCTGGCCAAGACAAGAAGATCCCTCGCCCATCTGTGCTTGAACATGCTAAAACGTAAACTGAACAAGACACACTTTTCATCGAATTCTTTCAACACCCCAACTTAAGTAAAGTCACACAGCGAGCAGCTGACAGGGAGAAACACACAGCTCTGGGTCTCCTTGAGTATTGATGTTGTGCTGCCATTGACAGCCTCTGACGAAGATGGCTTATACCAGGGGTTCTTTGTGGCTTGTCATGACCGCCGCCTCCAGCTGTACTGAAGGAGAAGGGGGTGGGGTGGGGTGGGGTGGGTGGGTGGGTGGGGGGGCGGTCTGTCACAGCCTGTACCTCCTCTCCATTACAACTCAATACAAGTAGTCGTGAAGAATTCTACTTTAATCGCCTAGCCCCCAGCATCATTTCAAGCTAACCCCCCACCCCCACCCCCACCCCCCACCCCCCAATTGCATTACGAGGAGGTCGGGGGCGGGAAGTTGCGGGGAGGGGGCGGGGTGGGGGTGGGGGGGTCGCCAGTTTAGACAGGTTAAAGATTACACCCTGAGGGACATTCCAGGCAAAAGTTGGATGTTATTCTGGCTATGCGCTGTCCAGGTTTGACCTGGGGTAAAAACCAGTGGGGGTATGAACTGGCTGCTACACCACACCCCCTGTAGTTCACCGGCTGTCTCACACAAACAGCCAAGTGCAGAAGCACGACTTGATACATCGTCGTGAGAGATACCGGGCTCTGGAACAGCTTCGACATGTTGCTGTAAAGTTGTTTTGTGATTATGGAAAATAAACTTGGGCAGTAATAACTATCGTGTGACGTCTGCCGAAAGCAATGTAAAGGAGACTGTGCGATATTTCTGGACGCACTTTGACGTGGCGTTGGTTTCTGAGTCTGGTGGTGCTGAAATTATATTCTCTTCAGCAAAAGACAAGCGGTATTTTCCAATATCGTCTTTACAGCGTTGCAAGATAGAAGATACGGCATAATGGCCGAGTGGTTAAGGCATTGGACAGTCGTGTGTTCAAATCCGGTTGTGGCGCATGATGGATTAGGGGTGGAGTTTTTTCCGATCTCCTGGGACAAAAGATGTGCAGACCCGCGGCCTGAATCCCCTTCGTACCCATGCAAAAGATCGAATGCGTATGTTAATAATCCCGTAATCTATGTCAGCGTTCGGTAAGGACACACCAAGGATGCGCACCACGAAAACGGGATATGGCTGCCTACATGGTGGGGGTAAATAGTTCACTTGTGCACGCGGGTAAACATGGGAGTGGCAGTACATGAAGGCAAGAAAAAGAAGAAGACAAAGAAGAGAAGTTGGCTATTTATGGCTTTAAATCCCAAATCCTCTTTAGTCGTTATACACCGACGTTGGATAAGCTTTTCTGACTTCCCTGTACCACAAGAGAACAGTACAAACATCTTGGCACAGATCGATATATTCAAAGTCAACGAGAGATAAAGGGATACAGAGGATGTCAGATTCAGATGATTTATTCATATCCAGGCCCAGGTCCATCATGAAGGGGTACATGAACACCATACTCAGTGTCCAGGAAAATGAAAGAGCGAACCACACACACATCAACGCACGCAACAAAGTAATGGCCTAGAGGTAACGCGTCCGTATAGGAAGCGAGAGAATCTGAGCGCGCTGGTTCGAATCACGGCTCAGCCGCCGATATTTTCTCCCCCTCTACTAGACCTTGAGTGGTGGTCTGGACGCTAGTCATTCGGATGAGACGATAAACCGAGGTTCAGTGTGCAGCATGCACTTAGCGCACGTAAAAGAACCCACAGCAACAAAAGAGTTGTTCCTGGAAAAAAATATGTAGAAAATTTCACTTCGATAGGAAAAACAAATAAAACTGCACGCAGGAAAAAATACAAAAAAAATTGGTGGCGCTGTAGTATAGCGACGCGCTCTCCCTGGGGAGAGCAGCCCGAATTTCACACAGAGAAATCTGTTGTGATAAAAAGAAATACAGATACAAAATACAAATACAACCTGCTTCACGATGTCTGACTCATGCCAACACAACACAGCGATGTGGTCCCATACAACCTGCTTCACGATGTCTGACCATTGTCCCCGGGGCCAACACAACACAGCGATGTGGTCCAATACAACCTGCTTCACCATGTCTGACCCATAACACAGCGATGTGGTCCAATACAACCTGCTGCTTCACGATGTCTGACCCATGTCCCCGGGGCCAACACAACACAGCGATGTGGTCCAATACAACCTGCTTCACCATGTCTGACCCATAACACAGCGATGTGGTCCAATACAACCTGCTTCACGATGTCTGAGCCATGTCCCCGGGGCCAACACAACACAGCGATGTGATCCAATACAACCTGCTTCACCATGTCTGACCCATAACACAGCGATGTGGTCCCATACAACCTGCTTCACGATGTCTGACCATTGTCCCCGGGGCCAACACAACACAGCGATGTGGTCCAATACAACCTGCTTCACGATGTCTGAGCCATGTCCCCGGGGCCAACACAACACAGCGATGTGGTCCAATACAACCTGCTTCACGATGTCTGACCCATGTCCCCGGGGCCAACACAACACAGCGATGTGGTCCAATACAACCTGCTTCACGATGTCTGAGCCATGTCCCCGGGGCCAACACAACACAGGGGTCCAATACAACCTGCTTCACCATGTCTGACCCATAACACAGGAGTGGTCCATACACCTGCTTCACGAGTCTGAGCCTTGTCCCGGGCAAACACACAGCGTGTGGTCAATACAACCTGCTTCACGATTCTGAGCCATGTCCCCGGGGCCAACACAACACAGCAATGTGTCCAATACAACCTGCTTCACCCTGTCTGAGCTGTCCGGCAACCAACACAGCGATGTGGTCCATACAACCTGCTTCACGATGTCTGACCATGTCCCGGGGCCAACACAACACAGCGATGTGGTCCAATACAACCGCTTCACGATGTTGAGCATGTCCCGGGGCCAACAACACAGCGATGTGGTCCAATACAACTGCTTCACATGTCTGAGCCATGTCCCGGGCCAACACAACACAGCGATGTGGTCCAATACAACCTGCTTCACGATGTCTGAGCCATGTCCCCGGGGCCAACACAACACAGCGATGTGGTCAGCCAGCCTCTAGGTTCCTAGCTCCTCTGTTTGGAATTTGATCCCTGCCTGCTGCATCAGGGAAAGTTCTTCTTCGTGCTCTTCAAGCAGGAGGAAAGTATATTGCTTCCAATATCAGCACAAAGTTATGCAAGCGAGTATCGTGTGTGTGTGTGTGTGTGTGTGTGTGTGTGTGTGTGTGTGTGTGTGTGTGTGTGTTATAAGCGCGCTATATAAATTATGAATCTAGTTCATTCAGAGAGATATGTGTGTGCGCTTGTACAAGTAAGTGTTCATCTGTGTGTGTGTGTGTGTGTGTGTGTGTGTGTGTGTGTGTGTGTGTGCCGTGGAAGCTGTGATACGTAGACTAGAAATGAGTGTGTGGAGGAGGGGGGTAGAGGAGGTGCAGGGTAACGTGTGTGATGTGTGTGTGTGTGTGTTGGAGTTCATGTACGTTTATATGTATTTGACTGTGCTTTCATATCTGTGAAACTGCATGTTCGGTGCATATCTGTTATGCATGTGTGGGTGTATATGTGAATGTGTGTCTTCATGTTTTACCCTTTTTTTTTTTTTACATTATAGTTATTATTTATTATTTATTTATTTGTGTAAGCTTATCTATCATTTATTCACCTTTTTTTTTTTCTCAAGGCCTGACTAAGCGCGTTGGGTTACGCTGCTGGTCAGGCATCTGCTTGGCAGATGTGGTGTAGCGTATATGGATTTGTCCGAACGCAGTGACGCCTCCTTGAGCTACTGAAACTGAAACTGAAACTCAGAGAGAGAGAGAGAGAGGCAGGAAGACAGAGACAGTGGAGCAGACAGACGGAGAGGGGGTGGGGGGTGGGGGGGTTGGTGGATACAATTTCCTTTCTGTGAGGGACAGGGTGGTGGTGGTGGTGGTGGTGGTGGTGGTGGTTTTAACAAGTCAGTGTGAGCAATGCTGTGGAATAACAGACCTGTGCTTCATGTCTGGGGCAGGGGACGGAACTCCCTCCTCATGTTAACTGCACCCTCTCTTTTTTCAGCACAACTCTGGCTGTCTGCTACCATTTTTTTTTACCTTTTCCGCACAGTGCTTTGGCCATCGACTTTTCAATCCTATTTTCCAGTAATGCACTGACATACAGAATACTGCTTTAGTCCCGCATTTGTCGCGTGAGAGAGAGAGATATATGTATATATATATATATATATATATATATATATCTATCTATCTATCTATATATATATATATATATATATATATAGAGAGAGAGAGAGAGAGAGAGAGAGAGAGAGAGGGAGAGAGAGAGGGAGGGAGGGAGAGCGATATATATATATATATATATAGAGAGAGAGAGAGAGAGAGAGAGAGAGAGAGACGCTTTGACGCTTTGATATTTTATTGTCATTACCTGCATAGGTCTATTGACAAGGGGGTGATAGGGTTAATTCTTATGTCACCACAAGTACCATACCACACTCTGCTTAATCCATCAAAACAAAACAAAACATGCAAACAAAGAAAAACAAAACAGCTTTTATCGAAATGCAACATCCTTACAGTATGGAAGCAACAAACATTAAAAAAGAAACAAAAACAAAACCCAAAGACAAAAACACCATTACTCCACCATCCATTCTATCAACGATACTGTTCAATGTCTACCTTATTATCTGGCTTACAGTCTGAACATAAGATAGTAGACATTATACATTATTATCCCCCTCATTTACTCTGGTATTGTTATATATATATATATATATATATATATAGAGAGAGAGAGAGAGAGAGAGAGGAAGACACGGAGCCACAGAGACAGGGACAGACAGAGACAAAGACACAGATAGCGGAGAGACTGAGAATCTTGTAAAAACGAGAAACAGAGACAGAGAGATACATAGGTGGACAAACATACAGACAGAGACACGAGACACTGAATGACAGACAGACAATCCGTCAACGTCGTGTGTGAAGCCTGCAAGTAAAAGAAACCTTCGGCAAAGAATGGTTTTATCAGTGGCAAAACGCTGTGTAAAACCTCACTTCTGACGGCAGAACAAATGTTACGCGAAACCAGAAAGAAAAAGGATAGAGCTATACTGGAGACATGCTTTCTCTGCAGGGATAGTATACAGAGAAATACATTGTGGGGGGAAAAAGCAACAACTGTACAATAAAATCCAGTGCAATGCAATCAGTGAAAAGCAATATGATGCAACACAATTCAACGCATCGCAACAAAACGCAACAAACCACACAGCACAGCACAGCACCAAACCATAACACCAGCAACACAGCACAGCACAACGTTAACCATGACACCAGCAACACAGCACAGCACAGCATTAACCATGACACCAGCAACACAGCACAGCACAACATTAACCATGACACCAGCAACACAGCACAGCACAACATTAACCATGACACCAGCAACACAGCACAGCACAACATTAACCATGACACCAGCAACACAGCACAGCACAGCACAACACGAAAGAACACAATGCTTTATCTGACAGCCTGCTTTGACAGCCCAAGTGTTTCGGGCATCCGTTCCTAAATATTTTGTCCTGATGCACGCGAGATATTCAGGAGAGGGTTAGATAAAGAGAGGGGGGGGGAGACAGGAGGAGAGAGAGGGAGGGTGGGGGCATGGAGAGACAGACAGACAGAGATGTGGAGATAGACAGATACATAGCTTGACTGACTGACTGATTGACAGACTGACAGATAGGGAAACATACATGCAGATGGATGGATGGATGGACAGCACACTACATGCGTTTGAATGATAACCTCAGTGAATTCAGTAAATCAGGAAGTCATATTTGATCGTAACTGAAATGCTTTGCATAAAATATATTGAAAAAAAAAATTTCACAGTCCTTTCATTACAAGAAGCCACAAGTAAACTTAACCGTAGTTAGGATAACTACAAGTTTCTGATGGAATATATCGTGCTTTCAAATTTGTCAACGCTGCACAATACAAAACAAAATGCTGCTCATCTTCATTTACAATTTTTACGTAATGGACAAACTAAAACTTTTTCAGTGTGTTTACTTTTACGTAAACGATGCTGAACAATTTCAGAGATACCATATCTAAAACTTAGACAAATTTGAAGTGTCTATTTTAATCCATTCACGGGTATACCTACAGCTTAACATTATGTACAATGCAAAATGTTTGATGTATTTCAAATCTGTCGCTACTTATAATAAGAAAATCCCACTCATTGCCATCTGCATACAATTAATCTGTCCTTGAACACACATAAAAACAACCTGATATCTTGAACACCTTGATTTTCCCATACAAAACCAAACCTAACTGAAGCAATTCGCCATGGACATTCGAAACCCGGTTTCTTTTAATTGTTGCATTAAATCAAGTCAAGTAACGTTTTGTAAGTTATATGTGGTGACCTATATTCCTCCAACCTAGTTAATTTCAGCCAGTGTAGAATGAATCACACAAGGTCTAGTGGAGGGGGAGAAAATACTGGCGACTGCCGATGTGATTCGAACCAGTGCGCTCAGATTCTCTCGCTTCCTTGGCGGACGCGTTACCTCTAGGCCAACACTTCAGATAGGCAGGTACATGTCTGTACAGGTAGAGAGGATGTGTTGTCACAGGACTCCAGAGCTTAGTCGGATCATTGTCTTGGTAAACAACTTAGAAAGCTGCTGGTCATAAACCCGCCATAAACTCATCAAGGATTTATGAAGTATTCATTTGATAGAATGTCGGCACAAACTTTCTGGTGGTTTTAAACAGTTCGTACTCGTTAAGTTCCAACATGTCAATGACAAGATATCGTCAATAGCTGGTTGTATGTAAGCATAAAACAAATAATGTTCGTGTATGTTGAGCAAGAAAATGTTTTATTCTACTGAGTGATTTCTTTTCGATATCTTCTTTGATAAAAAGAGAAGAAAAAAAAAGAAAAAGAGATGATTTGACCAAGATAAATTAATGTCAAAGTTCAGCCCATGAACGTTATAAAAATCGACTTCTCCTAGCATTTTATCAACGACTTTGATATCATTTAATTTATGTTGTATATTTAAGACATTTTTGCCGTGTTGCAGGTTACTTGAACGTGCTTTTTTTGGATGAAGAGACGCATGTTTTAAATCAGTCTATTCAACAAGATGACCTGCATCCTTTTGTAAATGGATGCATGCTGCACTGGTATTTTTATGAAGAGTGTTATCTTCAGAATATAGTTCACGAGGTGATGAAACACGCAAAGGACGATCATTAACATAAACTGAAAAATAAAATTGGAACTGCTGCCCGACTCGTCCTCAGAAAGAAAAGATCTGAGCACATCACTCCTCTTTTGCAACATCTCCACTGGCTCCCTGTCTCACACCTAATAAAGTACAAGATCAGCAATCTATGCTACAAATGTATTCACAAATCAGCCCCTTCCTATCTCTGTGGCTGCCTTCACCTCTACACTCCATCTCGCTCACTACGATCAGCTTCGGATCCACTCCACTTATGCATACCCAGATTCAAACTCTCGACTGTTGGCCGCAGTTCTTTCTCTGTTGTCTGGACCTTGCAACTGGAATGAACTTCCTCTTTCGCTTCGTCAAGTCTCCACACTCAGTCTTTCAAGTCTGACCTTAAAACCCACCTCTTCCCAAAATAGCCTCCCTTGCCTGCGTCTTCCTTGTCTTTAGTTTCTCCAGTTTTAGAGTTATGTGTGCGTGAGAATGACTGGTGCGAAAGCGCTTAGATTTGTCTATGCACAAGATTCAGCACTATATAAGTACCATTATTATTATTATTATTATTATTATTATTATTATTATTATTATTCCTAATTTTAACTGGTTTGAAAATGGATATGGTAGAATCTTTAAAAAAAACCCAACTTCTTTTACTTGTATGTATTATCAGTAGAACAGATGACATGGGATACCGGCTGAACGGCACAATGAAAGAATCGAACACAAAACGACAGAAAACCAAATAATTTGTTACTGACACACGTACGAAGTTTAGACCAGTATGTTTGTCTCCCCCTTCACCGTCTCCAACCCACACAGTCATCATTCCCTTCCCTGGCAGGTCAGCCATTGGTTCTTCTGGTCCGTTTCTAATAGACCCTGGCTTCCACGTAAACCTGTAGCAAATTTGTGTGCTTTTGTGGAACACAGTCTGGGTCGATTTGGTCCTCCAATCCGAGTGGGCGTTTGAGTTCGAAAACTGTTTGTCTCAATCTGTGTGTCGTGTGTGTGTGTGTGTGTGTGTGTGTGTGTGTGTTGTATGGGATGTGTACGTGTGTGTGTAGGTATACGTGTGTGTTCGTCTGTGTCTGTCTCTCCCCCTCTGCGTCTGGTCAGGTCTGTCTGTCTCTCCCATCCCAATTCCCCATCTCTTTCTCTCCCTATCTCTCTCTCTGTCTCTGTCTGTCTGTCTGTCTCTCTTTCCCCTCTCTCTCTCCCTATCTCTCTCTGTGTCTCTGTCTGTCTGTCTGTCTCTCTTTCCCCTCTCTCTCTCCCTATCTCTCTCTCTGTGTCTCTGTCTGTCTGTCTCTCTCTGTGTCTCTCTCTTTTCCCCTTCTCTCTCTCACTCTCTCTTTCCCTATCTCTCTCTCTCTCTCTCTTTCCCTATCTCTCTCACTCTCTCCCTCCCTATCTCTCTCTTTCTGTCTCTCTCTCTCTCTTCCCCCCTTCTCTCTCTCTCTCCCTATCTCTCTCTGTCTCTCTCTCCCTATCTCTCTCTCTGTCTCTCTCTCTCTCCCATTCGCTCTTCCCTCCCTTTGCCGTCTTCTTTAGCCATGTCATCAGGACGTGAGGACCAGGCCAACCTCTGTCAGGTTTTTCACTGTATCCCAGACAGCTGGTGTCATTCCATACTCTGCTTGGCAGCTGGTTTTCCTCAGTTTTCCTCTTCTGTTTGGATTCCCTCACCCCCTGCTTTGTCCCCCCCCTCCCTCCCTCCCTCCCTCTGTGTAATTGGTACCTCTGTCCTATTTCAAGCCGACTCCCAGGGCTGGTTCAGAGTTGTGTGGCTTCGTGGGTCGAGTAGTTATTCAGTTTCTTCAGCAAAGGTCTGTGAGTTTGACTTGTAGAGTTCTGTTTTGTCCGGGCGTTTGGTGTGTGTGTGTGTGTGTGTGTGTGTGTGTGTGTGTGTGTGTGTGTGTGTGTGTGTCTGTGTCTGTGTCTGTGTGTGTCTGTGTGAGTGTGTGCACTTCTGTCTTTACGTCTGTCTGTCTGTCTGCACATGTCTGTGTTGTGACCGAGTGTTTCTTCAAGTCTGGCTTTGCCATGAAATATTTTGATGAGGTCATATGGGTGAGGGAATGAATCACTGACATTGCTTTATCCAAAAATGAAGATAGGAATGACAAAATGATTCGCGACGAGAAAAACCAACCAACCAAACAAAACGTAAACGCCGAGGAGAATAAATTGTAGCAGGCACTCCTCTAAAAATGTGTTTTATGTGATTCATTATATTTGTTTGTTTGTCTGTTTTTCGTGTTTTCTTTATATCTAAATAAACAGATCCCACAGACCACCCCAGTCGCTGGTACCCTGAACGTTGTTAACATCTTGTCCCGTCGCCTGTTTCTGGTTCATCAATGTCATATTTGCTAATCAAGAGTCCACGTCTGACTGACACACTGTCGCTGCCTGACGATATCAGATTGTCGCAGGATGGTTCGAGCTTTGCCCGAGGGCATGCCGAGTGTGTGTGCCATCCACGATGTGCCAGAGTTGGGGGGGGGGGGGGGGGGGGAGGTTTATTAGGTGCGTGGTGTGTGCCTGAGTCATACGGAGACCTCAATCGCAGTACAGCAGATAACAGGCGTTCGTTGAACTCATCCCCCTGTTCGAATCATTGTTTCTGGGTCTTTTATGGAGACCTGCAATGTCTCTCTGTTTTAGAACCCAAATACACAGTAACCATTTCTGTGTAAACGTCTGTCTCGGTTCCGTAGCAGAAGGTTTGCAATTCATCAGACTTTATCTATCATGATATAGAAGTGTCCTAACACAAAATCAGTCCAATACAATTTAGGATTTCACATGACTTAATTATAACAGGATCATATTGTTAGAGGAACAGGCATGTACGTGCAGATCTTCTTTTCCCTCAGCTCTGTGGAGTCACTGGGGCGATGCACAGAACTGTTGACCAGACTCCTCCAGGTCTGCCGGTTGTTCAACGTCTCTGCAAGTGGTGTTCCTGACCATTCTGCACTGTTGTCGGTCCATCGTGTTTTCTGTTTCCGTCCTTCAGTGTGGAGGATTGCACGAACACTGTACTTTGACACGTGGCCATACCAGCGTAGCTGTCTTAACCTATGTCAGCTAAATAAGGTCCCATGTACTTCTTGATGGTTTGGTGCACTTTTTATTGACTCACTTGTGTAAACAAAGTGAGTCTATGTTTTAACCTGGTGTTCGGTTGTCTCTGTGTGTGTGTGTGTGCGTGTGCGTGTGTGTGTCTGTGTGTTCGTGGTAAACTTTAACATTGACATTTTCTCTGCAAATATTATGTCAGTTGACACCAAATTAGGCATAAAAATAGGAAAGTTTCAGTTCTTTCCAGTCATCTTGTTTAAAACAATATTGCACCTCTGGGATGGGCACAAAAAATAATAAATGAAGCCTAATTATATGCAAACTGCATTTACTGTTATATTTATATTTTTTGTATTCTCTAAACTTGGCACTTTGATCTGATATTCTGACCCAACAACAAGAGCAGTCATTATTATCATTTTTTGTTCAAACAGGAACTTCTTTTGCTAAGCATGGAAGTTTTATTTATTTTGCAAACGTTTTGGTGCAGATACTAAAAAAAGGGAAATTACTCTGTAATTATGCTAGGGGAATTAATTTGCTTTAAACTGATCTTTCTCATCTTAAACATTACATTTTGAAATTATACTCAATACATAAAAAGCTTGGATTTTTTAAAAAAAGTGTATCACAAGTGAGTGTTGAAGGCCTTGCCTCTCTTGTTTTGTTGATATGATCAGTGTCTGATGCTTAGTGTCTTGCGATTCCACCCCATGGAATGGCTTCAGTTCTGTCCCAATCAGACATGCGGGTCTGTGTCTCGTAGGCATACACTTTACAGCAAGATGGAACATACCCGTGCACGCCGGAGTCTGACCTTGTGTTTCATGGAGATGTTGCTGCCCTTCCACATCAGTGTGGACAGTGCTGATGTTCTCCTTGCTGCCCATGACAGGATGTCTGGTTTGGATCCCAGGAAGTCGAAGTGTTGAACAGCTCCTAGTTTCTGTCCCTTGACACTGATTTTGGTGTTGTGACTGGCCGTCAACTTGGTCTTTCAGGCACTTCTTTCTATCTTTTCGATGTTTCGTCCAGTTTTTAACCATCTGAGTGTGTTTGTAAACGTAGTGATTTAGGGTTGCTTGTGTTTATTTTTTTCATAGGAGAAAAATAGGATAAGACAATATAAAACTGCCTCAGCTCTTCTTACCCTATATACTGCAAATATCGTGTCAGGTTTGATGAGACAGAAGAAGATGTCGCTGAAAAGGCCACGGCCTTGGAGTGCCACACACGAGATGCATCTCCAAGAGAGGACCTTCGCTGGACACCAGATGGGGAAATGAGCGCAGAGAAGACCGAGGGGAACGTGACTCACAACTTTGTGAGACTGACTAAAGGAGAACAGCTCCGTGCGGGGGCAGCTAGCTGAGACAGCACAGGATAGGAGACATGGCGGACAATGGTTGGGGAAAAAACCCAGGAGAGTCGTGTGTATCTCTGGTGGCGGCATTACGTGCCACGGGGCAGGAAGGGGATTATGTAGAGATAAGCATATTCCCCGCATCTGCATTAATGAGGGTGTTAACCGTTCCTTGTCGCCTCCGCTAAAGTGTCGCCAGCGACAAATTTTCGGAGGCGGCGACAGTTCAGCAGACGACGACAATTGTGCGGC
Source organism: Babylonia areolata (assembly GCF_041734735.1). NCBI lineage: Eukaryota > Metazoa > Mollusca > Gastropoda > Neogastropoda > Buccinidae > Babylonia > Babylonia areolata. The sequence continues at coordinate 6,325,476 of NC_134907.1, forward strand.
TAACTGTGAAAGGTCGGCAACAAATGAATGGATTCTACAGTTAAGAGTTTATTAACCGCTGATTCGTCGTTGTTATTTTCTCACCCCCTCACCCCCCCCCCCCCACCTCCGCTCCCCCCCCCTCCCGCCACCCTCCCCGTATCATTTGATAATGACTTTAGAACTTTGCATTATTCACACAAAAAAACTGCGACAGATGATAGATTCATTCCTAATCAAGACAAACGAGGCCCACGCGTCCACATGGCGACGTTATTTTCATGAGCATCATTATTTTTTTATTTATTTCAGCATCATCAACACACAGCAACACACAGCAACACACACAGTGGAATTTGGCGTCCAACACAGACTGACTATCGGTCTGTGTTCAGTCTGTGAGCGAGACACGTGGACGGAACTCTGTTCACCATTTCAGCGTCATGTCCACAGACGCGACAGTTAGGCGGATAACCGGGGCTTTGGGTTACAGAACAAGTGTGACACACCCTCTCGCTGCCTGGCATTATTAAATCCTTGTGGGATGGTTCGAGC
>NC_134907.1:6331009-6343509 GCF_041734735.1 Babylonia areolata
CACAGAACTGAATGACGTCAGTTGGCACACAGAACTGAATGACGTACCGCGCGGTTTTCATTTCTTCCTTCTGACGGCTGCTCTGATGACTCTTCGTCCACGTGACTCCCAGCCTGTCAGCGCTCGTTGGAGCGTGGAGCTCCCCCCCCCCCCCCTCCTCAACCCTCCCAAGCTCCCCCCCCCCCCCCCCCCCCCCTCAACCCCCCCTGCCTGACTGGAGAACACCACTAGGCACCACGTGTTTCTGGTGTAGCAGCTAGCTCGTGCCCCGCTGGTTTTAGCCAGGCCTCAAGTGTGGCCTTCCCAGAGTGACCCCGAGGGGTGTGCACATTGGCCCGGGATGAACTGTGGAGGTGAACCTCAACTGGTCAGAACTGACCCCCACCCCACGGGTCCCATCTTAACACCCCCCCCCCCCTCCTCTCCCAGGGGAGGGGTTTCCAGGTCATTTCTGGTCGGCGTGTATGTAACAAGTGTTTGTCCTTTTTATGACACACCGCCCCTATGACCAGTGGACATTCCTTGTCTGGTCTCCACCCTGCCTGGCCAGGGTGGCCTTCCAGGAGGATCTCCTGCCTGCACAGCTCTCCGGGTCACTGGGACACAGACCCCCCCACCCCCTCCCACTCCCACCCACCCCGTCAACCCTCCTTCTCCCTTCAACACAGCAAGGTTGCCATCCAACGTGAAGATGCAGTGGTTTGAACTGGTGTGTGTCGAATGAATTCTGTGCAGTCACAAAACACACTGACCTGCCGACACTTCAGAATGAGTTAATGAGGGATCTGCCGTGTAGCCACTGCGGAAATGTAACGCAAAACAGGTTTGTTTGTTTTTTTTACTGCAAGAGCTTCAGTTCCTGTCTTTTGTTCAAAAGACCCGGACATAAAACAGCAATGGGGGACCCATTGCAGACACCAGTGTCCGGTGCGTGTATTATCGTGGACGTTATTGTTCAGTATATCTCTGTCTTTCTCACTGTCTCTCTCTGTAACCTTCTGTCTCTGTCTTTCCCCTGTCTCTCTTTGTAACCTTCTGTCTCTGTCTCTCCGTCTGTCTCTCTCTGTAACCTTCTGTCTCTGTCTCTCCGTCTGTCTCTCTCTCTGTAACCTTCTGTCTCTGTCTCTCCGTCTGTCTCTCTCTGTAACCTTCTGTCTCTCCCTCTGTCTCTCTCTGTAACCTTCTGTCTCTGTCTCTCCGTCTGTCTCTCTCTGTGTAACCTTCTGTCTCTGTCTCTCCCTCTGTCTCTCTCTGTAACCTTCTGTCTCTCCCTCTGTCTCTCTCTGTAACCTTCTGTCTCTGTCTCTCCGTCTGTCTCTCTCTGTAACCTTCTGTCTCTGTCTCTCCGTCTGTCTCTCTCTGTAACCTTCTGTCTCTGTCTCTCTGTCTCTCTCTCTCTGTAACCTTCTGTCTCTGTCTCTCCGTCTGTCTCTCTCTGTAACCTTCTGTCTCTGTCTCTCCCTCTGTCTCTCTCTGTAACCTTCTGTCTCTGTCTCTCCGTCTGTCTCTCTCTCTGTAACCTTCTGTCTGTCTCTCCGTCTGTCTCTCTCTGTAACCTTCTGTCTCTGTCTCTCTGTCTCTCTCTCTGTAACCTTCTGTCTCTGTCTCTCCGTCTGTCTCTCTCTCTGTAACCTTCTGTCTCTGTCTCTCCCTCTGTCTCTCTCTGTAACCTTCTGTCTCTGTCTCTCCCTCTGTCTCTCTCTGTAACCTTCTGTCTCTGTCTCTCCGTCTGTCTCTCTCTGTAACCTTCTGTCTCTGTCTCTCCCTTTGTCTCTCTCTCTGTAACCTTCTGTCTCTGTCTCTCCGTCTGTCTCTCTCTGTAACCTTCTGTCTCTGTCTCTCCCTCCGTCTCTCTCTGTAACCTTCTGTCTCTGTCTCTCTGTCTGTCTCTCACTGTAACCTTCTGTCTCTGTCTCTCCCTCTGTCTCTCTCTGTAACCTTCTGTCTCTCCATCTGTCTCTCTCTGTAACCTTCTGTCTCTGTCTCTCCCTCTGTCTCTCTCTGTAACCTTCTGTCTCTGTCTCTCCGTCTGTCTCTCTCTCTGTAACCTTCTGTCTCTGTCTCTCCGTCTGTCTCTCTCTGTAACCTTCTGTCTCTGTCTCTCCCTCTGTCTCTCTCTGTAACCTTCTGTCTCTGTCTCTCCGTCTGTCTCTCTCTCTCTCTGTAACCTTCTGTCTCTGTCTCTCCCTCTGTCTCTCTCTGTAACCTTCTGTCTCTGTCTCTCCCTCTGTCTCTCTCTGTAACCTTCTGTCTCTGTCTCTCCCTCTGTCTCTCTCTGTAACCTTCCGTCTCTGTCTCTCCGTCTGTCTCTCTGTAACCTTCTGTCTCTCCCTCTGTCTCTCTCTGTAACCTTCTGTCTCTCCGTCTGTCTCTCTCTCTGTAACCTTCTGTCTCTGTCTCTCCGTCTGTCTCTCTCTGTAACCTTCTGTCTCTGTCTCTCCCTTTGTCTCTCTCTCTGTAACCTTCTGTCTCTGTCTCTCCGTCTGTCTCTCTCTGTAACCTTCTGTCTCTGTCTCTCCCTCTGTCTCTCTCTGTAACCTTCTGTCTCTGTCTCTCTGTCTGTCTCTCACTGTAACCTTCTGTCTCTGTCTCTCCCTCTGTCTCTCTCTGTAACCTTCTGTCTCTCCGTCTGTCTCTCTCTGTAACCTTCTGTCTCTGTCTCTCCCTCTGTCTCTCTCTGTAACCTTCTGTCTCTGTCTCTCCGTCTGTCTCTCTCTCTGTAACCTTCTGTCTCTGTCTCTCCGTCTGTCTCTCTCTGTAACCTTCTGTCTCTGTCTCTCCCTCTGTCTCTCTCTGTAACCTTCTGTCTCTGTCTCTCCGTCTGTCTCTCTCTCTCTCTGTAACCTTCTGTCTCTGTCTCTCCCTCTGTCTCTCTCTGTAACCTTCTGTCTCTGTCTCTCCCTCTGTCTCTCTCTGTAACCTTCTGTCTCTGTCTCTCCCTCTGTCTCTCTCTGTAACCTTCCGTCTCTGTCTCTCCGTCTGTCTCTCTGTAACCTTCTGTCTCTCACTCTGTCTCTCTCTGTAACCTTCTGTCTCTCCGTCTGTCTCTCTCTCTGTAACCTTCTGTCTCTGTCTCTCCGTCTGTCTCTCTCTGTAACCTTCTGTCTCTGTCTCTCCGTCTGTCTCTCTCTGTAACCTTCTGTCTCTGTCTCTCCCTCTGTCTCTCTCTGTAACCTTCTGTCTCTCCCTCTGTCTCTCTCTGTAACCTTACGTCTCTGTCTCTCCCTCTGTCTCTCTCTCTCTGTAACCTTCTGTCTTTCTATCAGTGACCTCTGTCTCTCCTCTGTCTCTCTGTCTGTGCTGCCTCTGTCTCTGTCTCGCTGCCCCTCGGTGTTCCCCTTCCTTCATCTCTCTCTCTCTGTTTGCCTGTCTGTCTGTCTTTGTTCCCCACCCCATCCCAGTCCATTCTATGGGAACGAGCCATATTCTGTTGTTGGAAAACCGTGCGTTTGCGCATCGAAACTCAGGCGTGCATACAGACAGATGTCTGTTTATCTCCCTTTGGTCATTTGTGTATATGTGTGAAAAGCATGCTATTGTACTGGGTGTTTCTGAAACTGCAAAGAAAATATTTGTTATTTGTTATTCCACAAAAATGGATTAAAAACACAAAAAAACACCCCAGAAAACAGTTGTATTTGCTTAACTCATTACCCTGGTAAAATAATACAATTTTGTTTCGTTACTTTTCGTTTTCTCTCTGTGTCTCCCTATCTGTTTGTAGGTATGTCTGTCTTTCTGCCTACCTGTCTCTCCCTCTCTCTTTCTTTCTCTGTTTCTCTCTGTCTCTCTGTGTCTCTGTGTATGTCTGTCTGTCTAGCTGTCTGTCTCTGTTTCTGAAAGAACGAAATAATGACGTTTTCTTTTAAACATTAAAGCAACGGACAAAGTTGATGGTAGCTTATAATTGGAAATCTTCCTGTTACGTCGAGATTGAACGGCTGCCTACTGATTCATTGTGTCTGGCTCTGGCCACCTCTGTCTGCCTCTCCCCCCCGCTCACCCCCTTCTCTCTCCATCCCCCTCTCTCTCTTTACCTCATCATTTTGCATGCGCTCTCAAATTTGTGCATGCAAGGTCTTCTCAAGACAAATAGGTATGAAGCATAATGCAAAAGGAGAGTTAGAAAGACAGAAAGAAAGAAAGGTTAGATAGAAAGAAAGAAAATAGATGGGTTTTCTACAGGTCTCCAGACCGTACAGTATTCTTCTTCTTCTCCTCCTCCTTTAACTCTCTCCATACGAACGGCGAAAGAGACGACGTTAACAGCGTTTCACCCCAATTACCATCATCAAAATATTGCAAGCAGAAGGCTCTTATATTGAAGAGGTGAATGTTGACAAAGAATACCACAATTCTGACGACGGAAGCTAAAGGTTGGGTCATTCAGACACCGACTGGACATCTGAGGGGTCTGTGTAGAGGAGAAGAGAGGACTGGCTGTACTGAGTGAGTTAACTGTATGAAGAGTCATGGGGCACCGCACAGGACTGTTCACCGGATTCCTCCTGGTCTGTTGTTTATGTCAAAGCCTGGGTCTCTACAGATGATTCCCCCCATCCATTCTGCAAGGAGGAGGAATTTTGTTTAATGTCCCGTCACACATATCGGTGATTGAAGACTTTTTGTTAAAGTATTTATGAATACATCTGAGTATTATCGGTTAGAAGGGGTGGGAGATGTGGATGAATGGAGGGTTGGGAGAAACTGGGCAAATGAGGGTAAAAATGTGGGTGAAATTTGGAAGAAAAAACAACAACAACAAAACAACTGTAAATACAGTTACTGCAAGCTTGTCAGTCCGTTGCATGTTTTTTTTTTACGACAGGCACTCGTGATAATGATGACCATACAGTAAGTACTTTGGGCCACACTTCTCCCACAGCCCAGCAGTATCGTACACCATGATTTAACCAGTCACAAAACGTTTCACATACTGCATTCGCTGTACGAGGCGACGTGGTGGAATCGGTGGACTTTCTGACCCAGTGTTAATCAGTGATCAGGTGTGGATGCCCCTTTTGGGTACTACAGTGTTGTGTCCTTGGGAAAGGCACTTTGCTCCAGTTTTCCTCACATCGCCCACGTAAGAATGGGTACCTGAGGTTGGAGAAGGTTAACACGGTAAAAGGAGAGGACTGGGCCCCGCCTTCCGACGCCGACCCCCAAGACACAGTGAACATGAATTCACTGTCACCGTGGCTATAAAAGGCTACATGACCTTAAACCTTTGACCTTTAATCTTTTAACTGCCCGACTGAGACGTCGGAACAACACAACACAACACAGCACAGCACAACACAACACACAATACAACACAGCATACTGGAGTGTGCCTACGAAAGAAAACCGTAAGCAAAGTGAAACAAACCTGAACCAGAACCTGCAAAACAAAAGCTGTCCTTTCTCATAAACGAGGAACATCCAACGCGGCCAGACGAACACCCTGTACTCAAGTCAAAACGTCTCCACGGCAACTGCTTGCGTCATTCCAGACAACAAATCTGATTTGTCACACAAGCACATTCCACAAAAAGTAATCCTTTTTCCAAAGAGAAAGAGTGGAGAGAAATTCGGTTTGTGGTAGGTACCTTCACTCACCTGAAAGACTGACTTTGTTTTCTTCTCAATCTTCACCCAGTCTGGATAGCCACGGTCAGTGAGTCTGGGTGAAAAATGGACTTTTCCTTTCCGTCAACCCCTTTTCTTTCTTTCTTTCTTTATTTATTCAGAGAAAAGTTTACGATAAAAACCTAGATAAAATTTGTACATTCGAAAGTAAACCCACATCTGTGATCAGAACATTGATCCTTCAGCGTGACAACAGTAAAAGCAGAACAACAGATAACCACAAACACGTAGATTCCATATGATGTGTAGATACAGTTTTAAAGGTTAGTTCCGTAATGTTGCCCATTTCTGCACACGTATGTGACATTCCATGAACATTTCAAAGACACAGTTGTCAACACCATATGCTTGTTTGAGATATTTTATGAACAGTTGTAGTGTTGGCTTTACTGTTCTGTACAAAGACCGTGGCTGCCTGTCAAGAAGACACACACACACACACACACACACACACACACACACACACACACACACACATATATATATATATATATATATATATATATATATATATATAATGCATCGGGTAGTGTTTATCAACGATCTTTTAAAATAGTCTGGATAGACGTATTTAATGAAATGGTGGATCAGCTGCATGATTTATTATGGTTTCATGGCATGTCAAAAGAAATTGACCTTTGATATTAATATTCCCATGTGCATTTGGACCCACATACCCCCACCCCCCGGCCCCACTCTCTCTCTTTCCCTTTCTCTCAGGGCAGTGACATATCAAGCAGAATGAATTGTGTACGATAAATTAAACAGGAAAACAGCCCCATGGCTTTTCACGGCCATCTGGGCAGTGAGTTAGTAACGCAGTGTGCAGGGCTCGGTCAAGGTAGGTGGGTACAGTCCTCTCCTGGAACTGTTTTAACTCTCTCCATACGAACGGCGAAAGAGACGACGTTAACAGCGTTTCACCCCAATTACCATCATCAAAATATTGCAAGCGGAAGGCTCTTATACTGAAGACGTGAATGTTGACAAAGAATACCACAATTCTGACGACGGAAGCTAAAGGTTGGGTCATTGAGACACATCCGAGGTGTCTGTGTAGAGGAGAAGAGAGGACTGGCCATACTGATTGAGTTATCATTCTCCCACCGAAGTAAGGTACCATTCACACCTGAGTAGAGCAAGGAAAATCGGAGTAAAGTGCATTTCTCACGAACAAAATACCATGCCAAAATAGTGCCTCGAACCCTGATCACTGGTGAACAATGGATCAGGGGCCCAACGCCTAACCAACTCAAAAAAACGTCACCTCTTGATTACACAACGAGAGAATCAAAGAAAGCTTTAAGACGATGAGAAGCAGATTTTCTTTTTGATTTTAGAAACCACACGTTAATATCGTGAACAATTATAAGAGAAACCCCTCAAAGTGTCCCCCACCTCAACTACACCTCAATCTCCCATGTCTTGAGGACATCTCACAGCACGTTGTGATGGGAGTGGTTGATAAAAATAAGTTCCAACAGCCAAAAACATCACACGTGCCAATTATCGAAAGGAAGTGGTAAAGATCCTCAGATCCAAAAACTGAGACACGAGAACAAGGCGATGAGGGGATTACTTGGGACAAACCAGCAGATAAACAGGGGAATAAACAATAGAAAGTGCTAAGGAAACATGGACTGAAATAAGACAAAAACGTATATAATTCATGGTCAGATAATAGCCCAACTTCATCAGTTCTCTCTCTCTCTACCTATCCCTCACACACACACACACACACACACACACACACACACACACACACACACACACACACACACGCACACACACATACATACATACTCTATCTTTATATTAATGAGAAAAAAGGTTGATCAACTAAAATTAGCAAAACTCAACAATCGATTAATGACCCAAAGCTGTTTTAGCAAACCATTAGGACAGTTAGCAGGAAGTACGTGATATACAATGGCCTATCAAATGAATAACGGTTTAATCATTTCTTTCATGTATTCGGTGATATGAATGATCTAGTTATTAAGAAGAAAATGATGACGTAAACGACGAAGAGGAAATGTCAGATGACTCAGATGTGTCACTGAATGAAGCGGCATCCAGACAAGAGGTTCCAGCCAGCATTGGTGATCTCAAAGTCGGAAAAAAGCGTGGGTCCGTACAAAAGTATTAACGAAATGCTGAACTATGCTGATGCTAAAGTTATTGACTTCTCGGTGATTGATTTCAATAAACTGTTTGACCATGGTGTAAAGGAATGGTCCAGATCCATTGTCGTACAAATATAATTTGAATTAAGAAATGGAAATGGAAATCAGCCACACAGGTATCGTGACATAGCATTGACAAGCGTTGTAAGCAAAGTCTGCACGTACATTCTAAATGACAGACTTTCAAAACGGGCAGAAAAAGAAGGGAAGAAGGTTGATGAAGAGCAAGCAGGAATCAGAGCAGCTTACAGTACATCCTCAACCAGTGTGCAATAATACTAAAGCGTATGGAAAAGAACTCTTAACTGCATGTTGCATCTGTTTATTTTAGAAAGGTGTTTGATTCTGTGACCAGAAATACTTTATAGGGAGTTTTAAGAAAACGTGGCATGAAGGGGAACCTGTAAAAGGCTTTGAGAGGTGTTTAGGACACTGTGTTGGCGTGTGTACGTGATAAGTGTTCTTGTTCAGACAACTTCGAATGTCCACGAGGTGTGAAACAAGGATGCCTACTTAGTCCCGTAGTGTTTTCTTTCTTTATAAATGAATTAGCCACCAGTCTGTCCATGAATGGAAAACATAGTATTCAGTTGATTTCTGGTGGAACTGAAATATTTTTAGTATTATTTGCTGAGGATTTCATTTTCTTGTCTGACTCTGTTATTGGGCTTGAGAAATCAACTTGATTGTCTGAAAAGAAAATCAGATCAGTTAAATTTGGCTGTAAATCTCGACAAAACAAACGAAATAGGCTTCAGAAACTGATATCAACTGCGGGTCAGAGCATCTATGAAATGCATTAAATACTGACAGAAAATAATAAAGTTACCAATGTCAAGAATATGCAGCATGAATCTGGTAATTTTAACTGGGTATCAGATATATACAGAAGACTTAAACTGAAAATGGCTTCGGAACTGTTTGGCTCAGCCAAGGTGTTGGTTATCAGTATGGGTTTATGACCGAGTTTAAAGATCGACTTATTTCTTTCTGGCAGATAAATATCTACCGTTTATTACAAATAAATGGCACAGAGACAGTTTCATTAGAATCAGGCTGAGGGTAAGCGGGTAGGCAGTGGTCTTAAAATTAAGAATACTTAAATGACACTATTATGCCCATCATGTAGAAACGATAACGAAAATTAAGAACAATTTCTATCCCACTGTGTTGCTTATGCAGATAAACGCAAGCCTTGTAATGCAGTACCTTCTTCCACATAACACCCTGGTGCAAACAATGCTTCTTACCAATTATCGAACAACAATGACATTGATATAATAAGTCTTGCTGAATACATTGCTGAAGCAATGAGCAATGACAACGATATCACATGTCTTGCTGAATACACTGCAGAAGCAATGCGCAATTTACTCTTGTTATAGAAACTAAAAGGCTGACAACAGACAGTCCTGTACACAAGCAGATTTCAGTTATGTCTCCCATATTAAAAAATCTGGTGCTCACGAACTCCGCTAGAAAGGATCTTTTCAGCTACGAGATCCATTTGTCACACAAGCGTTCTTTTGGGAGCAGTCTCGCTCGGTACTAACAACGGCTATTGACGTCGTCTGTTTCCAACTGGTTGTATACTAACAACGGGTATTGCCGTTCTGACCTTCAAAAATTTCCACTAGTGACGTCGTGACCCAGTGCCACAGTCACAGCCAACCATGCTAGAGCCTAATTAGCATAGGCCAACCTTTGACCACTGGAGTGGCTGGCGAGTTACTTGTTGCTGTACTGCTGAGCTATTTTTATCGTCACCCAGGCCTTTGTGTTCAGACAAACAACAATGGCGTCGCAACGCTGTTCGAGTGATTCACAGAGCAGACAAGGAAGGCATGTTTACATCCTATGAGAAGCCGTGGAACTGGTTCAAACAGAAGGATCAGATGTAGAGTATGGTGAAGAAGACGAGGAGAGTGATTTTGTTCCATCTGAGAGTGAACATGAAAGTTTATCACATATCGAACCTGATGTGGAAGAGCAGAGAGGCGTGGCAAGTGAGGCGGACAGTGACAGTGAAAGAGAGGCCGGTGCACATGGCCTGCTGGCTGACCAGAGCACGGACAGTTTTCTTCGATTTGTGAGCAAAGAGTGGCATGAAGATTTTAGGGTTTTTTCCCTGCAATCCGCCATACACGGACCAGGAACTGTACGAACTGCAGTTACAAGGTATGACTGGCCACGCCCCCATAGACTTTTTATTTTATTTTATTTTATTTCATTTTTTTTACCGTGTGTAGACTGCGGCTGTTTTGGATATCAAATAGTGAGTTTTTTCGGCCCAATGATTAATGTTAGTGTATTGTTAGTGCGCAGAAACTTGTGATTATCAGTGTGATGTGTGTCAAAAACAGTTGTTTTTTTTCTCAAGAACAGTGTGGATTACCTAGACAAAAAAAGATCATCAAAGGATACCCCATCTCCATTCAGCTACAGACAGAGTACCATAAAGTGAAGAGCTGCTTACTGTGCTTATTCACTTTATCAATAATCATGTCTCCAGATTTAAAGACTGTGACTTTTTTTCTTTTTTTTTCTCAAACGATACTAATACCTACTGTATTGGAGAATGCCACATGACAAATTACGAATTAACAAATTTTGTTATTTATTTTAGTTCATTTGTTTGGTGTAGAGACTCACAAAAAGCCATTTTTTAATACTCTGCAGGATTTAACAATGCAATTCATGTGGAAAATAACCCTTCTTTCAACAATGCTGTGAATTTCTCCACTATGATGTGCAACCACCCTCAATTTTGTTATTTGAAAAAAAAAAAAAAAAAAATCATATATATCTCCGGCTACAAAAAGTGCACCATAACAGTAAGAGCTTTGAAAGTTTGGGCTCTTCTTATTCACTTTATCAGTAATGTTGTTTCCAATTTTTAAAACTATGTTTTTGGGTTTTTTTTAAATTGTTTTCAAACCATACTGACACCTAGTGTACTAAAGAATGCCACATGACAAATTACCAATTAGACAATGCAATTTATGTGGAAAAGAACCCTTTTTTTCAACAATGCTGTGAATTTCACCACTGTGATGTGCAACCACCCTCAATTTTGTTATTGTAAAAAATGTAATCATATTTATCCCTGGCTACAACAAAGTGCACCATAACAGTAAGAGCTTTGAAGTTTTGTGCTCTTCTTATTCACTTTATCAGTAATGATGTCTCCAAATTTCAAAACTATGTATCTTTTATTTATTTGTTTATGAATTGTTTTCAAACCATACTGACGCCTAGTGTACTAAAGAATGCCACATGACAAATTACCAATTAGACAATGCAATTTATGTAGAAAAGAACCCTTTTTTTCAACAATGCTGTGAATTTCTCCACTATGATGTGCAACCACCCTCAATTTTGTTATTGTAAAAAATGTAATCATATTTATCCCTGGCTACAACAAAGTGCACCATAACAGTAAGAGCTTTGAAGTTTTGTGCTCTTCTTATTCACTTTATCAGTAATGATGTCTCCAAATTTCAAAACTATGTATCTTTTATTTATTTGTTTATGAATTGTTTTCAAACCATACTGACGCCTAGTGTACTAAAGAATGCCAAATTACAAATTACCAATTAGCCACTTCCATGATATTAAATTATCACCAACGCTTTGTTGTAGAATGCTTGCTGATTGGTCGAGAGTCTGGTTTTGTTTGCAACCAAACTTTGCTGTCTAAGGCATTCTGGTTGGTTTGTCAGTGGATATCTTGCATCAAGCCTCAAATAGAAGCATCGAGCTTTCCAGAAAGGAAACATGTGGGGGAGGCCCTGTCAAGTTTGCAAAAGAAGAATGAACGATTTTAAACTGATATCGACCGCAAGCTGGGCATTCGAGTGTCAGAAAAACTGCAAATTAAGCCATTTATTCTGCTTTTTCGGATAAATTCAACCAGTATGTGGTAGATTAACCTCTTATGAAGTGATTTGTCCACAAAACTCAAAATTGTCAAATTTCACCCCAAACCCTTTAGGGCCTCGTTACTCGAAATGGGGTCGGCCGACTTATGGTGATGCCGAGGAAACAGGTCACATTTAGTTTTGCTCATTTGCTCATTTGTATGGTGCAGAAACTCTCAAATAGCCATTTGTTTACACTTTGCATGGTTTGACAATGCAGTTCATGTATAAAACAACCCTTCTTTCAACAATGCTGTGAATTTCACCACAATGATGGGCAACCACCCTCAGTTTTGTTATCGTAAAAAAGGTAATCCTATATATCTCTGGCTACAAAAAGTGAACCACAACAGTAAGAGTTTTGAAAGTTTGGGCTCCTCTTATTCACTTTATTAGAAATAGTGTCTCCAAATTTCAAGACTGTGTGTCATGTCTTCATTTTTATATATATATATATATTTTTTCAACGCTATACTAAGGCCTAGTATGCTGAAGAATGCCACATGAAAAATTATGAATTTGCCAATTGCATGTTACTGATATTAGTTCATTTGTACAGCGCAGACAATCTCAAACAGCCATTTTTTTACATTCTACAGGGTTTCTCAATGTGATTTATGTGGAAAATTACCCTTCTTTCAACAATGCTGGAAATTTTGCTTCTATGCATTTGCAACCACCCTCAATTTTGTTGTTGTAAAAAAAACTATGTTTTATCACTCCAGCTACAAAAAACGAACCATGAAAGTAAGGGCTATGAAAC
>NC_134907.1:6346009-6351009 GCF_041734735.1 Babylonia areolata
GGAGATGATATGATTAACAAATAGTAAAAGAGTGGTAACTCTCTCCATTCACAAGGTACACAACTTCAAGTCAGTGCTGCTCACGCAACCGATTCAGTGAGCACACAGGTACATAAAACGTACATTGGAACAAACCCAGACACTGTTTGACTTGAAGTTGTGTACCTTGTGAATGGAGAGAGTTACCACTCTTTACTATTTGTAAATCTGACACTCCCACCCCCGTCCCTGCGCCAATAAAAAACAGAACGCATTCGGTTATCAGTGAGAGAGGATGATAAGAATATCAAGAGTCATACTGTAAGAGAAGATGATTAGAATATCAAGAGTCATACTGTAAGAGAAGATGATTAGAATATCAAGAGTCATACTGTGCGGGAAGATGATTAGAATATCAAGAGTCATACTGTGCGGGAACATGATTAGAATATCAAGAGTCATACTGTGCGGGAAGATGATTAGAATATCAAGAGTCATACTGTGCGGGAAGATGATTAGAATATCAAGAGTCATACTGTGGGAGAAGATGATTAGAATATCAAGAGTCATACTGTGCGGGAAGATGATTAGAATATCAAGTCATACTGTGCGGGAAGATGATTAGAATATCAAGTCATACTGTGCGGGAAGATGATTAGAATATCAAGTCATACTGTGCGGGAAGATGATTAGAATATCAAGTCATACTGTGCGGGAAGATGATTAGAATATCAAGAGTCATACTGTGTGGGAAGATGATTAGAATATCAAGAGTCATACTGTGTGGGAACATGATTAGAATATCAAGAGTCATACTGTGCGGGAACATGATTAGAATATCAAGTCATACTGTGAGAGAAGATGATTAGAATATCAAGAGTCATACTGTGAGAGAAGATGATTAGAATATCAAGAGTCATACTGTGCGGGAACATGATTAGAACATCAAGTCATACTGTGGGAGAAGATGATTAGAACATCAAGTCATACTGTGAGAGAAGATGATTAGAATATCAAGAGTCATACTGTGCGGGAAGATGATTAGAATATCAAGAGTCATACTTTGGGAGAAGATGATTAGAACATCAAGTCATACTGTGCGGGAAGATGATTAGAACATCAAGAGTCATACTGTGAGAGAAGATGATTAGAACATCAAGAGTCATACTGTGCGGGAAGATGATTAGAACATCAAGTCATACTGTGGGAGAAGATGATTAGGACATCAAGAGTCATACTGTGTGGGAGAAGATGATTAGAACATCAAGTCATACTGTGAGAGAAGATGATTAGAACATCAAGAGTCATACTGTGCGGGAAGATGATTAGAATATCAAGAGTCATACTGTAAGAGAAGATGATTAGAACATCAAGTCATACTGTGGGAGAAGATGATTAGAACATCAAGTCATACTGTGCGAGAAGATGATTAGAATATCAAGAGTCATACTGTAAGAGAAGATGATTAGAATATCAAGAGTCATACTGTGCGGGAAGATGATTAGAATATCAAGAGTCATACTGTGCGGGAAGATGATTAGAACATCAAGTCATACTGTGCGGGAAGATGATTAGAATATCAAGTCATACTGTGCGGGAAGATGATTAGAATATCAAGTCATACTGTGCGGGAAGATGATTAGAATATCAAGTCATACTGTGCGGGAAGATGATTAGAATATCAAGTCATACTGTGCGGGAAGATGATTAGAATATCAAGAGTCATACTGTGCGGGAAGATGATTAGAACATCAAGAGTCATACTGTGGGAGAAGATGATTAGAATATCAAGAGTCATACTGTGCGGGAAGATGATTAGAATATCAAGAGTCATACTGTGCGGGAAGATGATTAGAACATCAAGAGTCATACTGTGCGGGAAGAAAAACGGGGTCTGTCTAGAAAAGGAAATTCGAATTATGTTCCGATACACGATTGATTGATTGATATGGATACTTATATAGCGCCTATCCTCGGTCGGAGACCAAGCACTAAACGCTTTACAAACACGGGGTCATTAACACAACAGGCTGCCTGCCTGGGTAGAGCCGACTGACGGCTGTCATTCGGTGCTCATCATTCGTTTCCTGTGTCATTCAGTCAGATTTCAGGCACGCCACCTGCACACTCAGACAAACGTGTAACATTTAACATTTTACGTGTGTGACTGTTTTGTTTGTTTACCCCGCCATGTAGGCAGCCATACTCCGTTTTCGGGGGGGTGCATGCTGGGTATATTCTTTTTTCCATAACCCACCGAACGCTGACATGGATTACAGAATCTTTAACGTGCGTATTTGATCTTCTGCGCGCGTATACACACAAAGGGGGTTTAGGCACAGGCAGGTCTGCACATATGTTGACGTGGGAGATCGGAAAAACCTCCACCCTTTACCTACCAGGCGCCACCAAGATTGCTTTGAGATACTGGTTTGAACTGCAAACAATGACAGCAACTAGAATTCCTTAGCGAACTTACAAAAGAAATATGAAAGAAGAAACTGGGTATTTCAAGTGAAGCAGTGTTTAGATTCATTTAGATTTTCAAAAGTATGGATATTTGGAGGGGTTGGAGATGGAAAAATGTTCTTAAAATTGTTCAGAGAATGTTCGTCGCTATAAACAAGATTAAACGGAAAACAGGAACATAGTGATCGTTTTAATGAATACAGCAAGTTCAAATATTTATTAACACCAGATAGATAGCTTCGAGATAGATTTAGAGTTTCGTCTTGGCGTAAATGATGTACACTCAACAAAAGATACAGCGGTATGTCCACCACACTAAAGGACTGTGTGTTATTTGATTACCCCCAAACTGAAGTTCATTTTCTTATCGAATGTCCCGTATACGATAAATTACGAGAAAAGTATATATTTAAACATTAGAGAATTAGTATTACTCAGCCGATTCCGTTTTGTTACAAAACGAAGACAAATGTGCAATAAGAGATGTTGCCATGTTTATTTACTATGCTTTCCGTCCCAGAGAGAAATTATGTGAAGTTTTTGTGTGTTTTTTTGCTGAACTGAAATTGTGTCGCTGAGCAAATAATTATGTTTTCCTTCCAGTTTTGCTGAATTTGGTTTTCCTTAGTTTTGATGCCGTTATATTTGTGTGCATGTGTTCTCACGTGAACAGGCTGGTTGCCTTTGCTTCATTCGGTTCTGCGTTCTCTCGGTGTGTCTGTCTCCGTCTCTCCCTGTCTCTGTCTCTGTGTCTCTGTCTCTCTCTCTCTGTCTCGGTCTCTGTGTTTCCGTGTATCCATCTCTCCCTCTCTGTCTCTGTCTCTCTCACTCTCTCTCTCACTCTCTGTCTCTCTCGCACTCTCTCTGTGTCTTCTCTCCCTCTCTCTCTCTGTTTCTCTCCCTCTCTCTGTCTCTCTCTCTGTGTCTCTCTCTCACTCTCACACTCTCTCTCTGTCTCTCCCTCCCTGTCTCTCTATCTCTCCCTCTCTCTGTCTCTCTCTCACTCTCTCTCTATCTCTCTCTCTCCCTCTCTGTCTCTATCTCTCCTTTGTCTCTCTCTCTCTCTCTGTCTCTCTCTCTCCATCTCTGTCTCTCTCTCTCACTCTCTCTTAGTCTCTCTTTCTCACTCTCTCTCTGTATCTGTCTCTCTCATTCTCACTCCTTACCTGTCTCTCTCTCTCTCTCTCTGTCTCTCTGTGTGTGTGTGTGTGTACAGAGGCCTGTCAGTCAGTATCAGCTATAGAAGGGAAGCAATCAGCGCTGTGGGACAGACAGGGAGGGAGCAGCCTTCACAACCAAACAGAAATACGAGCGGTGCAAACCCTGGCTAAACAGTGGGGAGCTCACTCACCTCCCCGTCCTTCCAGCACAAAGGTTGTGTCAATCACCAGCGTCCACAGCCCCCTTTTTTTTGTCAACGTAATTGCCGCCCCTTAATCCTACCACTTCTTAGAGCTGTGAACACCCTGTGCTTTCATTGAAATCTGTGAAACTGCGTGTTTGGTGCATATCTGTTATGCATGTGAGGGTGTATGTGTGAATGTGTGTCTTCATGTTTTACATTTATTTGCTTATTTATCATCATTGTTGTCTTATTTATTTATTTATTTATTTATTATTATTATTATTTTTTTATTATTATTTTCATTACTACTACCTTTATATATATATATATATCATAATTATTATTTATTTATCTATTTATTTATTTATTTATGTAAGCTTATATATATATTTTTTTTTCTCAAGGCCTGACTAAGCGCGTTGGGTTACGCTGCTGGTCAGGCATCTGCTTGGCAGATGTGGTGTAGCTAGCGTATATGGATTTGTCCGAACGCAGTGACGCCTCCTTGAGCTACTGAAACTGAAACTGAAACTGAACACCCACACAGAAAAGGACTAGTTCCCTGACCACTGATGAGCACTGTGTCAGACGTCTGATGCTGACGGCACCTTCGTCACACAGCGAATCATTTGAAAACTCATCATCATCATCATCATGGCCTGACTTCGCTGACGAAGATCTAGGAAGGGCGTTGACCACGTCTGATGCAGGCACGCTCATGGCTGACAAGGCCAATGCGGGAAAAGCAGAGTCGGCCGCAGCGGTTGCAAGGGAAAGTCTGGTCTGGGTTCGCGGCTGCAGCGTCGTGGTTCTTCCTCCTTCTGCGTTTGTCCTCAAGGCTGGCCCTGCGGTTGTTTTCGAAGGAGGAGACAGCTTGGTGGATGGTGCGTCGCCAGGTCTCTCGATCAGCGGCTACTGCGGACCACTGGCGATGGTCAATGTGACAGGCACCGAGAGCTTTCTTCAAGGAGTCTTTGTATCTCTTCTTGGGTGCTCCTCTGTCACTTTGAAAACTAAAGTCTTGATAAGTGATGGAAAATGTGCTAATCAATGAAAATGCAACCTGAACGAATGGAATGAAATTGAACTGTAGATTCGTTGAGAGAGAGTGAGATTAACGCCATTATGTTAGGGTGTTTTGTTGTTGTTGTTTTTTAATCATTATGTAACATGTATTTTTATTCCATGATTGTATTATTTACAACCT
>NC_134907.1:6356009-6363509 GCF_041734735.1 Babylonia areolata
CGCACGCACACACAAACACATACACACACACATACACGCGCGCGCACGCTCACACACACACACACACACACGCGCGCGCATATGTTCACTGTAAGCCTAGCGTCTTGAAGCTTTATCGAAGTCATAAATGACTGTTTAAGTTGTGTAGCTGATGATGATGATATTGACACAACATCGTCCATAAATAACAGAAGGTAAATTTATAAGGCCTGATGCAAGTTGCATTTCCTGTTTTCCATGTATTTGATTAAATCAGCTATTTCTGACATGATTAAGGACAATGATAAAAAGCGGACTCAATAGACAGCATTGCTTTTCCTCCAAGTTCGCTTTCAAAGACATCACATTATTTTGCTCCCTAACATTTGCAGATATGTACCCAGGAACAGCCATTTGTCATTTCGATGAAGACTCTACTTTAAGAAGACTTTGCACTATCATGTCTCCACAGACTATCAAAGGCTATTTTGTGCTCACCAGTTACCGAGTAATTTCTTTTTGGTAAGTGAAATGATCGCGATTATGATCTGTTTGTCTGTGTTGCCATATGTTTTTACCACATATAACTATTTTTTAACTTTGTTTTTCTGATCCCAATTTTTCACACACACACACACACACACACACACACACACACACACACACACACACACACACACACACACACACACACAGACACACACACACACACACACACACACACACACACTTAAAAAAAACCCGCATACACTGTCAGTATCACAGCCGTCCCTTTTTAAGACATTCGATTCTTGACATAGTTATTAGGTGTTCGCCTATCAGTATTAAAAGAGACGTTTCATGGCAAACATGTGAAGTCTTTCAATATCAGCACAATTCCCATTTGCCATAGTGTAAAATAGACCATACCTGAGAATTAAATAACTTTACAAAGCATCATATGGTATACGAGCTCCAATCTAATTTGAACATCACACGAAGTGTAGTCCAAACAGCTCTCTTTGCTCTATGTTCTAAATCTTGACGCACAAAAGTAAGACTGAGTCTGGTTGAAAAAAGATCTCCAATATATTTTTATATATTTACAATCTTTGCAACTTTGCTTCCATAAGGCCATTGTTCATGTATACAAAGATAACCACCCTTTCGAAACACAATAATAATTATTTGTTTTACCCACGTTTACTTTTAATTTCAGTTTCGTTGCGGCTTCATACAAACGATTCAACTATCTCTGCAAACCTATAACCAAGATTGATAACAATATTTGTATCTGTATTTGTATTTCTTTTTATTACAGCAGATTTCTCTGTGCGAAATTCGGGCTGCTCTCCCCAGGGAGAGCGCGTCGCTACACTACAGCGCCCCCCCCCCCCTTTTTTTTCCTCTCTCTCTCTCTCTTGTGTGTGTGTGTGTTTTCCTGCGTGCAGTCTTATTTGTTTTTTCCTATCGAAGTGGATTTTTCTACAGAATTTTACCAGGAACAACCCTTTTGTTGCCGTGGGTTCTTTTACATATGCTAAGTGCATGCTGCACACGGGACCTCGATTTATCGTCTCATCCGAATGACTATCATCCAGATCATCACTCAAGGTCTAGTGGAGGGGGAGAAAATATCGGCGGCTGAGCCGTGATTCGAACCAGCGCGCTCAGATTCTCTCGCTTCCGAGGCGGACGCGTTACCTCTAGGCCATCACTCCACATTATAACACCATCAGCCAAAAGCAACATAAACCGCTCTGTCCGATCAAAGGCTATCCCATGTCGTCCATTTTCAATAATTTCGAACGCAATTTCATTGACAAATGACTGTATGCATTTTATTATTTTATTATAATTATTATTTATTTATGTACGCTTATAGTTGACTTCATCACGTTTTTGCGCCTTATGCATATTATTAGTAGTGGTAGTAGTTTTTCTTGTGTGTATTTATCTATTATTTATTCACCTTTTTTTTTTCTCAAGGCCTGACTAAGCGCGTTGGGTTACGCTGCTGGTCAGGCATCTGCTTGGCAGATGTGGTGTAGCGTATATGGATTTGTCCGAACGCAGTGACGCCTCCTTCAGTTACTGAAACTGAAACTGAAGCTGTATGCATCACCTTGTTTTACTCCTTTTGTACAATTCACAGAACTTTGATTCACATCAATTGATCAGCTTTCACTTCTGTTTTCATATCATACTTTTATTACATCTATAGTTTACTTCTAACTGCATTCTAAAAACAAAATAGGCCACATCGGTTTCCTACAAATTGAATGAAAAGCTTATTCTTTAATCGACAAACGCAACACATAACTTTTGATTGTTGGCAAATTGTTTCTGAATAGCATCTTACAAAATACATATATGATCGACAGTACAATAGTATTTCTTAAACTTTCTTGATAGTACAACATTTCTTAAAACAAGCTTGTTGTTCACATGTTATGTTGTTTAAACTACAGTACAATAATCTTTCTTAAAACCAGCTTGTTGTTCACATGTTATGTTGTTTAAACTACAGTACAATAATCTTTCTTAAAACCAGCTTGGTGTTCACATGTTATGTTGTTTTAAACTATAGTACAATAATCTTTCTTAAAACCAGCTTGTTGTTCACATGTTATGTTGTTTAAACTACAGTACAATAATCTTTCTTAAAACCAGCTTGATGTTCACATGTTATGTTGTTTAAACTACAGTACAATAATCTTTCTTAAAACCAGCTTGATGTTCACATGTTATGTTGTTTTAAACTATAGTACAATAATCTTTCTTAAAACCAGCTTGATGTTCAGGTGTGATCATATTTAAACTGACCCATTCTTGTATCAGTTTCAGTTTCAGTAGCTCAAGGAGGCGTCACTGCGTTCGGACAAATCCATATACGCTACACCACATCTGCCAAGCAGGTGCCTGACCAGCAGCGTAACCCAACGCGCTTAGTCAGGCCTTGAGAGAGAGAAAAAAAAAAGGTGAATAAATAATAGATAGGCTTCCATAAATAAATAAATAAATAATAATTATAATATAAAAAGGTAGTAGTAATAATAATAATAATAATAAGATAATAATAAATAAGACAACAATGATTATAAATAAGCAAATAAATGTAAAACACAAAGACACACATTCACACATACACCCACACATGCATAACAGATATGCACCAAACATGCAGTACCCATTCTTGTAATCTGTGATCAATGACGGAACCACACAATTTACTTCCGATATTACAAAATGTTATTCCCCTATAATTATTCGTGTCTTTTGTTTCACCTTTCTCAAACAGTGCTACAATAATCGGATTCAGTTCAGTTTTGTGCACAAATGCTATTTCCAAACGATTGATCAAATAATTTAACTAAAAACGATATCGTGGAATCACACGAGGCTTTGAAAAAATCCAGCTGATTTGCCAATTTGCCTTCAATTTCCTGACTGCTAATCATACACCTTCCTTGCCCGTCACCCTCTACTGCTTCATTTATTTGAGAGAGAGAGAGAGAGAGAGAGAGAGAGAGAGAGAGAGACAGAGACAGAGAGAGAGAGACAGAGAGAGAGACAGAGACAGAGACAGAGAGACACAGAGAGAGAGAGTGACAGAGAGAGAGACAGAGACAGAGACAGAGAGACACAGAGAGTGAGAGACAGAGAGAGAGACAGAGAGAGAGACAGAGAGACACAGAGAGAGAGACAGAGAAAGAGATGTCATAATTATCGGTTCTTTTCTGTTTTTCACTTGATGTATTAACACACACGTGCTCTCTGTATCTGTATCTGAGTCTCTGTGTGCATGTGTGTAAGTACATACCCGTGAGAGAGCGAGAGCGAGAGAGAGAGAGAGAGATAAAGAGACAGAAAGGCAGACAGAAACAGAATCAGAGACACACACACACACACACACACACACACACACACACACACACACACACAAAGAGAGAGAGAGAGAGATGGACAAGACAAGACAGAGACAGAGAGAGAAAGAGAGAGTGACAAGACAAGACAAGACAAGACAGAGAGAGAGACAGAGAAACAGAAACAGTGCATCAACAAATGGAAACAGGGCAGAGAGAAAAAGGTAAATACACAAAATGTCTGCTCTGTCATATTGAGCACCCTAACATAGCTTTAGAAAAAAAACAAAAACAACAACGACAACAACAATTTTTTTAATACATTCTATAGCAGAAAACCTGAAAACTTTTCCCGACGCCAAGTGAAAACTTTAATACTGCACGAAAACCCTGCCTGTTAAAACCAGCTTTCCACACGGAGTGAAACAGTGGAAACAGACACGGCCAGAGAGCAGGACACAGCGCCAGCCTTCCACTACCACATCGTCAGGCTGGGCACGCTGAAACTGACGCTGGCTCTTTCTTCAAGCCTCCGTCAGACCGGATTTCTGTCAGAAGTCGTGTTGGGTGACAAATTGGATTCCGCCATTGGATGAAGGCCTGGTGTCCTGAAATACATGGAACCTCTTCCTGAGGATCACTGCACGTGCTTGATGTGGTGTCGCCCTGTCTTCCGGGCTTTCCTTTCAAAGGGAGTTCCTGCTGGCTGTGTGGAGCCTCTGGTTTAATCTGGTCAAGGCCGACAGTCTGCCTGTCACAGCTCACACAGACGCAAGTAACGTAACTCTCACTGCACACGCCTACCTTCACTACACTACACTATACAAAATACACACATGCATGCCTGTGTACAAATTCACAGACACATGCACAGGTACTCACACACACATCAAGCATTAGCACACACTCACACACACACACATATACCACATATACACGCATGCACGCACGAACACACGCACACAGGCATGCACACGCGAATGCAAGCACGTACGCATGCACACACATCACACTTATATCACAAACAGTGGAGGCATAAAATTGAAGATTCTCTCTCTCACACACACACGCACGCACGCACGCACACACACACACACACACACACACACACAGAGGGAGAGAGTAACATTAGCTACAAAACTATTTGTCTCCTGTGTGGGTTAACGAAAAACCACTGATCGAATGGAAACCTTTCAAGAAATATATCAGCAAACACGGATGCACGCACGTACGCATGCAGACACACACACACACACACACACGCACACACACACACACACACACCATCTCCCAAATTACCCTGCATCCCTCCACCTTCCCCACACACGCATTTCTTGGCTACGTATCGCAGCTTCCACGGCACACACACACACACACACACACGGCACTGTGTGTGTGTGTGTGTGTGTGTGTGTGTGTGTGTGTGTGTGACACAAACACACACACATACGCCCATACCACATCCCCACCTCCACCCACCCTATGCACATACACGTATATATGCACACCCGCACGTTCCAATATTCCGTTGCCGGCTCCCACAGTACTGACAAGCATACACACACACCTCATCCTCTACACCCCTCCTTCGCCACCCCCCTCCCACCCAGCCCCCCCCCCCCTCCCCCCCCCACACACACACACAAATCGTAGCCCCCAATACGCACACTCCCCACACTCTCATCCACACACATACACACCCACACACTTAATAAGCAAACACACACATGTATGTGCTCGCACGAGCACAGAGCTTTCCTGACACATGTGTACACTTGCACACTCGCGCGCGTACACACGCATACAGACACACACACGCTCACACAGACACAGATAAACACAGACACACACACAGACACACACAGGCACACACACACACACACACACACACACACACACACACACAGAGCCACTGATTGGCCGCAAGAGGGGAGGGAAAAGATCTCTGATGCCAAGACCGTGGCGTTGCTCAGTCTGTTGTATTTGGCAGTGCCCAGAGGGACTGTTCCGTTTAGAAGAAGTTTGCGCAATGTTGGTTTTGAATATGCTTAATAAACAATAAGATAAATTCATAATGAAATAAGTTAAAGAATGACAAAAATCAACCAATAAAGATGTGCCAAGTCACGATTGACCCTACACTGCTGCTGACAAGTGTTGATGTCAGTGAAGGGCTGTCACCTCACTGACATATGAGAGAGCTTGCAGGTCAGGATGTCAGTGAAGGGCTGTCACCTCACTGCGATAGGACAGAGCTTACAGGTCAGGATGTCAGTGAAGGACTGTCACCTCACTGACATCAGACAGAGCTTTCAGGTCAGGATGTCAGTGAAGGACTGTCACCTCACTGAGTTCAGACAGAGCTTTCAGGTCAGGATGTTTAGTGAAGGACTGTCACCTCACTGAGATCAGACAGAGCTTACAGGTCAGGATGTTTAGTGAAGGACTGTCACCTCACTGAAATCAGACAGAGCCTACAGGTCAGGATGTTTAGTGAAGGACTGTCACCTCACTGAGATCAGACAGAGCTTTCAGGTCAGGATGTCAGTGAAGGACTGTCACCTCACTGACATCAGACAGAGCTTTCAGGTCAGGATGTCAGTGAAGGACTGTCACCTCACTGAGATCAGACAGAGCTTTCAGGTCAGGATGTCAGTGAAGGACTGTCACCCCACTGAGATCAGACAGAGCTTTCAGGTCAGGATGTTTAGTGAAGGACTGTCACCTCACTGAGATCAGACATAGCTTTCAGGTCAGGATGTTTAGTGAAGGACTGTCACCTCACTGAGATCAGACAGAGCTTTCAGGTCAGGATGTTTAGTGAAGGACTGTCACCTCACTGAGATCAGACAGAGCTTTCAGGTCAGGATGTCAGTGAAGGACTGTCACCTCACTGAGATCAGACAGAGCTTTCAGGTCAGGATGTCAGTGAAGGACTGTCACCTCACTGACATCAGACAGAGCTTTCAGGTCAGGATGTCAGTGAAGGACTGTCACCTCACTGAGATCAGACAGAGCTTTCAGGTCAGGATGTCAGTGAAGGACTGTCACCTCACTGAGATCAGACAGAGCTTACAGGTCAGGATGTTTAGTGAAGGACTGTCACCTCACTGAGATCAGACAGAGCTTTCAGGTCAGGATGTTTAGTGAAGGACTGTCACCTCACTGAGATCAGACAGAGCTTACAGGTCAGGATGTCAGTGAAGGACTGTCACCTCACTGACATCAGACAGAGCTTTCAGGTCAGGATGTCAGTGAAGGACTGTCACCTCACTGAGTTCAGACAGAGCTTTCAGGTCAGGATGTCAGTGAAGGACTGTCACCTCACTGAGATCAGACAGAGCTTACAGGTCAGGATGTCAGTGAAGGACTGTCACCCCACTGAGATCAGACAGAGCTTACAGGTCAGGATGTTTAGTGAAGGACTGTCACCCCACTGAGATCAGACAGAGCTTTCAGGTCAGGATGTTTAGTGAAGGACTGTCACCCCACTGAGATCAGACAGAGCTTTCAGGTCAGGATGTTTAGTGAAGGACTGTCACCTCACTGAGATCAGACAGAGCTTACAGGTCAGGATGTTTAGTGAAGGACTGTCACCTCACTGAGATCAGACAGAGCTTTCAGGTCAGGATGTTTAGTGAAGGACTGTCACCTCACTGAGATCAGACAGAGCTTA
>NC_134907.1:6368509-6386009 GCF_041734735.1 Babylonia areolata
GCAGTCACAGTTATGGTCAGTGGTCAACAGTGGTCAGGGATCAGCAGTGGTCAATGGCCACAATGTCAGTAGTGACCCCTAGTCAGTAGTCAGCGGCCAGTGGTTGTCAATGATGGTCAGCAGTGGTCAGCAATGGTAAGTGGTCAGTAGTGGTTGGTAGTGGTCATTGGTTGTCAGTAGTGGTCAGCGGTGGCCAGTTGTGGACAGTAGTGCTTAGATGTGGTCAGTAGCGGCCAACGGTCAGTAATGGTTAGCAGTGGTCAGTGTTTTGTAGTGGTTAGTAGTGGTCATTAGTTGTCAGTGGTCAGTGGTGGTCAGTAGCAGTCAGCTGTGACCAGTGACCAGTTATGGTCAGCAACGGTCAGTAGTGGTCTGCAGTTGTCAGTACTGGCCAGTAGTGGTCAGTGGTGATTAGTGATCACCAGTGGTCATTGGTCAGTAGTGGCCAGCAGTCAGTAGCGGTCAGTGGTGACTAGAGGTCGTAGTGGTAAGCGGTCAGTTGTGGTAAGCGGTGGTCAGTGGTCAGTCGTGGTAAGCGGTGGTCAGTGGCCAGAAGTGTCAGTGGTCAGCAGCTGTGGTCAGTAGTCAGCGGTCAATACTGGTCAGTGATCATCGGTGGTCAGTAGTCAGTAGCGGTCAGTGGTCAAAACCAGTACAAAACAACAACCAATATTGCATGATATAGTGGTCAGCTGTGGTTCTAGAGACCTGTGGGGATATGGACCTGTGGAGATATAGACCTCGGCGAACATATACCCGGAAATGTAGACCTGGGGGAACATATACCCGGAAATGTAGACCTGGGGGAACAAAGAGCCGGAAAATGAAAGTTGAGGGAACATAGATCTTGGGGGATACAGATCAAGGGGAACACAGACCTGGGGGAATACAGACCTGGGGGAATACAGACCTGGGGGAACACAGACCTGGGGGAATACAGACCTGGGGGAATACAGACCTGGGGGAATACTGACCTGGGGGAATACAGACCTGGGGGAATACAGACCATGGGGGAATACAGACCATGGGGGAATACAGACCTGGGGGAATACTGACCATGGGGGAACACAGACCTGGGGGAATACAGACCATGGGGGAACACAGACCTGGGGGAATACAGATCTGGGCAATACAGATCTGGGGGAATACAGACCATGGGGGAATACAGACCTGGGGGAACACAGACCTGGGGGAATACAGACCATGGGGGAATACAGACCTGGGGGAATACAGACCATGGGGGAACACAGACCTGGGGGAATACAGACCATGGGGGAACACAGACCATGGGGGAACACAGACCATGGGGGAATACAGACCATGGGGGAACACAGACCTGGGGGAATACAGACCTGGGGGAATACAGACCATGGGGGAATACAGACCTGGGGGAATACAGACCTGGGGGAACACAGACCTGGGGGAATACAGACCTGGGGGAATACAGACCATGGGGGAATACAGACCATGGGGGAATACAGACCTGGGGGAATACAGACCTGGGGGACTTAGACCTCGGTGAAAGAAACTGGGGGGGAACATAGACCAAGGGCAACACAGGGCTGCCTCCACTAAGCTCTTGTGCACAAACACACAAACCTGCATTCTCTTTCTGACTTTCTTTCTTCATCTGTCTTTCTTTCATGAATTCATTCATTTCTTCTTTCCCCTCATTTCCTTTCTAACTCTTCTTTTTCTGCCACATTTCTTTTCTTCTTCAAATCCATTTATTTCTTTTCTCTTCCTTTCCTTACTTCCTTCCCCAATTTTTTTTTATTTTTTATTTCATTGCTTTCTTTCTTTCTTTCTTTCTTTCCCTGCTTCTTCATGGCTTTCTTTCTTATTCTTTCTTGACTTCTTTCCCACTTCAAACACACAGCAAACCAAACGTCGACAATTTGGTATTAACTAAGTAGCCGCTGATTTGTCGCCCACGAGATGCATTGTCGCCACGGGTTATCTAAGCTCTGCAAAAATGTCGCTGGCGACAATTCAGCGGAGGCGACAAGTCAGCGGTTAACACATTGTTACTGCCAATTTCTTCCCAACCACCTCAAGGCACGGGCTGTCAATCTGGCAGGGTCATTTGCATATCGTGAAGAACCAGTACGTGTGTGTGCGAGCAAAACGGGCGCCATCTGACCAGGGAATGACCAGTCATGTCGAAAGACACCATGCAGCGAGACATGAAATTCATGCTGAACAGGGAACTGTTTCCGGTAACTCCCGCCATCTGCCTTAGAAATAGAAGAGAACAGTATAGAACAAAACTGTATAGAATACATAGATAAGTTAAATAGAATGAAAAGACTTTCAGAGTATAGTACAAAACAGTGCAGAATACATACATAAGAAAACATAGATAAGTAAAATAGAATGAAAAGACTTTGGATGCATGAAGAATGGGAAAGAGAGAGTGTGTGTGTGGGAGGGAGGGGGGGGGGGGGGGAGAGAGAGAAAGAGTGGTCATGAATATTTTTTGTAACTTGTAATTTGTCTTTCATGTAAAGCGCCCTGAGCTCTTAGAGAGAAAGGGCGCTATATAAATGTACATTATTATTATTATCATTATTATTAAAAAGACTTTCGGAAACTGAACTGGATTCCGTATATTTTCCTATTCTTCACATCCAGTTCATGGCTGTTATTTCTCCAAAATCCCACTGCACTCTTTATCTTTGGTTTTTCTTCTTCTTCTTTTCCCGTCCTCCCACTGTTCTTATTCTTCTTGTTCACTGGTTGTGTCTTCACCTTTATCGGTTTCTACAAGTGAAATTAGGATTATATAGTCGTCCCCCCGGCATGTAGGCAGCCGTTCTCTGTTTTCGGGCTTGTGCACATGTTGTGTGTGTGTTCATTTGTCCACACCCACATGACGCTGGCATTGTGTTGGTTTGTTGTTTGATTCGGGAGGGTGAAAAGGGTTGAGACATGAACAGGTCTCCATAACTTCTTCTTCTTCTGCGTTCACTCGTATGTACACGAGTGGGCTTTTACGTGTATGACCGTTTTTACCCCGCCATGTAGGCAGCCATATTCCGTTTTCAGGGGTGTGCATGCTGGGTATGTTCTTGTTTCCATAACCCACCGAACGCTGACATGGATTACAGGATCTTTAACGTGCGTATTTGATCTTCTGCTTGCATATACACACGAAGGGGGTTCAGGCACTAGCAGGTCTGCACATATGTTGACCTGGGAGATCGTAAAAATCTCCACCCTTTACCCACCAGGCGCCGTCACCGTGATTCGAACCCAGGACCCTCAGACTGACAGTCCAACGCTTTAACCACTCGGCTATTGCGCCCGTCATTCTCCATAACAACTGAGCTGAAAGAGAGAGAGAGAGAGAGAGAGAGAGAGAGAGAGAGAGAGAGAGAGAGAGAGAGATGCAGACAGACAGACCGACAAAGAAACGGACAGAGACAGACAGAAAGACTGGGGCAAACTGAGACCGAGAGAGACAGAGACATGCAGAGACAGAGAGAAACACAGACAGACAGATGGAGACAGACCGAGAGAGACAGAGACATACAGAGACAGAGAGAAACACAGACAGACAGATGGAGACAGACCGAAAGAGACAGAGACAGAGAGAAGCACAGACAGACAGATGGAGACAGACCGACAGAGACAGACATACGGACAGACAGGGACACAGAGAGATGTGTTCATGTTTTTCTCCCCACCATGTGATAATGTATGTAGTGTTGCTTTCTTTGTAAATGGGAATCTTCGGTGCTGTATACAAATGATTTCCTTTGGTCATAAATCAAGCGCCTGTGATTCGAATAACTGTATTGTATTGGATTGTATTGGATTGTATTGGATTGTGCTAAGCTGTGCTGTGTTGTGTTGCTATTTTTGTCACAAAGGGCTTTGTGAAATTCGGGCTGATTCTTCCCGGCGATAGTAACTCGCTACAGCCCATTGCCACCAATATTGTGTTTCATCTTCTTCTTTTTGTTGTCTACAGCTGTATTTGTTTTGCTATCAAACTGGATCTGTTTCTACATATATTTTTGCTATCAAGGACAACACTTTTGTTGCTGGTGGGATTTAGTTTATTGTTTCACCCGAAAGATGGAGACAGCCACTGGAAGTGTTGTGAAGGGGTTAGCGGGGATTGAACTCCACGTCCGTTTGGGATTGGAACCTGTGACCACTCCTGTCTGGCGCTCACCACTGGGCCACAGCTCACCACTGGGCTACAGCTCACCACTGGGCCACAGCTCACCACTGGGCCACAGCTCACCATAGCTCACCACTGGGCCACAGCTCACCACTGGGCCACAGCTCACCACAGCTCACCACTGGGCCACAGCTCACCACTGGGCCACAGCTCACCACAGCTCACCACTGGGCCACAGCTCACCACTGGGCCACAGCTCACCACTGGGCCACAGCTCACCACTGGGCTACAGCTCACCACTGGGCCACAGCTCACCACAGCTCACCACTGGGCCACAGCTCACCACAGCTCACCACTGGGCCACAGCTCACCACTGGGCTACAGCTCACCACTGGGCTACAGCTCACCACTGGGCCACAGCTCACCACTGGGCCACAGCTCACCATAGCTCACCACTGGGCTACAGCTCACCACTGGGCCACAGCTCACCACAGCTCACCACTGGGCCACAGCTCACCACTGGGCCACAGCTCACCACAGCTCACCACTGGGCCACAGCTCACCACTGGGCCACAGCTCACCACAGCTCACCACTGGGCCACAGCTCACCACTGGGCCACAGCTCACCACTGGGCCACAGCTCACCATAGCTCACCACTGGGCTACAGCTCACCATAGCTCACCACTGGGCCACAGCTCACCACTGGGCCACAGCTCACCATAGCTCACCACTGGGCCACAGCTCACCACTGGGCCACAGCTCCACTGAATGTGACATGGGTCTTCACGAGAACCATGTTTTGTTGCAAAACACTAATGCCCACTGGGGAGGATCAATTTTCATATCCAGTATATAACTTTCCGTGGTACAGCACGTAAAGTCCACTCTGCGACTTCTTGAACCTTTGTTCCAACGCTGCCTCCAACACCAAAGTCCTCGGGAAGTCACCATCAACGAGGCCATGCTGTTGAAGATGAAACTTTCCTGGGCTGGGCATGTCTCCAGGGTGGAGGACCGCTGCCTGCCCAAGATCGTGCTGCCCGGGGAACTCTCCACTGGCCACAGTGACAGGGGGGCGCCCCAAAAGAGGTACAAGGTCACACTGACCATCGACAGTCCACTCTAGCTGCAGATCGTGCGATCTGGAGACACACCATCCGCCAAGCTGCCACTTCTGAAAATGACACGCAGGTCCTGCCTGCAGAGGGGAGGGGGGGGGAAGAAAAGGGGGAACCCGTGACGTCACAGCAACTGACACTTTGTCTGCCTGTCCCGAACTGGCCTCGTCAGTCACCAGTCAGCAGACAATCAGTCAGTCAGTTATGCCCATCACTCCCCCCGGAGCATAGGCCGCTCATAACAGTCCGCCAGAGTCCTCTGTCCTGGGCTGCCCTTTCTAATTGTCTCCAGGTGTGCCCCATCTTCTTGGTGTCTGCCTCGAGGTCACGTCGCCAGGTGTTTCTTGGCCTTCCTCTCTTCCGTTTGCCCTGGGGATTCCATTTCAGTGCCTGCCTGTGATGTTACTGTCTGGCTTCCTCAGGGTGTGCCTGATCCATCTCCATCTTCTGCGCCGAATCTCGTCTTCAGCTGGCAGCTGGTTGGTACGCTGCCACAGGTCTGCGTTGCTGATAGTGTCGGGCCAGCGTATCTGGAGGATCCTTCTCAGGCAGCTGTTGATGAAGGTCTGCACTTTCCTGATGGTGGTCTTTGTTGTCCTCCATGTCTCTGCTCCATACTCCATACAGAAGGACTGACTGACTTGACGTTGGCTGCAGCAGACAGCCACATCCTAAATGTTCATTCGCGAAGCCAAGCCATGATGACACAGCACGTCATGCCCACTAGAGAACGTACAGTTTGCAGTCCACGAGCAGAGACAGACAGAATGAACTGTGAAAGGAGATGGGGAAATAAAACAGACTCCAGCTGGCTGCCAGAAATGAGACACACAGAACTGGATACACATTCTTTATAGACTCTTTCCCCTTTTTCTGAAATTTGCTTTTCTTTCTCTCTTCCTTTTTTCCTCCCGTTCTTAATGTTTCTTTGTTCAGTCTGCAGAATTCCATCGAGGCTAAAACAACAAATATCACCATACAGCCCGATAACACAGCAGACAAATCTGTCATGTTATATCCATGGCATGTGTAAGCTTAACATTTATTAGTTGTTTTACAAATTCTGCCTTAGAATGAACGATTGCAGCAACGTGCATGTGAATCACAGACAGCCTCCAAAATGTACATCATCACTGGTCAGATGACTGCACGTGCTGAAGGAAAGACAGAATGAAAAACACACAGCAAAGAATAAACAAAATAAAAAGGAAGGAATAGAGAGAAAGAGGAAATATGAAAGTCTGTCTGCAGTGTGTATAGGATGGGTGGTGGACGGACCTTACTTTATTTTGCCTCAGTACCAGCCCCCCCCCCCCCCCCCCCCCCCCCCACCTCCCCCATACCCCGCCATCACGTCCAACCCACCAACCCACTCTCAACACCCATTGTAGGAGGCTGTATGTGTGTGCTGAAATAAAAGAAAAAGCGTACATGTCTAAGCTGTATTGTGAGATGTACAGCAGTGGATGATTTTGGGGAATTAAATATTAGGTCTGATATTGATTTTCCAAAAAATGCACAAAATAATTCAAATCTACAAACCATTCGCACATATGTGTCAGATATTTCAAATTCTTCAGACATTGATTTGCATATGGCACCTCCGTGTTCTGGTGCCAGCTGTCCCTCCCTGGGAGTCAACAAAAGCAAACTTCAACATGTGTGCTTCTGCACATCAGTCAGACGTTTCTGTGTTGTGTCCTGGGGAAAGACTCTTTTCTCCGAGTGTCCTTACTCCTCACCTCACTCCTCACCTCCTCATCACTCCTCACCTCACTCCACTCATCACTCCTCACCTCACTCCACTCATCACTCCTCACCTCCTCATCACTCGACACCTCCTCATCACTCCACACCTCACTCCACTCATCACTCCTCACCTCCTCATCACTCCACACCTCACTCCACTCATCACTCCTCACCTCCTCATCACTCCACACCTCACTCCACTCATCACTCCTCACCTCCTCATCACTCCACACCTCCTCATCACTCCACACCTCACTCCACTCATCACTCCTCACCTCCTCATCACTCCACACCTCACTCCACTCATCACTCCTCACCTCCTCATCACTCCACACCTCACTCCACTCATCACTCCTCACCTCCTCATCACTCCACACCTCCTCATCACTCCACACCTCACTCCACTCATCACTCCTCACCTCCTCATCACTCCACACCTCACTCCACTCATCACTCCTCACCTCCTCATCACTCCACACCTTCACTCCACTCATCACTCCTCACCTCACTCCACGCATCACTCCACACCTCACTCCACTCATCACTCCTCACCTCCTCATCACTCCACACCTCCTCATCACTCCACACCTCACTCCACTCATCACTCCTCACCTCCTCATCACTCCACACCTCCTCATCACTCCACACCTCACTCCACTCATCACTCCTCACCTCCTCATCACTCCACACATTACTCCACTCATCACTCCACACCTCCTCATCACTCCACACCTCACTCCACTCATCACTCCTCACCTCCTCATCACTCCACACCTCAATCCACTCATCACTCCTCACCTCCTCATCACTCCACACATTACTCCACTCATCACTCCACACCTCAATCCACTCATCGCTCCTCACCTCCTCATCACTCCACACCTCACTCCACTCATCACTCCTCACCTCCTCATCACTCCTCAACTCCTCATCACTCCACACCTCACTCCAATCCTCACTCCTAACCTCCTCATCACTCCACACCTCAATCCACTCATCACTCCTCACCTCATCACTCCACACCTCAATCCACTCATCACTCCTCACCTCCTCATCACTCCTCAACTCCTCATCACTCCACACCTCACTCCAATCCTCACTCCTAACCTCCTCATCACTCCACACCTAAATCCACTCATCACTCCTCACCTCCTCATCACTCCACACCTCACTCCACTCACCACTCCACACCTCCTCATCACTCCACACCTCAATCCACTCATCACTCCACACCTCCTCATCACTCCACACCTCCTCATCACTCCACACCTCCTCATCACTCCACACCTCAATCCACTCATCACTCCTCACCTCCTCATCACTCCACACATTACTCCACTCATCACTCCTCACCTCCTCATCACTCCACACCTCACTCCACTCATCACTCCTCACCTCACTCCACTCATCACTCCTCACCTCCTCATCACTCCACACCTCACTCCACTCATCACTCCGCACCTCCTCATCACTCCACACCTCACTCCAATCCTCACTCCTAACCTCCTCATCACTCCACACCTAAATCCACTCATCACTCCTCACCTCCTCATCACTCCACACCTCACTCCACTCATCACTCCTCACCTCCTCATCACTCCTCAATTCCTCATCACTCCTCACCTCACTCCACTCATCACTCCACACCTCACTCCACTCATCACTCCTCACCTCCTCATCACTCCACACCTCCTCATCACTCCACACCTCACTCCGCTCATCACTCCTCACCTCCTCATCACTCCACACCTCACTCCACTCATCACTCCACACCTCCTCATCACTCCACACATCACTCCACTCATCACTCCACACCTCACTCCGCTCATCACTCCTCACCTCCTCATCACTCCACACCTCACTCCACTCATCACTCCACACCTCCTCATCACTCCACACCTCACCCCACTCATCACTCCTCACCTCCTCATCACTCCACACCTCACTCCACTCATCACTCCACACCTCACTCCACTCATCACTCCTCACTCCACTCATCACTCCTCACTCCACTCATCACTCCTCACCTCACTCCACTCATCACTCCTCACCTCCTCCTCATTCCTCACCTCACTCCTCCCCATCACACCACACTGTGTGAATGAAGCAGACCGGTGGTGGAGGTGGGGGAGGTGGGAACGGCGGAAGGAGAGGACTGGGCCCCGCCCTGTGCCGTGCCCAAGACAGTGGATAGAAATTCACCGCCATGGTGGCCGTGAATGGTGTGTGTGTGTGTGTGTGTGTGTGTGTGTGTGTGTGTGTGTGTGTGTGTGTGTGTGTGTGAACAAACGAACGAACGAAAGAATCTTTTTAATGAGGGAAGTGGAATAAGCATGCATATGCTTTTTTTTACATCCAGCCCTCAGGGCAAAAAGAAATGAAAACAAAATGTTCCCAAGATAACAAGGTTATAGAAAAAACATACATGAAATTCAAATACACTCAATTGCACGGTAGCATTTACAAGTACATAATCATAATATCTGCATTAATGACAATAATATATATGAATATGGTAATGAGAGAGATTGAGTGAGTGAGAGAGAGAGAGAGAGAGAGAGAGAGAGAGAGAGGATGAA
The DNA here is from genome assembly GCF_041734735.1 of Babylonia areolata. Taxonomy (NCBI): domain Eukaryota; kingdom Metazoa; phylum Mollusca; class Gastropoda; order Neogastropoda; family Buccinidae; genus Babylonia; species Babylonia areolata. The sequence goes on from NC_134907.1 coordinate 6,378,089, forward strand.
TGAATGAATGAAGGAAGGAATAAATGAATGATAAATGAATGAATGAATGAATGGATCTTATTTCCGATAGCACACAATTGCTTTCTCCAGCCCTCGAAAGGGAGAAATGTCTAAAGAAAAGGCATGAAGAAGAAGACCCCAAGAAATGAGTAAACGTTAACAAATTCATAGAAAAACGAGAAAAGAAACATTATAATAAGCATCATATTTGTAAGAAACAACACGTAATTTATAAAAATGCGGAGCGAGGGAGAGAGAGAGAGAGAGGGGGGGGAAAAAAGCGACAGGAGATGAGATAGTATTTATAGAGAGGGTGAGATAAAGAGATAGAGTGAGACATGTGGTGAAATACAAAAATATCATATGACATAACATAATATGGTATACTAAACAGAATTTGCAAAATTTCCCATCAGGTATTCATGATACCTTTTCTTGAACACAGTTATACTTGTATGAACATTAAAACTTGATAAGATGTTGTTCCAGAGGCAACCGCCAGAGTAAGTGAGACTCGATTTGAATAAATCAGTTCTTGTGTTTGAGAGAGAGAGAGAGAGAGAGAGAGAGTGTGTGTTCTCAGCTGGGTCGTAACCACATTCTGTCATGCGAATAAATCTCGTTTGAATGTTGAAAAGAAATGCCACGAAAATGATAAGTGTGTCTTGTCTGGTCATCGAATTACAATAATGGTGAAGAATGATCTTCTCTCTCTCTCTCTCTCTCTCTCTCTCTCTCTGCCTGTCTGTTTTTCTGTCTTTCTACCTTCCTCTGTCTCTGTCTCTCTCTCCATATACAAAGTTCCACTGAATGATTGGCATGTATACAGCCACACTGACAAACAGAATGACAACAATCTTATTATTCAGTAAAATTACCCGAATTTTCTTTGACAGACAACGAATGACCCAACAAAGCAAATGCTAACACATTCAGCTGAACAACTTTACCAAGTTTGAGCCACTGTGCAATCAAAAAGCACTTCATCTCTGACAAAGAGAGAAAGTCTCTCAGAAGTCTGTGGTTTGTGAACAGTGACTCACACTGTAACACGGGTCAGCCATTCTCACCACAGGGCCTTCTCTAGGGACTGTGAGAAATGAACAGGACACAGCGGTCATCTTTTGTCTCAGGGCTGTTTAGTGAAAAGACATTTTCCACAAACTCTCTTCACACAATTCACAGGCGGACAAAGTGTATGCAGGACGTATCTGATTACATTCGCCCGCGCGTGCTGTCATACACGAGCACACGCGTACGGGCGCACGCACACGCACACACATGCACAGACATAATTATACACAAGCACACACAGAGACTCAAACATGCACACACATACACACACTCTCTCTCTGTCTCCGTCTGTCTGTCTCTGTCTCTCTCTGAGGATGAAGCAAATTGCATAAACACTGGATTGAAGGAGACATTAACAGCATTTGCAACGGACAGTGTCTTCAGCATTAAAAAATCAAGCATCAAAGCGTATCTCTCTCTCTCTGTCGCGTGAATTGTGTGTGGGCACGTGCACATCACACTTCAGAAGCTCCGAATATTTTGGTTCATGTCGTTGGTGCTTGAAGGTGAAAGTTGGAAAGGTAGTGTGTGAGTGACCATGCCCTTAGCACCGCTAGAATCCAAGTCCTCTTGTGGCTGTGTAATATCATTGTATTTCGTAAGGATAGTCAGATGCAAAGGAAACGGTACTGATATTGTCATGTTCAAAAACCTACAGTAAATGTCTAAAAATATTTGAGAATATTTTTGTCGACTCGTCTCAGTTTTATTGTCGCGTGTAAAGATATTGCTGGTAAAGCTAAGAAACCGTGATACGTATTATGCAGAAGTTATGTAAGTCAATAACAATTTCTCAGAACTGTTTTTCGAGCTTTTGGAATCACAGGTACAACGTATCATGCAATACATGATGGGTCGGAGTTATGGCGCTTCGATAGCAGCAATGCAAGATTTGTGAACGCCTAAAGGTTAAGGATGTGGTGAAACCGATCGTTACCCCATTTCTGTCAACACTGCTGTCAACTGGATTCGGCACTGGTTAAGATTATTACAGATGGAAAATCATAGTGTGAGAGAGTGAACGCACAGTGCGCATGCGCGAGAATCTGAGAGAGAGCGAGACTGTGCGAGAGGCGGCAGTCGAGCCACAACACTGGAAGAGAACGCAATAAACTCTCTCTCGCTCTCTCTCGGATAGTCGCGCATGCACGCTGTGCGCATTTGTATCTGAACACCCGTTCGCTCTCTCACAATAAACTGAAGTGTACAGCGTGCAAAATGTTTTACCACTTAGATGCCAATGGCAAGAAAAACTGGGTTTCAAATGTACGCCTTTGTCTGTGTAAAAAAAAAAAAAAGGATTTGGAAATGTATGGTTGAATCAGGGTGTTGGTTGTCTTAAAAGTTTAAAACTGAATTTCCGTCAGCGTCTAGTTGATTGCACGTGACCAACTTGGAATCTACACACTGGTTCGAGTGAAAGGTTTAGTCTTTATAGAACATGATGCTGTAATCATGACGTGAAACCTTATCTGTCGTAAAATATTAATCGACATCTCAGGTGTATAACAACAAGATTCAGACTCGGTATAACTGATTTGGACTGTTCATCGTTTAAGGTACAAAACATATCAGGAATCCGATTTATTGTGTCCATTATGCAAGAAAAAAAAAAAAAAAAGATGAAGTAAAAAAAAAAGATGAAGATGAAAAAGATGAAGTACTTTTTGTCTTTTGTTATGATGCATTTGACCTAAAGATCATTCGACGTAAATACTACTAACAACATTGTGTGTTTGATTTAGTTTAGTTTTGTCAAGTACTGATGTCACTGTTGTTCGTAATTTATCTCTGTACCTGTGCAATTTCTTTTAAGTTTACAGAAATAGCTACTTCATAAACTGTTCTGTTGCTTCTAATCAATGCTTGTTTTTTTGTTGTTGGAGTGATTATTATATCTTTCGCCCTTTATGTTGTGTACATTATGAATTATTCTCACACCCCTTCTGTAGGGCCCGTGGCCCGTTATGAGTAAATCATCCGTGTCCGTACCCCCCATATTTCTCTCTCTCTCTCTCTCTCTCTCTCTCTCTCTCTCTCTCTCTCACGCAAGTCTTCTTCCAACTGCGAGAGTCAGTTTGTCACATTAGCGTTCTTCTGAAAGGTATCTTCTCCCAGGAGATAGGTCTGGACTGGAACCAATTTCTGGATCAATGGAAGTAGCTGAAAGACTGGCATTTCTTTCTCATCCTTCTTTTGTCGACTCAGACCGGGTTCATGGAGCTGTCTAATTCTGGTTTTGAAGGTTTCATCCCTCCGATGCTTCTCGGTTGTAATATAATTTGTGAGAGTTATTTTGGTAGTACGAATTGATTTACACTCTCTGTCTCTCTGTCTTTGTTTCTGTTGCTGTCTCTTTCTGTCCCCCCCCCCCTCTCTCTCCCCTTTCCTTCCCCTCTCTGTCTATCCTATCCTTTACATCTTTCTCTTACTCCCTCCCCCTCTCTCCCCTCTCTCCCCCCCCTACCCCCTCCTTCCTGGAGCGCGTGTGTCTACCAATGAACATAACACACTGACATGTGCACATACAGACACACAGACACAGACTCTTTCTCTCTCTTTCTCACATATAATTTACATTATTTTCCTCCCTCTTTAACTCTTGAGCCTCGTTCTTTCTTTCTTTCTTTCTTTATCATGTCTTTATATATTGCTGCCTTCGTTGAATTTATTATTTATTCATTCATTCTAATACTAAAATACATGAAGGAAAGGTATCGACAGCCCATATGTAAGTCATGGGAATATGTGACATACAGAACAACGAAGGCAAGTCTGGTCATGATGAACTTACATAGGAACAGGGACAGAAACAGGAACAACAACAACAGCAGCTGCAGCAGCAACAACCACAAAAACAACAACAACAACAACAATGACAACAAACCAGCTAAATCTTAAAGTTTTATTTTTAGATGAATATTCTTATGCGGTTGTCGCGAATGCGAACATTTTCATTTTCCTTATAGATTATTGTCCCTCATGAAGTGGTGATATAAAAACATTATGTCTTCGGTACAACAAATCCAACATTGAATTCAGCACACAAAATCAAAACGATAAGAACATATCCACCGAAAGTAGTGATCTCAAACGCCCGATGTAAATATATGGCAAATTGTTTGACAACATTCGTGAACGGCAGAAAGAGAGAGAGAGAGAGAGAGGGTGAGGGGGCGGCGGCGGGGGGGAGGGGTAGGGGGTAGGGGCAGGGAATGATGGAGGCGGACACACAATGGTTGGATGATTCCACCAGAAACGACCCTGTCCTTTGGAGATTGACAGTTGAACAGAATGCTACTCAGGTCATAAGTAGAAATGAAAAAGCAAAGGGAATGATATGAAGGAGAAATTCCAGCTGGCCCGTACAAATGAGAAATGCAAACCAAAAGTGATGGATTCTGTGCTTTTTTTTGTTTGTTGCTGTTGTTGTCTGTTTATCTAATTTCTTGTTATTCCCCTTTCTTTCGTTTTCTGTCTCATCTTTTCTTTTGTTGTTTTATCTTCATTCGTTCATCCACTTCTTATTCATGTTAGACTTTCCTGTTGTTGTTTTTTTCTGCTTTCAGTTTCCAACCCTTCTTTTTTTTCCCCCCGGTTCTTTATTTCATATAATTGTCAGGCGTTCTTTCAGCAGACATGAATGACATGGGAGATAGCATCGCGTGACAGGATAACACAGCAGACACACAGCATCACGTGACACGATAACACAGCAGACACACAGCATCACGTGACACGATAACACAGCAGACAGCATCACGTGACACGATAACACAGCAGACAGACAGCACCACGTGACACGATAACACAGCAGACAGACAGCATCACGTGACACGATAACACAGCAGACACACAGCACCACGTGACACGATAACACAGCAGACAGCATCACGTGACACGATAACACAGCAGAGAGACACACAGCATCACGTGACACGATAACACAGCAGACAGCATCACGTGACAAAATAACACAGCAGACAGACAGACAGCACACGTGACACGATAACACAGCAGACAGCATCACGTGACACGATAACACAGCAGACAGACAGACAGCATCACGTGACACGATAACACAGCAGACACACAGCACCACGTGACACGATAACACAGCAGACAGACACACAGCACCACGTGACACGATAACACAGCAGACACACAGCACCACGTGACACGATAACACAGCAGACACACAGCACCACGTGACACGATAACACAGCAGACACACAGCATCACGTGACACGATAACACAGCAGACACACAGCACCACGTGACACGATAACACAGCAGACAGCATCACGTGACACGATAACACAGCAGACAGCACCACGTGACACGATAACACAGCAGACAGACAGCATCACGTGACACGATAACACAGCAGACAGACAGCATCACGTGACACAACACAGCAGACACACAGCACCACGTGACTCGATAACACAGCAGACACACAGCACCACGTGACTCGATAACACAGCAGACAGACAGCATCACGTGACATGATAACACAGCAGACAGCACCACGTGACACGATAACACAGCAGACAGCATCACGTGACACGATAACACAACAGACACACAGCATCACGTGACATGATAACACAGCAGACACACAGCACCACGTGACACGATAACACAGCAGACACACAGCACCACGTGACACGATAACACAGCAGACAGCATCACGTGACACGATAACACAGCAGACAGACAGCACCACGTGACACGATAACACAGCAGACAGCACCACGTGACACGATAACACAGCAGACACACAGCATCACGTGACATGATAACACAGCAGACAGACAGCACCACGTGACACGATAACACAGCAGACAGCATCACGTGACACGATAACACAGCAGACAGACACACAGCATCACGTGACACGATAACACAGCAGACAGACACACAGCACCACGTGACACGATAACACAGCAGACAGCATCACGTGACACGATAACACAGCAGACAGCATCACGTGACACGATAACACAGCAGACACACAGCATCACGTGACACGATAACACAGCAGACAGACACACAGCATCACGTGACATGATAACACAGCAGACAGACAGACAGCATCACGTGACACGATAACACAGCAGACACACAGCATCACGTGACACGATAACACAGCAGACAGCATCACGTGACACGATAACACAGCAGACACACAGCATCACGTGACACGATAACACAGCAGACAGACAGCATCACGTGACACGATAACACAGCAGACACACAGCATCACGTGACACGATAACACAGCAGACAGACAGCATCACGTGACACGATAACACAGCAGACAAACAGCACCACGTGACACGATAACACAGCAGACACACAGCATCACGTGACACGATAACACAGCAGACAGAATCACGTGACACGATAACACAGCAGACAGTATGACGTGACACGATAACACAGCAGACAAACAGTATCACGTGACATGATAACACAGCAGACACACAGCACCACGTGACACGATAACACAGCAGACAGCATCACGTGACACGATAACACAGCAGACACACAGCATCACGTGACATGATAACACAGCAGACAGACACACAGCACCACGTGACACGATCACACAGCAGACACACAGCATCACGTGACTCGATAACACAGCAGACACACAGCACCACGTGACACGATAACACAGCAGACACACAGCACCACGTGACACGATAACACAGCAGACAGACAGCATCACGTGACACGATAACACAGCAGACACACAGCATCACGTGACACGATAACACAGCAGACAGCACCACGTGACACGATAACACAGCAGACACACAGCACCACGTGACACGATAACACAGCAGACAGACATACAGCATCACGTGACACGATAACACAGCAGACACACAGCATCACGTGACACGATAACACAGGAGATAGAGAACAATCCGTCCACCAGATCCATCACTTGAAGGGAACGCAGATGGTTAACGTTTATCAGAGAACTTACTCCGCTGTTTGTCATCAGGGAAACAAAGAAAACAAACAACCTGATTGCATGAAATCCTACACGGTTTACTCGTGTGATCAATGATAGACTGCCCCCCCCCTCTCCGCCCCCCCCCCCCCATCCCCCCACACTCCCAAAAGAAAAACATAGCGAGATGGTTTTACCTGCTGAATGTAAAAAAAAAAAGACAGGACGGGAGACACAAAGTTAGAAAGAGAGAGGGGGAAGAAAAAAAAAAAAGAGAGAAAGAAAAAAGAAAAAAAGAAAGAAAAAAAAAGGAAGAAGAAAGCAAAGCGAGAAAGATAATGGAGGAGGAAGAATGGAAGAAAACAAAGAAAGAGAAAAAGACGGGAAAGAAGAAACGGACGGACGGAATGAAGAAATGAAGAAGGGAGACAAAGAAAAGAAAGGAAAGCTGGTAAAAAAAAAACAAAGAAAGAGATGAAAACCAAACTCTTTGTAATTTATTTTCTGTTTACGCACGCAATACTCAAGATAAGACGAATGAGATGATAGAAAGAAAGAAAGAAAGAAAGAAAGGAAGAGAAATAATGATGAGAAAAGAAAGAAAGAAAGAAAGAAGAAAAGAGGAAGCACTGATGTCCTTTTGTGCCTGTGTCTTCTGTCCTCCCCAACCCCCCCACGCCCCCCCCCCCCCCCCGTCCCCCCTCCCATGTGTGTGTGGACAGTGGAGAGACAGGTGTCCACGTTCGTCACCACGCACCACTGGTCATGGCGAATGTAAGGACTCCTGTATGGACCCTCCGTGTGTGTGTGTGTGTGTGTGTGTGTGTGTGTGTATGTGTGTGTGTGTGTGTGTGTGTGTGTATGTGTGTGTGTGTGTAT
>NC_134907.1:6393509-6406009 GCF_041734735.1 Babylonia areolata
GGAGAGAGAGAGAGAGAGAGAGAGAGAGGGGAGAGAGAGAGAGAGAGAGAGAGAGAGAGAGTGAGGGAGAGAGAGAGAGAGAGAGAGAGAGAGAGAGAGAGAGAGAGAGAGTAAGGGGGAAAGATAGATGCATGTAAGATCCTGAGCACGAGAGCTAATGCATGTATACATATACGCATGCGAGCGCGCCGCACACACACACACACACACACACACACACACACACACACACACACACACACACACACACACACACACACACACACACACACACACACACACACACACACACACACACACACACACACACACACACACACACACACACACACACAGATCTTTGGTTTCTATTTTCACATCACATTCTCAGACAGTGAGATCAGTTTACAACAGGAGGCCTACTGTTCCTGGAAACAAATATCAAGAGACTTCGCGTGTGTGTGTGTGTGTGTGTGTGTGTGTGTGTGTGTGTGTGTGTGCGCACTTCCGTGTGTGCGTGCGTGTGTGCATGCGTGCGTATCTGCTTTTAGTTAAGACTTGCTGCTTTTCCGAAAGAGGAAAATATTAATAGAACTAGGAAGAGAGGTAGACAGACAGGCTTAGCTGAGCTTAAATGTTCTCTGTCTCTTTCTGCCTCTGTGTCTGTCTGTCTGTCCGTCTATCGCTCGCTCTCTCTCTCTCTCAAAATACCAAACATGAAACACACACACACACACACACACACACACACACACACACACACACACACACACACACACACACACACACAGAGAGAGAGAAACGTGTCTATACTTACGCTGCTTGATATTTTCATTGCATTAAAAAAACATAAGAATAAACGAATGAATATGGCGAAAGCAAATACTGAATCAAAAGAACGGGTCACCCAGCACATTAATTAATACCTCCGTTCATTGATCCATCAGTGAAACAGATTCCATGACTGATTACAGAGGAAAATGTCAAATCTACTTATCCACACTGTTTGTAGCCGAGAGAGAGAGAGAGACAGAGACAGAGACAGAGAGCTAGAGAGAGAGAGAGACACAGAGAGCGACAGAGGCAGAGACAGACACAGAGACAGAGACAGCCATACAGACAGACGGACACAGACGGAGAAGGAGAGTGGAGAAGGAGAAAGAGAGGGAACATTCTTAATCATCGCTTGAAGTCCTCTTCAAACAGAGAAGAAGAGAGGCGGACTGCTGAAGAGCTTTTGATGCAGACAAGAGAACCGTACAGAACATAAATCAGTAACCTGGCATCACTGCACTGAAGCCACAGTCAGAAACAGAAGTGAAGAGGGATGAGAACGTAAAGACGGACGTCCAGCCATTTCCATTGTCTGTGCCTTTGGGAGCATCCCCCTGGGGAGGTTCTTTTCCACACGACATGTGTCCCAGCTGAACGGGGAGCTGGGTCCAGCAGAACTGCTGTTGCACATCTTTCAGCCACGTCTGTTTAGCGTGGGATGTAGTTAACTGTGTGTTCGGTCATGTGAGGTTTGGGGGGGGGGGGGTGGTGGTGGTGGTCCTGACGGTCCTTCTCTCTCTCTCTCTCTCTCTCTCTCTCTCTCTCTCCCCTCCCCTCTCCACCCTTTCCCCAGACTGCGTGCACCCACAGTTTTACCAATGAAACCTACGTTTGATTAATTAACCCCCTTTAACTGCCAAGCTCGCATTTATGCAGCAGTTAGGTAGAGGACCCATGTCACTGAAGGGTGACCAGATCATGGATCTGTTATCCATGAACCTACTGCCCTTAATGTTCGGTGGTAGGACAGGCTATATTTTCAGGGGGAATCCCCAGCTATTAGTAGACTCCATATGTTCTGTGTTTGTTAGCACAAGGGGATTTTGCACTCTGAACTGACTGACGGTGAAAGGGATAAGAGGCTTTGGCCTTCTGATCAAACCTTCATCGGTGGTCATGGTTCAGAACCCCTGTTTTGGCATGGTGCTGTGTCCTGGGGAAAGGCACTTTACTCTCATTCTTCTCTCTCCACCCAGGTGTGAACGGGTACCTGTCACTCTGATTCTTCTCACTCCACCCAGGTGTTAACGGGTACCTGTCACTCTGATTCTTCTCACTCCACCCAGGTGTGAACGGGTACCTATCACTCTGATTCTTCTCACTCCACCCAGGTGTGAACGGGTACCTGTCACTCTGATTCTCCTCACTCCACCCAGGTGTGAACGGGTACCTGTCACTCTGATTCTTCTCTCTCCACCCTGGTGTGAACGGGTACCTGTCACTCTGATTCTCCTCACTCCACCCAGGTGTGAACGGGTACCGGTCACTATTCTTCTCACTCCACCCAGGTGTGAACGGCTACCTGACTGCGGCAAGGGGGGGTGGGGGGGTGGGGATAAAATGACGGAAGGAGAGGATTTGGCCCCGCCTGTCTGTACCGAACCCTGCACGTGTGATTTGATTTTGAATTCGTTGCTCGGTAATGGAATAGGAATAACTGCTTCTCCAGAACAGTGGTGTTTATTTCAAATGGGCATTCTGCCAATAATGTCACACATTTATGCAGGAAAAGAACAAAACGCTTACAGCTTTTTTTTCCGCCTTGTTTTTTTTTCAAAGACAAGTGCCAGAGCCAACTCTGACATAAGAACTTTGTATTAAAGACAAAACTGATTTTGCTCGTTTCGGAAAATCTACCCATGACCTTAAACTTTATTCACAGTTAAAAATATTTAAACTTCCGGGAATTTTTTTTAATTTATAAACAATCGACTAAGTTTTTTTGGTTCATCACAGGGTTTCCGTCCCGTGTATTGCTTACGCTCACGAGTACACATACACGCTCGTACACATATGGACCTATTCAAACACACTTGAAAGCATACATAAGCACAACATAAGCACATACACAAGCATATATACCATGGACAGACAGACAGACACACACACGCACATACAACACACACACATGCTCACTCACACACACACACACACACACACACACACACACACACACACACACACACACACACACACACACACACACACGCACACACACACACACACACACACACACACATGTATGCATTTGCATTTTACACAATAGCAAGTTCAGGGGAAGAGTTCTGACACAGAACAAGGCCAAATAAAGTGCGAAAAGATCACCCGATTTTCTCTGAGTGACAACAACTGGCAAAACGTTGAACAGCCACAAACTTCTTCGACATTCGGACACGCCACAGTCACAACGGACATCACAAATACAGGGATGTCTGCATTCTTGGATTCATGTGGTTTTTTTGGTGTGTGTGTGTGTGTGTGTGTGTGTGTGTGTGTGTGTGTGTGAGTGTGTGTGTGTGTGTGTGTGTGTGTGTGTGTGTGTGTGAGAGTAAGTAAGTGAGTGTGTGTGTGTGTGTGTGTGTGTGTGTGAGAGAGAGAGAGAGAGAGAGAAGTGAGTGTGTGTGTGTGTGTGTGTGTGTGTGTGTGTGTGTGTGTGTGTGTGTGTGTGTACCAAACAGCATCCAAACCTGAATTTATCAGTTTGTTTGTGTGTCTGTCTCTGGACTTGTCTGTGTGTCTTGTCTGTCTATCTGTCTTGCGTGTGTATTAATTCACTAACATACCTAGCTACCTACCTACCTACTTACCTATCTATCTACCTTTCTATGTCATTTTTTTTCTCATTCTCTTCGCCAGTCTGACCGTCTGTCGATCCCTCCGAATGCACGCATCGATGTATACACGCATGAACACACTCGCGCACACCAGCAACGTATGTTATGCTTACATCGCGCACACTCTGTGATATATACGTTGCCCATATTCATCATGCTCAACATACACACAACACAATATGCACGCATGTATACGTTTTCTTTTTAATGAAGAGGAGGTAGATATGTCAGACACAACCCAGCGAACATCCCGTCACCCCCGCTCCCCCTCAAACACACGCACACACACACACACACACACACACACACACACACACACACACACACACACACACACACACACACACACACACACACACACACACACACACACACACACACACACACACACACACACACAGAGTTTTGGACACGCCACTGTCAGAAATTGGCTGTCCTCTTTCTCCTCCTCCTCTTTCTCCTGCTTTTCTTTCTCCTCCTTCTCTTTCTCCTCTTTCCATCCACAGGAATCCCCCCCCCACCTCCCATCCCCCTCCCCCCCCCCACACACACACACACCCCAACTTAAAAGTTTGCCACAGTCAAACGACAGAAGTTACGCATCAAGTGGCTTCCCATTTCTCCAACAAGACTCCTGCTTGATTCTGTAAGAGGAAACCTGAAACTGACATCTCCAGCTGCCCCAATCAGAGAGACGCCCCAGGCTGTCAAACTGGAACACATCATTTGAATATCTGCAACAGTATGCACGAGAGAACTGACAGCCATTTTGTGGGGACAGATTACGGAATGCTGTGATGTGTTCAGGTTTTGTTTCCTGCACAGCAGATTTCTTGGAGTTCTATACTTGACTTTCTGTTCTTGTGTGTGTGTGTGTGTGTGTGTGTGTGTGTGTGTGTGTGTGTGTGTGTGTAGTAGTAGTCTTCAGTTTAACGTCTTCCACTTTAAGTGATATTAGACGAAAAAAAAAAGGGGGGGAGGGGGGGGGGAGGAGGGGGAGGTGCGGGGGTGCGGGAGGGTGGAGGGCGGTGCGTGGTGGAGGGACGGTATTGGGCAGAGGGTGAAAAATGGTGTGTGTGTATGTGTGTGTGCGCGTGTGTGCGCATATGTGTGTGTGTGTGTGTGTGTGTGTGGTGGGGAAAGATACAGCGCATTGGAAAAAATAAAGCATTAAAAACGGGAGACATAGGCACAATATAGAAGGAAACGCTAACATCAAACAACTGTAGTAACTATAACAAATGTCCAATTGGACTATGCAGCAAACCTTCTGCAACAGCAGATAGCATCTTGAAATTGTCAAAAATACATTCAAAAGAATTTTCCGAGAAGTTTGGTAAAAAACGATTTCAGACTCTGACATTCAAAGAGTATGTGTTTTCTAGAAACAGATTCTCCACACATGCATTTAACATCTCTTCTGAACTTTGTTATAAAAGCGTTCAGCTTTATCCTGTTTGACAATGCCCAAATTTGCCTTAATCTGAATAAATTACTGAATGTATTTGATTGATTGATAGATTCCGGTTGTTGAATATTATTTATACTTTTATTTAAAATTTTGCCATTTTGCTGGTATACTTCCCTGACTTTGCTCCATGATGCTTTTTCTAGTAAGCGGTACCCCTCTTGTACAGACAAAGGTGCATAAAGGTATGTGGCTCCCTGTTGGTGTTTTGCACCTTTTCTTGCAGCCCTGTCAGCCCATTCATTATATAGGAGACCAAGGTGAGAAGGAACCCAACAAAAAGTTATACATGTTCCTCTCAAATTCATAAGATGTACAATGTGACTTACTTCTATTATTATTTTGGACTTGTTCTTACAATTTGATGAGTTTAAAGCATATAATACAGATTTTGAATCAACACAGAATAAGACTTGTGGAAGGCAAACTGGAAGATCAAGAATATAATTTAAAGCCATAAGAACAGCGATAAGTTCAGCTGTAAATATTGACCAATCTTTACCAATATGGTATGATCGTTCAGTTTTCAGTTTTGGTATAACAAAAGCTGAACCTGCTTGGCCATTGTTTAGGAGTGAGCCGTCTGTGTAAATATGTAAGTGGTCACGGTATCGATTCTGAAGGTGTAATCGGACTTCTGTTGCCATGATATTTGGATTTTCGTTTTTTGCAATGTCAGTATGATTGATATCAAACTGTGCTTTACTCATCTCCCAAATGGGACATGGACTTACTGTTTTCTGCGTGTCTACATTATCTGGATTAATTTCGGACTTTTGGAAAAGGTTTGGCACAAACGTGCCAATTGGTGTTAGATAAGATATCGTTTTAGCTCTTTTTGGGAAGTTGTTTTCAGATGTAATTCTTACTTCCTCCGATGTAAAATTTTCAGTTGTTGAGCTTCTCAATACGTATTTAGCACATGCCAGGTTTCGGTATTCATCCAAAGGTAATTCTCCTATTTCTTTATATGTTCCGAGGGTTGATGCGTGGAAAGGTACGCCAAGGGCAAGTCTATATACTTTACAGTCAATGCTTTGAAGTTTCTTTAACAAATACTTTGGAGCATTGAAAAATACTTCTTGTCCATACGATAGTTTGGATCGAATAAGTGATAGTGATAGTGATAGTGTGTGTGTGTGTGTGTGTGTGTGTGTGTGTGTGTGTGTGTGTGTGGTGTGGTGTGGTGTGGTGTGGTGTGTGTGTGTGTGTGTGCGTGTGTGTGTGTACGTGTGTGTGTGTACGTGTGTGTGTGTGTGTGTGTGTGTGTGTGTGTGTGTACGTATGTGTGTGTGTGTGTGTGTGTGTTAGAGATGGAGTGAGTGAAGGAGGTACAGAACACTCCAACAGAGCGAGACATTCCCAGACATGCCTCACCTCCAACAACAGAAATAACACAGATGGGGAATAGTGTTTGAATGATGTGTGTGGGGGAGGGGAATTTTACATTTGCTTGTTTTTCTTTCTTTCCCCCCGACCCCCCCATTTTGTTCTGTTTTCTTGCTTGGACATGTCAATTTCAGGTTTCCTTTTATGGAATAAATCAGGAGCCCTGTAGGAGGAAAGTGAATTCAACAGCATGATTTGAATCGTTTGAGTGTGTAGCTTCTGTCCACGGGAGAGAAAAAAAAACAATCAAAAGATGAAACATGGCCTGGTGATTGCAGCGTGAGTTTACAAGCAGTTTAACTCACTCAGTACGGCCAGTCCTCTCTTCTCCTCTACACAGACACCTCGGATGTCCAGTGGGTGTCTGAATGACCCAACCTTTAGCTTCCGTCGTCAGAATTGTGGTATTCTTTGTCAACATTCACGTCTTCAGTATAAGAGCCTTCCGCTTGCAATATTTTGATGATGGTAATTGGGGTGAAACGCTGTTAACGTCGTCTCTTTCGCCGTTCGTATGGAGAGAGTTAAAATCTTTGGCCGTGTGTGTCCGAACAGGAAGAGAATGTCTGCGAGTTCAATTCCAATCTACTGACCGTGGATTTTAGTTCCCTGTGAACACAAGATCAGAAGACCAATACCCAGCAGATTCTGCCTTGAAGCCTGTCTGTTTTCTTGTTAAGCAGTTTTGAAAAGGGCCTCTGCAACGGTCAATTTCCTGTTCCACAATGAAACCGTTTCTTGCCGAGTGTCCTTGCTTCTAGAAAAGAAATGCCCCAGAGGGATCGTGTAGACCGTACCCAGTTTCACACCACAGGCTGTGCCGATAGACCTCCTGTACATTGTCATCCATCCAGTGAATGCTGAACCTCGTTTGGACAGAGTGAACTGAGGGTCCTGGTTTAATGTTCGATAGTTCTCAGTCTGTATCAACAGCCTTTCAACATCCAGCAAATCTTCCCTGTCCTTCAGGTCATTGTTACATAAGTTTCTCCTCTCTGGATGTCTGTCTGTCTGTCTGTCTCTCCGTCTGTCTGTCTGTCTTGTCTGTTCCTATCTGTCCTGTCTGTCTGTCTCACTCTCTCTAATATTAGAGAAAAGAGTATTGATTTAGTGACAGTGATTCAAGTTAGATAATTAAATCTTCAAGGCGATCCATTGTATCTTTTACGTGTGGTATGGTGGAATGTATGTGTGTGTGGAGGGTATATGAAAGGGGATGTGTGTGTGTGGTGTGGTAGGTGTGTGAAGGGGGATGTGTGTGTGTGGTGTGGTAGGTGTGTGAAGGGGGTGTGTGTGTGTGGTGTGGTAGGTGTGTAAAGGGGGATGTGTGTGTGTGGTGTGGTAGGTGTGTAAAGGGGGGGGGTGTGGTAGGTGTGTAAAGGGGTGTGTGTGTGTGTGTGTGGTGTGGTAGGTGTGTGAAGGGGGGTGTGTGTGTGTGGTGTGGTAGGTGTGTGAAGGGGGAAGTGAGTGTGTGGTGTGGTAGGTGTGTGAAGAGGGTGTGTGTGTGGTGTGGTAGGTGTGTGAAGGGGGAAGTGAGTGTGTGGTGTGGTAGGTGTGTGAAGGGGGTGTGTGTGTGGTGTGGTAGGTGTGTAAAGGGGTGTGTGTGTGTGTGTGTGGTGTGGTAGGTGTGTGAAGGGGGGTGTGTGTGTGTGGTGTGGTAGGTGTGTGAAGGGGGATGTGTGTGTGTGGTGTGGTAGGTGTGTGAAGGGGGATGTGTGTGTGTGTGGTGTGGTAGGTGTGTGAAGAGGATGTGTGTGTTTGGTGTGGTAGGTGTGTGAAGGGGGATGTGTGTGTGTGGTGTGGTAGGTGTGTGAAGGGGGATGTGTGTGTGTGGTGTGGTAGGTGTGTGAAGGGGGATGTGTGTGTTTGGTGTGGTAGGTGTGTGAAGGGGGATGTGTGTGTGTGGTGTGGTAGGTGTGTAAAGGGGGATGTGTGTGTGTGGTGTGGTAGGTGTGTAAAGGGGGATGTGTGTGTGTGGTGTGGTAGGTGTGTAAAGGGGGATGTGTGTGTTTAGTGTGGTAGGTGTGTGAAGGGGGATGTGTGTGTGTGTGGTGTGGTAGGTGTGTGAAGGGGGATGTGTGTGTGTGGTGTGGTAGGTGTGTGAAGGGGTGTGTGTGTGGTGTGGTAGGTGTGTGAAGGGGTGTGTGTGTGGTGTGGTAGGTGTGTGAAGGGGGGGGTGTGTGGTGTGGTAGGTGTGTGAAGGGGGATGTGTGTGTGTGGTGTGGTAGGTGTGTAAAGGGGGATGTGTGTGTGTGGTGTGGTAGGTGTGTGAAGGGGGGTGTGTGTGTGGTGTGGTAGGTGTGTAAAGGGGGATGTGTGTGTGTGGTGTGGTAGGTGTGTGAAGGGGGGTGTGTGTGTGGTGTGGTAGGTGTGTAAAGGGGGATGTGTGTGTGTGGTGTGGTAGGTGTGTGAAGGGGTGTGTGTGTGGTGTGGTAGGTGTGTGAAGGGGGGGGGGGTGTGGTAGGTGTGTGAAGAGGATGTGTGTGTTTGGTGTGGTAGGTGTGTGAAGGGGGATGTGTGTGTGTGGTGTGGTAGGTGTGTGAAGGGGGATGTGTGTGTGTGGTGTGGTAGGTGTGTAAAGGGGGATGTGTGTGTGTGGTGTGGTAGGTGTGTAAAGGGGGAAGTGAGTGTGTGGTGTGGTAGGTGTGTGAAGGGGGATGTGTGTGTGTGGTGTGGTAGGTGTGTGAAGGGGTGTGTGTGTGGTGTGGTAGGTGTGTGAAGGGGGATGTGTGTGTGTGGTGTGGTAGGTGTGTGAAGGGGGGTGTGTGTGTGTGGTGTGGTAGGTGTGTGAAGGGGTGTGTGTGTGTGGTGTGGTAGGTGTGTGAAGGGGTGTGTGTGTTTAGTGTGGTAGGTGTGTGAAGGGGGATGTGTGTGTAGTGTGGTAGGTGTGTGAAGGGGGATGTGTGTGTGTGGTGTGGTAGGTGTGTGAAGGGGTGTGTGTGTGTGTGTGTGGTGTGGTAGGTGTGTGAAGGGGGATGTGTGTGTGTGGTGTGGTAGGTGTGTGAAGGGGTATGTGTGTGTGTGGTGTGGTAGGTGTGGTAGGTGTGTGAAGGGGTGTGTGTGTTTAGTGTGGTAGGTGTGTGAAGGGGGATGTGTGTGTGTGGTGTGGTAGGTATATGAAGGGGGATGTGTGTGTGTGGTGTGGTAGGTGTGTGAAGGGGTGTGTGTGTGTGGTGTGGTAGGTGTGTGAAGGGGGATGTGTGAGTGTGTGGTGTGGTAGGTGTGTAAAGGGGGATGTGTGTGTGTGGTGTGGTAGGTGTGTGAAGGGGGATGTGTGTGTGTGGTGTGGTAGGTGTGTGAAGGGGGAAGTGAGTGTGTGGTGTGGTAGGTGTGTGAAGGGGGATGTGTGTGTGTGTGGTGTGTGAAGGGGTGTGTGTGTGTGTGGTGTGGTAGGTGTGTGAAGGGGGTGTGTGTGTGGTGTGGTAGGTGTGTGAAGAGGGTGTGTGTGTGGTGTGGTAGGTGTGTGAAGGGGGTGTGTGTGTGGTGTGTGCTTGAGGGTACTTTCATGTTGTGGTTGGTGAGGCGAAGGCGTGACGTGGTGATGACAGATGCGTGTATCTGGATTTGTGCTGACGATGTCTGTGATGTCCCCTGCTGTAAGTTGCGCTCGTTATCGGCAGAAACGGTTGAAAATAA
This sequence comes from Babylonia areolata, assembly GCF_041734735.1. Lineage (NCBI taxonomy): Eukaryota > Metazoa > Mollusca > Gastropoda > Neogastropoda > Buccinidae > Babylonia > Babylonia areolata. Next base: position 6,403,650 of record NC_134907.1, read on the forward strand.
ATGATGATAGGCTACCACGTAAATCTTATGATATGTCTTATGATTTAGACCTTAGAGGAATACGAAAATGGGTAGGGTGGAATGTATGTGTGTGTGGAGGGTATATGAAGGGGGATGTGTGTGTGTGGTGTGGTAGGTGTGTGAAGGGGGTGTGTGTGTGGTGTGGTAGGTGTGTGAAGGGGTGTGTGTGTGTGTTTGGTGTGATATGTCTTATAATTTAGACCTTAGAGGAATACGAAAATGGGTATCAAATATACGAACATGTCTTTGTGATTTGGGTATACATGGGTGTTTCAAGAGGTCGGAGAAGAGACCATGTTTTTGAAATCTTTTCGTCAGCGTTTAACAGATTGCAGATGACAAAACTGGGAGGAGCCTGTCTAATCGAATGATAGATTTGTACAGAGTTTATGTTTCTACTCACTTAGTGAAGAACTATCTTTTAGCTAGTATGGATCGACATTATACAATTTATCTATAAACAAAAGTATTTTGTGTTTCTGGAATAATATGAACAGGTACCGCTATAAAAATGCTGATCATTTAGAAATGTTGTGTCCTCTGTGTGTGAGGACACAAGTGAGAATGAAGTTCGTTTTATGCTGACATGTCCCGCTCTTAGTGATGAGTGTCACGGTCAAGGCAAGGCCTGCTTTTTCTTGATTTGGACGGTTTCTTTAACCTTCTTCTTCCAGAAATTGATTTCCGTGCACAGCACCGAAGTCCTGTCCATGTCAATGCCGTGGTTTTGTGATAAATTATAGGTTGCTTATGGAATACAGTCACTTCTTGTTTAATCTTCTAAACGTTTGTCCTGTGATCTCTCTGTTTCTCTAATCATAGTCCTCCTCACAATCAGTGCACTAATATAGTCCTCCTCACAATCAGTGCACTGATATAGTCCTCCTCACAATCAGTGCACTAATATAGTCCTCCTCACAATCAGTGCACTAATATAGTCCTCCTCACAATCAGTGCACTAATATAGTCCTCCTCACAATCAGTGCACTAATATAGTCCTCTTCACAATCAGTGCACTAATATAGTCCTTTTCACAATCAGTGCACTAATATAGTCCTTTTCACAATCAGTGCACTCATATAGTCCTCCTCACAATCAGTGCACTAATATAGTCCTCCTCACAATCAGTGCACTGATATAGTCCTCCTCACAATCAGTGCACTGATATAGTCCTCCTCACAATCAGTGCACTGATAATATTATAGTCCTCCTCACAATCAGTGCACTAATATAGTCCTCCTCACAATCAGTGCACTGATATAGTCCTCCTCACAATCAGTGCACTGATATAGTCCTCCTCACAATCAGTGCACTAATATAGTCCTCCTCACAATCAGTACACTAATATAGTCCTCTTCACAATCAGTGCACTGAATGTGGCAGATACCACCACTTGTATTGTCCTGCTCGGTGACGTCCTTTACGTGGGCCAGTTCAGTTCTAAGAAGCTGGCAGGTCTGTGGGAGAGGCTGTCTCCATGCTGTCTGCAGGCTGGCACCAACCTGTCTGTGTGCCACAATGCAGGGAGTGTAGGGAGTGCAGGGAGTGTAGGGATTGTGGGGAGTGTAAGGAGTAAGGGAGTGCAGGGAGTGTGGGGAGTGTAGGGAGTGCGGGGAGTGCAGGAAGTGCAGGGAGTGTAGGGAGTGCAGGGAGTGCAGGGAGTGTAGGGAGTGCAGGGAGTGTGGGGAGTGCAGGGAGTGCAGGGAGTGAAGGGAGTGCAGGGAGTGTGGGGAGTGTAGGGAGTGCAGAGTGTGAAGGGAGTGTGGGGAGTGTAGGGAGTGCAGTGTGTGAAGGGAGTGCAGAGAGTGTAGGGAGTGCAGAGTGTGAAGGGAGTGCAGGGAGTGTAGGGAGTGCAGGGAGTGTAGGGAGTGTTGGGAGTGTAGGGAGTGCAGTGTGTGAAGGGAGTGTAGGGAGTGCAGGGAGTGTGGGGAGTGCAGTGTGTGAAGGGAGTGCAGGGAGTGTAGGGAGTGCAGGGAGTGTGGGGAGTGCGGGGAGTGCAGGGAGTGTAGGGAGTGTGGGGAGTGTAGGGAGTGCAGTGTGTGAAGGGAGTGCAGGGAGTGCGGGGAGTGTAGGGAGTGCAGTGTGTGAAGGGAGTGCAGGGAGTGTCGGGAGTGTAGGGAGTGCAGTGTGTGAAGGGAGTGTGGGAAGTGCGGGGAGTGTAGGGAGTGCAGAGTGTGAAGGGAGTGCAGGGATTGTAGGGAGTGAAGGGAGTGTAGGGAGTGTAGGGAGTGCAGGGAGTGTGGGGAGTGTAGGGAGTGTAAGGAGTGCAGGGAGTGTAGGGAGTGCAGGGAGTGTAGGGATTGTGGGGAGTGGAGGGAGTGTTAGGAGTGCAGGGAGTG
>NC_134907.1:6428509-6431009 GCF_041734735.1 Babylonia areolata
GGTGCAGTGTCCATTCAACTGATCTTTTAAGAGTTCTCTCTCTCTCTCTCTGTCTCTGTCGCTGTCTCTGTCTGTCTCTGTCTGTCTGTCTGTCTGTCGGCTACCCCCCGCCCCGTCCCCCTCCCCCCTCTCTCTCTATCTTAGTTACCCTCAGAAAATAACATTAATCTTGAATTCATTCTCTAACCAGAAAAAGCATGAACACCAAAATAAAGCAATAAAAAAAAAACCACAACTATTTACCCAGGTGCATTGCTTTGATGTGCAGTGTCACAGCATTACAAAATGTCCATATAGTATATGATCACTTATCCTCAAACCACAATACAATGCCCATGTATAGAATGCCCATGTGATTGAAAGCCCGACTGAACGACACAAGAAACAAATGATGAGCACAATTGTCAGTCGGCACTACCGAGGTAGGCAGCTTGTGCAGATACATCTGAATAGCACTTGGAGTTAAGTCACTGGGGGTGTCACTACTACTACTACTAAAACTACTGATAATGATGATGATGATAATGCTACTGTTGATGGTGGTGATGGTGATGATGGTGATAATGCTGCTGTTGATGGTGGTGATGGTGATGATGATGATAATATTGCTGATGATGGTGATGATGATGATAATATTGCTGATGATGGTGATGATGGTGATGATGATGATAATATTGCTGATGATGATGATGATGATGATAATATTGCTGATGATGGTGATGATGGTGATGATGATGATAATATTGCTGCTGCTGATGATGATGATGATAATATTGCTGATGATGGTGATGATGGTGATGATGATGATAATATTGCTGATGATGATGATGATGATGATAATATTGCTGATGATGGTGATGATGGTGATGATGATGATAATATTGCTGATGATGATGGTGATGATGATAATATTGCTGATGATGGTGATGATGTTGATGATGATGATAAAGCAGCACAGCTTTGAATGCAAGAGAGGTTCGCCGCTGTGAACCATACCACGTGTAAAGCAGCTTTATATCAGTCAGATACATTTGTATTTGTTTTTTTGTTTTTTATCACAACAGATTTCTCTGAGTGAAAATTCGGGCTGTTCTCCCCAGGGAGAGTGCGTCGCTACACTACAGCGCACCCATTTTTTGTTGTTGTTTTTTTTTCTCCCTGCGTGCAGTTTGTTTTTTGTTTGTTTGTTTGTTTTTCCTATCGAAGTGGATTTTTTCTACATAATTTTGCCAGGAACAACCCTTTTGTTGCCGTGGGTTCTTTTACGTGCGCTAAGTGCATGCTGCACACGGGACCTCGGTTTATCGTCTCATCTGAATGACTAGCGTCCAGACCACCACTCAAGGTCTAGTGGAGGGGGAGAAAATATTGGCGGCTGTGAGCCGTGATTCGAACCAGCGCGCTCAGATTCTCTCGCTTCCTAGGCGGACGTGTTACATCTAGACCATCACTCTACGGGGAGAGGTTCCCCGCGGTGTAGCATACCACGTGTACAGCAGCCCTCCATCGGTCAGTCAGATACATAGAGAGTGGAGCATGACGAGGAAGGGGGAGAAGGGGAAGAGGAAGAAGCAGAATGATAAACAGGTGACTGATGTGCATCATTAAAGATGAAACATGACTCTGATGGACGCTTACCTCCATAAGAGAGCGAGAGAGAGACAAAGATAGAGACAGACACAGAGACAGAGAGACAGAGAGATTGTGTGTGTGTGTGTGTGTGTGTGTGTGTGTGTGTGTGTGTGTGTGTGTGTGTGTGTGACCGATAGATTCTGCGTGTTTTTGGAAGCAGTGACTTCATAACTAGCAGCGAACAGTTTGAACAGCAGCATGATGCCGTTTTATTCCTCTATTCCATTGTGTGTGTGTGTGTACATGCAAACGATGAAAATAATTATGCTGATATAGTTACCATTTTCTTCTTCCAACACCTCCTGTAGATTTCCAAAACAACAAAACTCTGCCTGTTCGTTATCTGACGCCTGTGCCATCTCTGTCAGTTTTCTCTCCACATGCCCGTGACGGAATCATCATCACGAGTACGAATGTATTTGTATTTGTATTTCTTTCTGTCACAACAGATTTCTCTCTGTGAAATTCGGGTTGCTCTCCCCAGGGAGAGCGCGTCGCTACACTACAGCGTCACACATTTTAAACTTTTTTTTTTTCATGCGTGCAGTTTTTTGTTGTTGTTTTTTTCCTATCGAAGTGGATTTTTCAACAGAATTTTGCCAGGAACAACCCTTTTGTTGCCGTGGGTTCTTTTACGTGCGCTAAGTGCATGCTGTACACGGGACCTCGGTTTATCGTCTCATCCGAATGACTAGCGTCCAGACCACCACTCAAGGTCTAGTGGATGGGGGAGAAAATATCAGCAGCTGAGCCGTGATTCGAACCAGCGCGCTCAGATTCCCTCACTTCCTAGACAGACGCGTTTCCTCTGGGCCATCACTCCACTAAATACACGTGTCGGCAGTTTTCTTTTCTGGAGGATTGTGCA
>NC_134907.1:6433509-6443509 GCF_041734735.1 Babylonia areolata
TTATTTCCAGCAAAGAGGTGAGCTGGTTCCATATTTGCTATCTTATTAATTCTTCATATTTCAGAAGAATACATCATCATGGGTTTAATCAGGACATCAAACAGCTGAAAAAAGCACAGATGAGTCAAAAATCCCCACAGGCCACATAGTTTTCATGAGTTCAAGCACTTTGCCTTTGGCTCTGATTGCAAACTCCCTGTATACAGATTCGAAAGAAAGGTTAGTTATTAGCAGAAAATCTAGATATCTATAGCTGTTTACCACTTCGATTTTGTTACCGTTGTATGACCATGATTCCCTCTCTCAGCTATGTGACCTCCTTTCCTGAAAACAATGATCTTGTCTTTTCTAGATTTACACTAAGGCCTAGTCGTGTGGACGCTGTTTCTAGACTGTTGATTTGATTTTTTAAACCCACATGGTGTAAATGAGATCAGTACCCAGTCCTCTGCAAACAGGATTAAAAGAAGCTGGATTCCGAGCTACCCTTTTCTCGCACAAATCTGCCACTTCTGCTATGAATGAAGAAAAACAAACTGAGGACTTAGCAAACATCCTTGTTTAATCCCCTGCATGCAAATTGAAAACTCCACATCTGACAGAAGCATTTACTGTTGAATACATAGCTTCAGCATCTTTAGCATTTTAGTAGATGTGTTTTCTCCCGATATTTCCCAAAGAATAAATCTGTTTAACATAGTCAAAAGCTTTTTGACTCACTTGTGTAAACAAAGTGAGCCTATGTTTTAACCCGGTGTTCGGTTGTCTGTGTGTGTGTGTGTGTGTGTGTGTGTGTGTGTGTGTGTGCGTGTGTGTGTGTGTGTGTGTGTCCGTGGTAAACTTTAACATTGACATTTTCTCTGCACATACTTTGTCAGTTGACACCAAATTAGGCATAAAAATAGGAAATATTCACTTCTTTCCAGTCATCTTGTTTAAAACAATATTGCAACTCTGGGATGGGCACAAAAAAATAAAAAATGAAGCCTAATTATATGCAAACTGCATTTACTGTTATATTTATATTTTTTGTATTCTCTAAACTTGGCACTTTGATCTGATATTCTGACCCAAAAACAAGAGCAGTCATTATTATCATTTTTTGTTCAAATAGGAACTTCTTTTGCTAAGCATGGAAGTTTTATTTATTTTGCAAACGTTTTGTGCAGATACTAAAAAAGGGAAATTACTCTGTAATTAATGCTAGGGGACTTAATTCGCTTTTAAACTGATCTTTCTCATCTTAAACTTTACATTTTGAAATTATACTCAATACATAAAAAGCTTGGATTTTTTTTTTAAAGTGTATCACAAGTGAGTCTTGAAGGCCTTGCCTCTCTTGTTTATAATCTATGAAGGCCACGTAAACTTTGCCTCGTCTCCTGTTGTTACAGACTTTTTAGATAATTGATATTAATGTGAAAATATGAGAGAGAGAGAGAGAGAGAGAGAGAGAGAGAGAGAGAGAGAGAGAGAGAGAGAGTTTCCCGAAGTCGAAGAAAACAAACAAACTAAGCTGGCCAAACCATGCACACATAATTTCATTCAAGGTCCTACCTCTGTATGCACGGGTCAACCCGTTCTTCTGTGCAGGAGAGTCGGCAAATAAACGGAATCGTCTCCCTTGGAAGGGGCGATATATAATCTAATCACGTAAATATTCCCAAGAAAAACTAAGGCCCCCCCCAAAAAAAAAACGTCCTCTCATGTATGTCTTCTTAAAAAAGAAAAAGAAAGAAAAAAAAAAGAAGTCCTGGATCTTCAAGCTCTTTTCATTGCTACGGTGGTTGTACTTCTTCTTCTTCTTCTTCTTCTTCTTCTTCTTCTTCTTCTTCTTCTTCTTCTTCTTCTTCTTCTTCTTCTTCTTCTTCTTCTTCCTCCTCCTCCTCCTCCTCCTCCTCCTCCTTTTCTTCATAATCATTCCCTCCTCCGTCACCACCAGAAATTGACATTGTTCATACTTTTTCTTCTGTCTTCTGGTCTAAGCTACATGAAATAGATGGTAAACAGGGACGGTTCTATTAAAAACCGAGCTCAAAATAGGCGCTGGCGGAAAGAGGAGACAAAGCAGGAGGTGATGAAAGGTACGAAAATGTGAGAAAGGAAGAAAGGAGGATAAAAGAAATAAAAATAAGAAAAATAAAACCACCAAAAAAAAAAAAAAGACAACGGAAAATGAGAAAGGAGGAAATAAAGATGAAAAGAAAAACACATGGATTGATGGACGAATCCTATTCTTTATATTAATTGGAAGAAGGAAAGAAAGAAAGAGAGTAAGAAAGACAGACAGAATAAGAAGAAGGAACAACGACAACAATCACCAGAAGATCCATGAAAAACACGAGAAAGAAGATGGAACGAGCAATGCAGAACAAGATCGATATACAGGAAATTATTTAAATTTTCACGAAGATCGTCAGTGGTGTGAGTGGGTGTGTGGGTGTGGGTGTGTTTGGGTGCGCGTGTGTGGGGTGGGTTGGGTGTGGGTGTGTTTGGGTGTTGCGTGTGTGGGTGGGCAGGTGGATGTTATCATTCTTATATTACAAAAAAAAAGTGAAATTGATACCAATATAAGGTCAAAATATATTCGCACCCAATGTGTATTTCACTCCGGACAGGAAATTGGCTGCGGCAAGGAAGGCGGTGGAGAGACATCCGCTGACAATGTTTTCAGAGAAATGATTTATGAGTGAAACACAACACCTCCTGATACCTTCATTAACCCTGTCTGTCGTCTGATCAATCTCTGTCTGTCTCTGTGTATATCTTTTATCTGTCTCTCTGTCCGTCTGTTTCTCTCTACCTCTGCGTATGTATGTATGTATGTATGTATGCATGTATCTATCTATCTATCTATCTATCTATCTATCTGTCTAATTATCTCTCTTCCTGACGGGTGCAATAGCCGAGTGGTTAAAGCGTTGGACTTTCAATCTGATGGTCCCGGGTTCGAATCTTGGTAACGGCGCCTGGTGGGTAAATGGTGGAGATTTTTCCCATCTCCCAGGTCATTATATGTGCAGACCTGCTCGAACCTGAATCCCCTTTGGACGCAGAAGATCAAATACGCATGTTAAAGATCCTGTTATCCATGTCAGCGTTCGGTGTGTTATGGAAACATACCTAGCATACACCCCCCCCGAAAACTGAGTATGGCTGCCTACATGGGGGCTGGGGGGGGGGGGGTATAAACAAAATGACCATACACTTAAAATATAACATGTCTGTATAAGTATATGTGTGCGTGACTGAAACATGATTAAATGACACAGGAAACGAATGATGAGCGCCCAATGGCAGCCGTCATTCGGCTCTACCCAGGAAGGCAGACTGTTGCACAAATGACTGTTTTTGTACAGCGCTTCACTCAAATAGTTAGTCATCACTTCAGTTTCAGCTTGCCGGTGTCCTGTTGCTCCATGCAAGTCCTTTGTAATCATAATACACACTTCATCATCTTCAAATTCTTGTGGGAAGGCTTCTTCTAAAATCAAATACCTTCCTTTATCAGTGTATCATTGTTCATTGTCCTCCTCCTGGGACAACATGATCTACTGACACAACATCTTTATCTTAACGAAACACACATTTATCTATCCATATTGCAACAATATTGTCACAAGACATCTTTATTTTTTTTAACATTTTGTAATACTCTTTGTGGAGTGATGGCCTAGAGGTAACGTGTCCGCCTAGGAAGCGAGAGAATCTGAGCGCGCTGGTTCGAATCACGGCTCACCCGCCGACATTTTCTCCCCCTCCACTAGACCTTGAGTGGTGGTCTGGACGCTAGTCATTCGGATGAGATGATAAACCGAGGTCTAGTGTGCAGCATGCACTTAGCGCACGTAAAAGAACCCACGGCAACAAAAGGGTTGTTCCTGACAAAATTATGTAGAAAAATCCACTTCGATAGGAAAAACAAATAAAACTGCACGCAGGAAAAATAAAATGGGTGGCGCTGTAGTGTAGCGACGCGCTCCCCCTGGGGAGAGCAGCCCGAATTTCACACAGAGAAATCTGTTGTGATAAAAATAGAAATACAACAGCAACAAAACACCTGAATTTCTGCCATGAAAAGGAATATTCTTAGCAGGCGCATGAAAATTTATGTAACCATTGAAAACTCCATTATAATCAAAAGATGTATCAAGAACAGTTTCTGTTAAACAAGCAAAATTAGGATTCCCATCCATGTTGCCTGTATTACACTGATTTATGTTTTTGTCTGTTTCAATGAAAGTCATATTGAAATATGCACTTTCAAATCAGATATGGCTACAAGACACGACCTTGTTGCTGCTTTAACGTCTGACAATGATAATTATTATAATACAGTCAGTAACTGAATATATTCCAGAAGCACAAACCTTAAGGCATTAATCATAACAATACCAGAAATAACGAGGTAGATAATCATGTATAATGTATATATTTTGTGTATGTGTTCTGATGGTCAAGTATATAGAAATTGATAAACAACTTACCATTACCGGAATGGGTGGTCGAGTTTGACTATTGATCCATTTTAATTTTTGTTTGTTTGTTTTGTTTTGTTTGGGTGTTTGCTTAATCTTGCTTTGTTTCCAGGTACTATGAAAGATTGTTTGAGCGTGTGGTATTCAGAGGTAAAACATTGGTACTGCTGGAGCGCGCAGACTGTATTCTGCTGCACTTTTATCAACAAATAACCCGTCACCCCCCTTTGTCCTTAGACCCCCCACAGACCACCTCCCCCTCCTGCCCCCACCCCCTCTCTCCTCCTTCCCATCCACCCTCCTCTCCTTGCGCCCCACCGTCATCTTCCTCCCACCACCCCCCTCTCCTCCAACAACACAGTGAGCAGAGCAGAAGTTTCCGGCTATTGAGATGTACTCACCTCTTCAATACAGGTTGCTGAGACCTGCCAACACTTCTTCAACTCTTCACTTGACAAACAGTTTATGACTCGAAACGTCGTTTTTATCTTCGTCTTAAGGTACCGTTGATTTTAAACCATTTTTACCATTTTAACTCTCTCCATACGAACGGCGAAAGAGACGACGTTAACAGCGTTTCACCCCAGTTACCATCATCAAAATATTGCAAGCGGAAGGCTCTTATACTGAAGAGGTGAATGTTGACAAAAAATATCACAATTCTGACGACGGAAGCTAAAGGTTGGGTCATTCAGACACCCACTGGACATCCGAGGGGTCTGTGTAGAGGAGAAGAGAGGACTGGCCGTACTGAGTGAGTTAACCTTATTTTAAAGGGTCCAGCAGTCACCATTTCTTCATTAACCCTTTCACCGCCAGTCAATTAAGAGTACAAAATTCCCTTGTGGTATCAACACAGAAAACACAGTGGCTAAGAATAGCTGGGGATTCCCTCTGCGATGTATAGAAAATATGGCCTGTCCTACCACCGAACATTAAGAGCAGTAGGTTCATGGATAACAGGCCAATGAATGGTCACCTTTCAGTGACATGGGTCCTCTACCACGCTTGTTCATAAATGCGAGCTTGGCGGTGAAAGGGTTAATGACAAATACATGTCAGTCAAGTCTCTCTCTCTCTGTCTCTCTCTGTCTATTTCTCTCTGTCTCTCTAATTGTCTCTGTCACTCTCTATCCCTTTCTCTCTGTCTCTCTAATTATCTCTGCCTCTCTCTGTGTGTCTCTCTGTCTCTTTGTGTGTATCTCTCTCGCTGTCTCTCTCTGTCTCTGTGTCTCTCTGTGTCTCTCTCTGTCTCTGTTTCTCTCTCTTGTCTCATCTACTATCTTCTTCTCTGTCTCTGTCTGTCTGTCTGCCTGTCTCTCTCTCTCTCTCTCTCTCTCTCTCTCTCTTTCTCTCTCTCCCGTCTCATCTGCCATCCTCTTCTCTGTCTCTGTCTGTCTGTCTGTCTGTCTGTCTCTCTCTCTCTTTCTCTCTCTCCCGTCTCATCTGCCATCCTCTTCTCTGTCTCTGTCTGTCTGTCTGTCTGTCTGTCTGTCTCTCTCTCTCTCCCGTCTCATCTGCCATCCTCTTCTCTGTCTCTGTCTGTCTGTCTGTCTGTCTGTCTGTCTGTCTCTCTCTTTCTCTCTCTCCCGTCTCATCTGCCATCCTCTTCTCTGTCTCTGTCTGTCTGTCTGTCTGTCTCTCTCTCTCTTTCTCTCTCTCCCGTCTCATCTGCCATCCTCTTCTCTGTCTCTGTCTGTCTGTCTGTCTGTCTCTCTCTCTCTTTCTCTCTCTCTCGTCTCATCTACCATCCTCTTCTCTGTCTCTGTCTGTCTGTCTGTCTCTCTCTCTCTCTCTCTTTCTCTCTCGTCTCATCTACCATCCTCTTCTCTGTCTCTGTCTGTCTATCTGTCTGTCTGTCTCTCTCTCTCTCCCGTCTCATCTACTTTCTTCTTCTCTGTCTGTCTGTCTGCCTGTCTCTCTCTCTCTCTCTCTCTCTCTCTCTCTCTCTCTCTCTCTCTCTCTCTCTCTCTCTCTCTCTCTCTCTCTCCCGTCTCATCTACTATCTTCTTCTCTGTCTCTGTCTGTCTCTCTGTCTCTCTGTCTCTCTGTCTCTCTCTCTCTCGCTCTCTCTCTCTTTCTCTCTCTCCTGCTTTATCATCATCATCTTCTTCTTGTTATGAAGCGTGGACTTAGAGAAATATGTTGTGACAAAAAAGAGCGATACAATACAATACAATACAATGCTCACATCATTGATAAACCCAGTTCTTTTTTTTCCCCTGCACTTATAAAAATCGGAGAAAACCGCAAAGACCGTAATTATCATACCAATATATCTCAAAAGCGAAATGGGAAGGCAAGGTATGTTCAGGTATCGGTTTACTCATTGAAAACAGCACCATCGTCATTAGAAGAAGAAGTAGAACTTAAGAAGTACAACAACCGTAACAATGAGCTATATTATAATTATTATTTATTTATTTATTTATGCAAGCTTATCTATTATTTATTCCCCCGGTTTTTTGGGGGGTTTTTTGTTGTTTTTTCTCAAGGCTTGACAAAGCGCGTTGGGTTACGCTGCTGGTCAGGCATCTGCTTGGCAGATGTGGTGTAGCGTATATGGTTTTGTCCGAACGCAGTGACGCCTCCTTGAGCTACTGAAACTGAAACTGAAACTGAGAAAAAAATGAAGAAAGAGATTTTTTTCAATGATGAGAAAAATCAAGAAGGCATGTTTGAGTAGGAGTTTTGTTGCTTTTTTTTTGTTTTTTTTTGTTTTGTTTGTTTGTTTGTTTTTTGTTGTTGTTTTTCTGCAATATTTGCCTGATTAGAATTCAGATCGTCCTTTCCAAGGGAGGTGATTCCGTTTACTTGCCGACTCTCCTGCGTGGAAGAGCGGATTGATCCGTGTGTACAGGGGTGGAACCTTCAATGAAATCATGTGTGCATGGTTTGGCCAGCTTAACGTTCTGTTCCTTTTTGGCTTGGGGAATAGGTCTGCATAACTGTCTACGTTATGTGTCTGTCTGTACATCTCTCTCTCTCTCTCTATCTCTATCTCTCCCTCTCTTCTCTCTCTATCTCCCCCTCTCTCTCCCTCTCTCTCTCTCTCTCTCTCTCTATATATATATATATATATATATATATCTTTCTATATATATATATATCCCTCTCTCCTCTCTCTGTCTCTCTCTATCCCCCCTTCTCTCTTTTTCGCTCTGTCTATCTCCCCTCCTCTCTCTCTCTCTCTCTTTCTCTTCTTCTTCTTCTCCTCTCTCTCTGTATGTGTGTGCGGATGTGTTCGCGTGTGTGTTTTTGTGTCTGTTTTTGAGTGTCTGTGCATGTTTTTCCTGTCTATCTATCTCTGTGTGTGTTCATATATATATATATATATATATATATATATATATATATAAGAGAGAGAGAGAGAGAGAGAGAGAGAGAGATTTGTGTGTGTGTGTGTGTGTCGGTATGTGAGCGCGCGAGCTTTTGCATTCCAAACTCGATCAGATGTGCTGCAAATAATGAATAAAATAAGGTTAAAAGAAATGCACTGCTATATTCCCCCACCAACGGTCCCATGTCCTTAACGACTTTAAGTGGATTTAACCAATTCAATCTGTGGGAGGGATGGGGCGGGGAAGAGAAAAAAGAGGAAAGTAAGAAGAGGTTCCAGGAGAAGAATGGAGGAGGCGCAGGGCGGAAGGATTGAACAGAGGGATGGGGAGCTGGGGGGGCCGGGGGGGGGGGGGGGGGGGGGCGAGTGTCAGACAGACAGACACGCGGAGAATTTAAACGAAACGTACACTCCAAAAGCTCCCTCCACTTGCAAGGGAACTTCGCTGTCTGGTGCCACACGTGTAACAGAATTCTTTAACGTAAGTATGCGTCTGCTTCGAACGAATCCAAAGTATCTTGCATGACTCTCTTGACGGTAATGAAATCAAGCCACCCCATCTGAATGGTCTGCCCTTGGTGATTGCCATTGCCCTGATTAACTGTTAACAGTGATTTTCAAAAGCTTTTATATTTTGAACATTCCACCAAGCAGCTCCCAGATTATCGATCTTTTGTAGCATTCATAACGAGGGTAATCAATAGCAAAGACTGGCCGAAGATTTAAGCACCTTCGTTCTCAACATTTAACAGTTTCAGTTTCACAAGGAGGCGCCACTGCGATAGGACAAACCCATATACGCTGTACCACGTCTGCTAGGGAGATGTCTGACCAGCAGCATAGCTCAACAACGCGCTTAGTCAGGCCTTGAGTGAGTGCAGGCATATGTACATTTTGGATTTCTCCTACATGATTTTGCCAGAGGACAAAACTTTTGCTGCCATGGGTTCTTTTTCAGTGCGCCGAGTGCGTGCTGCACGCGGGACCTTGGTTATCGTCTGACCCGAATGACTTGACGCTCAGTTTGATGTGAAACAGGGCGAGACCGGGATTCGAACCAAACCCTTAGGGCCAGTTGAGCGTCTTCACCATTCTGCCACCTTCCTCCTTGACAATGTGTGTAGGTGAACCAAATGTCCTTGACAATGTGTGTAGGTGAAACAAACGTCCTTGACAGTGTGTAGGTGAAACAAACGTCCTTGACAATGTGTGTAGGTGAACCAAATGTCCTTGACAATGTGTGTAGGTGAAACAAACGTCCTTGACAGTGTGTAGGTGAAACAAACGTCCTTGACAGTGTGTAGGTGAAACAAACGTCCTTGACAGTGTGTAGGTGAAACAAACGTCCTTGACAGTGTGTAGGTGAAACAAACGTCCTTGACAGTGTGTAGGTGAAACAAACGTCCTTGACAGTGTGTAGGTGGAACAAACGTCCTTGACAATGTGTGTAGGTGAAACAAACGTCCTTGACAGTGTGTAGGTGAACCAAACGTCCTTGACAGTGTGCAGGTGAACCAAATGTCCTTGACAGTGTGTTGGTGAAACAAACACCCTTAACAGTGTGTTGGTGAAACAAACACCCTTAACAGTGTGTAGGTGAAACAAACGTCCTTGACAGTGTGTAGGTGAAACTAACGTCCTTGACAGTGTGTAGGTGGAACAAACGTCCTTGACAATGTGTGTAGGTGAACCAAATGTCCTTGACAGTGTGTTGGTGAAACAAACACCCTTAACAGTGTGTAGGTGAAACAAACGTCCTTGACAGTGTGTAGGTGGAACAAACGTCCTTGACAATGTGTGTAGGTGAACCAAATGTCCTTGACAGTGTGTTGGTGAAACAAACACCCTTAACATTGTGTAAGTGAAACAAACGTCCTTGACAGTGTGTAGGTGAAACAAACGTCCTAGACAGTGTGCAGGTGAAACAAACGTTCCTGGCAGTGTGTAAGTGAAACAAACGTCCTTGACAATGTGTGTAGGTGAACCAAACGTCCTTGACAGTGTGTAGGTGAAACAAACGTCCTTGACAGTGTGTAGGTGAAACAAACGTCCTTGACAGTGTGTAGGTGAAACAAACACCCTTAACAGTGTGTAGGTGAAACAAACGTCCTTGACAGTGTGCAAATGAAACAAACACCCTTAACAGAGTGTAGGTAAAACAAATGTCCTTGACAGTGTGTAG
>NC_134907.1:6448509-6453509 GCF_041734735.1 Babylonia areolata
GTTGTAGTGTGTGTATGCTGGGAATGTTGGGGTGTGTATGCTGGGTATGTTGTGGTGTGTATGCTGGGTATATTGGAGTGTGTGTATGCTGGGTATGTTGGGGTGTGTATGCTGGGTATGTTGGGGTGTGTATGCTGGGTATATTGGAGTGTGTGTATGCTGGGTATGTTGGGGTGTGTATGCTGGGTATATTCGTGTGTGTATGCTGTGTATGTTGGGGTGTTTAAGCTGTGTATGTTGGGGTGTGTATGCTGGGTATGTTGTGGTGTGTATGCTGTTTATGATGGAGTGTGTATGCTGGGTATGTTGTAGTGTGTGTATGCTGGGTATGTTGGAGTGTTTATGCTGGGTATGTTGGAGTGTGTATGCTGGGTATGTTGTGGTGTGTATGCTGGATATGTTGTAGTGTGTATGCTGGGTATGTTGGGGTGTGTATGCTGGGTATGTTGGAGTGTGTATGCTGGTTATGTTTCGGTGTGTATGCTGGCTATGATGGAGTGTGTATGCTAGGTATGTTGTGGTGTGTGTATGCTAGGTATGTTGGAGTGTGTATGCTGGGTATGTTGGGGTGTGTATGCTGGGTATGTTGAAGTGTGTATGCTGAGTATGCTTCGGTGTGTATGCTGTGTATGTTGGAGTGTGTATGTTGGGTATGCTGGTGTGTGTCTGCTGTGTATGTTGTAGTGCGTGTATGCTGGGTATGTTGGTGTGTGTATGCTGGGTATGTTGTGGTGTGTATGCTGGGTATGTTGGAGTGTGTATGCTGGGTATGTTGGAGTGTGTATTCTGGGTATGTTTCGGTGTGTATGCTGGGTATGTTGGGGTGTGTGTATGCTGTGTATGTTGGGGTGTGTATGCTGGGTATGTTGTAGTGTGTGTATGCTGTGTATGTTGGGGTGTGTATGCTGGGTATGTTGTGGTGTGTATGCTGTTTATGATGGAGTGTGTATGCTGGGTATGTTCGTGTGTGTATGCTGTATATGTTGGGGTGTTTATGCTGTGTATGTTGGGGTGTGTATGCTGGGTATGTTGTAGTGTGTGTATGCTGGGAATGTTGGGGTGTGTATGCTGGGTATATTGTGGTGTGTATGCTGGGTATATTGGAGTGTTTATGCTGTGTATGTTGGGGTGTGTGTATGCTGGGTATGTTGGGGTGTGTATGTTGGGTATGTTGGAGTGTTTATGCTGTGTATGTTGGAATGTGTGTATGCTGGGTATGTTGGAGTGTGTATGCTGGGTATGTTGGGGTGTGTATGCTGGGTATGTTGGGGTGTGTATGCTGTGTATGTTGGTGTGTATGCTGGGTATGTTGTAGTGTGTGTATGCTGGGTATATTGGGGTGTGTATGCTGGGTATGTTGTAGTGTGTGTATGCTGGGTATGTTGGGGTGTGTATGCTGGGTATGTTGGAGTGTGTATGCTGGGTATGTTGGGGTGTGTATGCTGGGTATGTTGGGGTGTGTATGCTGGGTATGTTGGGGTGTGTATGCTGGGTATGTTGGAGTGTGTATGCTGGGTATGTTGGAGTGTGTGTATGCTGGGTATGTTGGAGTGTGTATGCTGGGTATGTTTTGGTGTGTATGCTGGGTATGTTGTGGTGTGTATGCTGGGCATGTTTCGGTGTGTATGCTGGGTATGTTGGAGTGTGTGTATGCTGGGTATGTTGGGGTGTGTATGCTGGGTATGTTGGAGTGTGTATGCTGGGTATGTTGGAGTGTGTATGCTGGGTATGTTGGGGTGTGTATGCTGGGTATGTTGGGGTGTGTATGCTGGGTATGTTTCGGTGTGTATGCTGGGTATGTTGGAGTGTGTATGCTGAGTATGTTGGGGTGTGTGTATGCTGGATATGTTGGGATGTGTGTGTTGGGTATGTTGGAGTGCGTGTATGCTGGGTATGTTGGAGTGTGTGCATGCTGGTTTTTTTGTGTTTCATGACTCAGGGAACGCTGACACGACAACCTGATATCTAAAACGTGCGCATGTAATCCCCTCGAAAAGGAAATAAACAAAGAATAAGAAGAAAGTAAGGAAGAAGAAAAATATTAATAAAAGAAAAAGTAAGTGGAAAGAATGTTCTCTCCATGTTCGTGTTTCGTGTTTATTATTCCCATCCCCCACCCCACCCTCTCTTTTTTTTATTCTTTATTTTTTCTGCGCTCGTGTTTGACCGTTTATGTTCCGTCATTTAGGCAGGCAAACCCTGTTTTATTTATCCTCCAAAAACGGGGTATAGTTGTGTGTGTGTGTGTGTGTGTGTGTGTGTGTGTGTGTGTGTGTGTGTGTGTGTGTGTATTATGTGTGTGTGTGTGTGTGTGTGTGTGTGTGTGTGTGTGTGTGTGTGTGTGTGTGTGTGTGTGTGTGATATACCTGTGTGTGTGTGTGTGTGTGTGTGTGTGTGTGTGTGTGTGTGTGATATTTTCCTCTGTGTGTGTGTTTGCGGGGGTAACAATGGTAGCTGCCAAGGAGGGGTGAGCTTCAGTCTACATTAACATTATTAGTATTATTATTGTTGTTTATTTATGTTATTTGTGGGAGATACTGACAATGTCATACGATCAAGTCAATGTTGTTGCAGTTGTGTGTAGTAGTTGTAGTAGTAGCAGTAATAGTAGTTGTAGTAGTAGTAGTAGTAGAAGAAGAAGAAGAAGGAAGAGGAGGAGAAGGGGGAGAAGAAGAAGGAGGAAGAGGAGAAGAAGGAGGAGGAGGAGAAGAAGAAGAAGAAGGAAGAGGAGGAGGAGGAGAAGAAGAAGAAGAAGGAAGAGGAGGAGGAGGAGAAGAAGAAAAAGAAGAAGGAAGAGGAGGAGGAGAAGAAGAAAAAGAAGAAGAAGAAGAAGGAAGAGGAGGAGGAGAGGAAGAAGAAGAAAAAGAAGAAGAAGAATGAAGAGGAGGAGGAGGAGAAGAAGGAGGAGGAAGAGGAGGAGGAGAAGAAGAAGAAGAAGAAGAAGAAGAAGAAGAAGAAGAAACACGACGTGTATCCATAAAAAAAGAAAAATGTGAAGCGACACAAGTGGTCGGAGGGGAACAATGATGGCCGCGGTTAAAAAATAAAAAAGTATGCATCTAAACTTTTGAGAGACACAGAGAGGGAAGGAGAGAGGGAGGGAGAGGGGGAGGGAGAGAGGGAAGGAGAGAAGGAGGGAGAGAGGGAGAGGGGGAGTGCAGTAGGCACAAAGACCCCTGGGTGAAGACAGACAAACGGACAGACAAACAGACAGAGACACAGAGACGTATGCAGGGAACGTTCAATATCTCCAACGATGAAAGGGTCCAAACAGCTAAACTTTGCATATCACATTTTTCTCGACACGAAAATCGAATCCACGCCACTGCTTCTCGGGTATCGATCATCTGAATCTTCAGTGCAGAAGAGTGTGAACAAGTGGTCGAGGGTGACTTCCCCTCCTAGCGTATTGTGTGTGGGAGGGAGCACAAATGCAGAAATCTGAATGTATATTTCGGGCAATATCTTTAGCTGATGTCTTTTCCCTTTTCTGTCTTTTGTCAATTCGTGTTCTGTTATTTATGCTGTTGTTGCTGTTGATTTTTTTTCTTGGGTTTCCCAACGAATTATTGTGAATCGGCACCTTAATCTACTTCCATGGTTTGTTTCTCCTTTTTTCTTTACTCAGCGTTGGAAGCTGAGTCACTGAGTAGTCCGACTGTGCCAACAGTTCTGAACCTTCCAAAGTTCACTGATTTGAGGGGTGCGGTAGGAGAGGGGTTTTCGTTTCAGCAGGGAGATGGGGGAGACTGTGGATAGTGATTGTCGTTCTTCTTGAAACAGGCATGCACAAGGACGGACAATTAAAAAACAACAACCAACTTTTATTGCTGTTGCAGAAGGTTTGATGCACGGACTAAATAAGATATTTCTTCCAGTTGTTTGATGTTAACGTTTCCCATCATTTTGCTTTTGTTCCATTCCTTTTGTTTCAACAGACTCTCTCTCCCTCCCTCCTCTCTCTCTCTCCCTCTCTCTCTCTCTCTCTCTATATATATATATCATGCACACACACATGCGCGCGCGCACGCGCACACACACACTTCAATATTTGATTTCCTTTCATACACACACACACATATATGCACGCACGTACGCACGCACGCACGCACACACACACACACACACACACACACACACACACACACACACACACACACACACACACACACACACACACACACACACACACACACACACAAACCAGAACAAAAAGAACTGGAGACGGAAGTGTATGACAACGAAGACCTTAAAGATAACTTGCTCTACAGGGTGCTGGTCACAAGAACTGTTCACCAGACTCCTCCAGGCCTGTGGGCTGTGTGTCGGTCACAGCCAGGGTCTCTGCAGCTGGTTTTTCTGTCCCTTGTTGTCAGTCCATCGTTTGTTCTCTGCCACGCCCTCCGTCTCCCTCCCTCGACAGTTCCTTGAAGGATAGTTTCAGCGAGGACATTGGATCTTGTTACGTCGCCAGGCCAACGTAGCTTTCTTTTCCCCCTAGGCTGCCTGCATGACGAGAGGGGTGAGGAGGAGGGGGGGGGGGGGTTGGAGACTGAGGGGGTGTGGCCTCACATCCATCTTATCAGTTGGAGAAGTCACAATGTATTGTGTATCTACCTCTTAAAAAATATATATATATTATGGTTGTTCTAGTATGATTTTGTGTTTGCAGATATCCATTTGTCCAGAAAATATGATGTTTTTGTGCAAATTACCTGACTAATGTTTGTAATGAACAATTTGAAAATGTGACAAAAAACAAAACACTGATTTCAAAACAACAGCATGTCACTAAAACTATATAAAATGGGAAAATAGCATGTGTTTTGTATTCTTTATTCATTTACCTTTCAGAAAATATATACTTTTATGGGTCTTTCTCCAATAACAAAGAGCACAGAATTTTTTGAAAATTTATACCCGTTTTTTGTGAAAAAACCCTGGCAAATAGATTTCACTTAAATCTTATTTTCCTGGCAGCGAAAGGGTACTGACATCAA
>NC_134907.1:6458509-6466009 GCF_041734735.1 Babylonia areolata
AAAGGCTATGCCAAGCCCCAGACACAATGGACGTCACGATAGCTGTGAAAGGCTATGCCAAGTCCCAGACACAGTGGACATGAATTCAGTGTCACGATAGCTGTGAAAGGCTATGCCAAGCCCCAGACACAGTGGACATGAATTCAGTGTCACGATAGCTGTGAAAGGCTATGCCAAGCCCCAGACATAATGGACGTCACGATAGCTGTGAAAGGCTATGCCAAGCCCCAGACACAATGGACGTCACGATAGCTGTGAAAGGCTATGCCAAGTCCCAGACACAATGGACAGGACATTCAGTGTCACGACAGCTGTGAAAGGCTATGCCAAGTCCCAGACACAATGGACAGGACATTCAGTGTCACGACAGCTGTGAAAGGCTATGCCAAGCCCCAGACACAATGGAAAATGAATTCAGTGTCATGACAGCTGTGAAAGTTTATGGAACCTTCAACCTTTTAAACTTTTTTTTCGTATGATCTCTGTGGTATACATTTCAATTCCATCTTTCTACAGAGGAAGAAGTGAAGGAAAGAGAGATGTGAAATCGTGCTGAACCGGAAACTGTAATAGGAACATCGAATTTCTCTCGGATCTGAGTGTTGGTTTCATTTCCATGAGATTCCAGTGGACTGGGGGGCGGGGGGGGGGGGCGGGGGCGGGGGTAGGGGATATTACAGAAGACTTTGAAAAGTTTCAGCTTTCCTCATTGCACCTTGTTTTGCCAGACTGACGAGCATTTTGTCCCACTTGACATTACAGTGTGATGGAGCACAACAACATGAGCAAGAACAACAAGAACAGAAATGATAATGATGGTGATGGTGATGATGATGATGATAACAACAACAACAGCTGTAATCATGAATCGTTTTATACGTAATTGAAAGCCATGAGAATGGCGTGTAATTCTAACATATAAATGGCACTTTCCCAGATACGAAATTAGACTCTGGAACATCTAACTGTAGTATTTCAAAACCGGAACCGTCATCAGCTGTTGTGTAAAGCCATCTCTGCAGCGTTCACTTTACACAGCGCTCAGAATGTTGTCTAAGTCTGCGCTAACTCTATAGCAATTCTCAACGCTAAGCAAAATTAGCGTTGCTAAGATCAGGTTGTGTAAAGCAGCCCTGGAGATAAGGGGTTATCAGGCTAAGGGGGACTGTTGTTGTTCTCCACGGGTTATCAGGCGTTCCGGTTGTGTTTTCTTTTTTCCTTCAAAACAACAACTCTCGCACCTGGTTGTTTTTTTTTAATCACTTTGTCTAGGTGAAAAACACATCCACCAAATCGTTTGAAAAAGGAAAAATGTATTGCTGTAACAAGTGACAAATAGTGTTGTAACCATGAACATGGAATCAATGACATATTGATTAGGTTCTTCATGCGTGGCAAACAACATAGCGAAAAAATCAAAACGTATGATTGCCTCCAAAACTTCAAGAACCATCATACTATCTGATATATTCCGTATATAATCATATCTATAGTATAGTTATGCATGATACACATACTATACATGTTATATGCACACACACACACATACAGACATAGACACAGACACACACAGACACACGCACTCACACGTGCATCACCCCCCCCACACACACACACACACACACACAAAGTGGCGATAAGCCAGCATGTCAGTTTTGTATTGAATTCTGTACTGGATGGGCAACCAATGAAGTTAAAACGAGAGAGGGGTAACATGGTCTTTTTTATTATTATTATTTTTGCTCAATGACTCTGGCAGCATTGTTCAAGATGGTCTGAAGGCGTGGTATGAGATCGGAGGGCAAAGCAACGGGTAGTGTTTTGCAGTACTGAGGATCGGGGAACAGACCAGTTTGAGGTTGCTTCAACAGTCAGATATGGTCGAATGGTACGGATGTTTCTGAGCTGAAAGTGGAGTGATGGCCTAGAGGTAACGCGTCCGCCTAGGAAGCGACAGAATCTGAGCGCGCTGGTTCGAATCACGGCTCAGCCGCAGATATTTTCTCCCCCTCCACTAGACCTTGAGCGGTGGTCTGGGCGCTAGTCATTAGGATGAGACGATAAACCGAGGTTCCGTGTGCAGCATGCACTTAGCGAGCGTAAAAGAACCCACGGCAACAAAAGGGTTGTTCCTGGCAAAATTCTGTAGAAAAATCCACTTCGATAGGAAAAAACAAACAAAACTGCACGCAGGAAAAAATACCAAAAAACGGGTGGCGCTGTAGTGTAGCGACGCACTCTCCATGGGGAGAGCAGCCCGAATTTCACACAGAGAAATCTGTTGTGATAAAAAAAAAGAAAGTTTGCAGTTTTACATAAATTTCTGACATGGTCATGTATGGGCAGAGCTAGATCAAAATATGCACCGAGGATGCTGACATAATTTTGAAAGTTGACAACAGCATTGCAGATAGTGAATGTATGGTCCAGTATTATGACAACAGCATTGCAGATAGTGAATGTATGGTCCACTATTGTGACAACAGCATTGCAGATAGTGAATGTATGGTCCACTATTGTGACAACAGCATTGCAGATAGTGAATGTATGGTCCAGTATTATGACAACAGCATTGCAGACAGTGAATGTATGGTCCACTATTGTGACAACAGCATTGCAGATAGTGAATGTATGGTCCAGTATTATGACAACAGCATTGCAGATAGTGAATGTATGGTCCAGTGTTATGACAACAGCATTGCAGATAGTGAATGTATGGTCCAGTGTTATGACAACAGCATTGCAGATAGTGAATGTATGGTCCAGTATCATGACAACAGCATTGCAGATAGTGAATGTATGGTCCACTATTGTGACAACAGCATTGCAGATAGTGAATGTATGGTCCAGTATTATGACAACAGCATTGCAGACAGTGAATGTATGGTCCACTATTGTGACAACAGCATTGCAGATAGTGAATGTATGGTCCAGTATTATGACAACAGCATTGCAGATAGTGAATGTATGGTCCAGTATTATGACAACAGCATTCCAGATAGTGAATGTATGGTCCAGTGTTATGACAACAGCATTGCAGATAGTGAATGTATGGTCCAGTATTATGACAACAGCATTGCAGATAGTGAATGTATGGTCCACTATTGTGACAACAGCATTGCAGATAGTGAATGTATGGTCCAGTATTATGACAACAGCATTGCAGATAGTGAATGTATGGTCCAGTATTATGACAACAGCATTGCAGATAGTGAATGTATGGTCCAGTATTATGACAACAGCATTGCAGATAGTGAATGTATGGTCCAGTATTATGACAACAGCATTGCAGATAGTGAATGTATGGTCCAGTATTATGACAACAGCATTGCAGATAGTGAATGTATCGTCCACTATTGTGACAACAGCATTGCAGATAGTGAATGTATGGTCCAGTATTATGACAACAGCATTACAGATAGTGAATGTATGGTCCAGTATTATGACAACAGCATTGCAGATAGTGAATGTATGGTCCAGTATTATGACAACAGCATTGCAGATAGTGAATGTATGGTCCAGTATTATGACAACAGCATTGCAGACAGTGAATGTATGGTCCAGTGTTATGACAACAGCATTGCAGATAGTGAATGTATGGTCCAGTATTATGACAACAGCATTGCAGATAGTGAATGTATGGTCCAGTATTATGACAACAGCATTGCAGATAGTGAATGTATGGTCCAGTGTTATGACAACAGCATTGCAGATAGTGAATGTATGGTCCACTATTGTGACAACAGCAGTGAATGTATGGTCCAGTATTATGACAACAGCATTGCAGATAGTGAATGTATGGTCCAGTGTTATGACAACAGCATTGCAGACAGTGAATGTATGGTCCAGTGTTATGACAACAGCATTGCAGACAGTGAATGTATGGTCCAGTATTATGACAACAGCATTGCAGATAGTGAATGTATGGTCCAGTATTATGACAACAGCATTGCAGACAGTGAATGTATGGTCCAGTATTATGACAAAGCACAGACCTACAGACTACAAGTGTGTCCTCTGTTTTGACGTCATTGTCTATGAGGTTGTTTGTCAGGAGAAAGGTGACAGAATCATTAAGACGTTCATCTGTCAATACAGAGTCTGTGAGGGTCTGGGTTCGAATCCCGCTCTCGCCCTTTCTCCCAAGTTCGACAGGGAAATCAAACTGAGTGTATAGGTCATTCGGATGAGACGATTAACCGAGGTACCATGTGCAGCACGCACTTAGCGCACTGAAAAAGAACCCATGACAACGAGAGTGTTGTCCTCTGGCAAAATTCTAAAGAAGAAATCCGCTCTGATAGGTACACAGAGATTATATGCATGCACTCAAGGCCTAACTAAGCGCGTTGGGTCAAGCTGCTGGTCAGGCATCTGCATAGCAGATGTGGTGCAGCGTATATGGATTTGTCGGAACGCAGTAACGCCTCCTTGAGAAACTGAAACTGATTGATAGTCAGCATCCATTTCTCCACTGCAGCAATGCACATGTGTATGTCTTTGCGAAGGATAGCTTGGGGAAGAAGCTCCTGTGAGTTGAAAACTCACATCGATGTTCGCTGATGATGTCGGATAGTGGCTGAGTGTACGGACGTAATACCATTGAACCAAGAACTGAACCTTGGGGAACAACATATCGAACTGGAAGACGTCTGGATTCGGAATGATGACTTGAAATGGACACTCTTTGAGTGCGAATGGAGATATGTGATTTAAACGACAACAACAACAACAAAAGAATATATATCTATCTACCTATCTATCTATCTATCTATCTATATATATATATATATATATATATATATATAGAGAGAGAGAGAGAGAGACAGACAGACAGAGCGAGAGAGTATATATATATATATATATATATATAGAGAGAGAGAGAGAGAGAGACGGACAGACAGACAGACAGACAGAGCGAGAGTATATATATATATATATATATATATATATATACAGAGAGAGAGAGAGAGAGAGAGAGAGAGAGAGAGAGAGAGAATAATTAATCAAAGCCCAGATGTCTTCGTTTTCCACAAAGAAATGGATGAAGCATCAAAAAGGTCTTGGTTAAACTTTTAATCTATAAAAACTATTATATATATATACATCTATATCTATATCTATATCTATATCTATATATATATGGTCATTCCAACTAAACAGCGCTATCATTGAACCTGCAATATTGTTGTGCATTTTGATCTTTGCCCATTTTTCATATGAATATAGTGATGCCATTTGTTTGGTAAAGATTGCGTGTGACAACATTGTCATTGAATGTACGTATGTAAAAAAAAAAAAAAAAAATGTTTGTCAGCAGATCCGAAAATGGAGAGAGACGACGCCATTCCGGAACCATCGGGTTCCACAGTGACGTCACATCTCCACCCCCTGTTCACCAATGACAACGTCACTAACACGTCATACACGGGCGACATGACGTCAGACAATTCGTCACTGGACCTCATCGTGACACAGCAGCCGGGCAGCAAGTTCGGGGAGCTGGAGAAATACCCAGAATTCTGGGCGGCGTATTACCTCAACAAGTATTACCTCAACATCATCGCCGCCTTCGGCTTTCCTGGAAACATTTTGAGGTGAGCGTCCAGTTTAGATACTCGGTTTTGTCATGAGTTGTTTATATTGCTATACATGCTATCGTTGCTGCAGAATCTGCCCTCACCAAAGACTAAACAGACTGAAGTCACCGAAGCAGACTTGGAGATGGCTGGAATACTGGTCGTCGTGAGTGGATAGAGTGAAAGAGTGCTCCCTTTTATACGTCTCAGCCGTACCTGGAGTAAACAAATCTTTTGTTCGTTCAAGAACAATACAACCCAGCAATAAACACTGAAACACAAACACAGCAAGCAGAAACATGTAAGATGCACTCTTGTCATATCATTTACATTTTAATCGGCTGCAAACAAAGAAACAGCAACAATGACAACAGAATTGGAATGGGAACACAAACACATCTGCGCGTGAGCGCGATCGCACACACACACACAGCAGGATTTTTAAAGATTTGAAATCGGACAAAAAGCCAAACAGAACAATTACAAGCTAGAAATGACTAGAGAATGAAGAGGGAACAAGGTGAAACACGGGAAGACAACTCCAAAGTTTGACCAGGCTCTACAGACTCCATCAGATAGACAAACAGGGAGAAGACATCTTCCAGCCATCATTATGTCTCTGTCGTCATCGCTCATCTTCTTCTGCTCTGAAACATCTCTTCATCCAGGCCTGTCCCCTGCCCCGATGGTCGCCGTTCTGATGAAACATAATGACTTCTCCCCACATCTCTTGTAGTGTCTGTCCTTTTCTGTGAGCTTTTCCACAATTTTCTGGCGGTGTCTGGCGTTCTTTATCACGTGTCTTTCCGAAATCAACTTAATTTGTGGAGTTGTGTCTGTCGGTCTGTATATGTTACTTCCTCTGACACTGAAGGGTTTCTTTTTCTCATCCCCCCCATCCTCCTCCCCCTCCTCCTCCCCCTCCCCCTACAACTCATCCTCCTCCACCTTCAGCCCTACCTCCCCTCCCCCTCCTCCTCCTTCTTCAGCCCCCCCCCTCCCCCCATACCCCTTTCCCTCCTCCTTCGGCTCTCCCCCTCCTCCCCCTCCTCCTTCTTCAGCTGTCCCCCCCCCCTCCCCCCATACCCCCTTTCCCTCCTCCCCCCCCATACCCCCTTTCCCTCCTCCTTCGGCTCTCCCCCTCCTCCCCCTCCTCCTTCTTCAGCTGTCCCTCCCCCTCCCCCCATACCCCCTTTCCCTCCTCCTTCGGCTCTCCCCCTCCTCCCCCTCCTTCTTCAGCTGCCCCCCCCTCCCCCCATACCCCCTTTCCCTCCTCCTTCGGCTCTCCCCCCCCTCCCCCTCCTCCTTCTTCAGCTGTCCCCCCCTGCCCCCCCTCCCCCTCCTCCTTCTTCAGCTCTCCCCCTCCTCCCCCTCCCCCTCCTCCTTCTTCAGCTCTCCCCCCCTCCTCCCCCTCCCCCTCCTCCTTCTTCTGCTTTCCCCCTCCTCCCCCTCCTCCTTCTTCAGCTTTCCCCCCTCCTCCCCTCCTCCTTCTTCAGCTTTCCCCCCTCCTCCCCCTCCTCCTTCTTCAGCTTTCCCCCCTCCTCCCCCTCCCCCTCCTCCTTCTTCAGCTTTCCCCCCTCCTCCCCCTCCTCCTCCTCCTTCTTCAGCTTTCCCCCCTCCTCCCCCTCCTCCTCCTCCTTCTTCAGCTCTCCCCCCTCCTCCCCCTCCCCCTCCTCCTTCTTCAGCTCTCCCCCCTCCTCCCCCTCCCCCTCCTCCTTCTTCAGCTCTCCCCCCTCCTCCCCCTCCTCCTTCTTCAGCTCTCCCCCCTCCCCCCATACCCCCTTTCCCTCCTCCTTCAGCTCTCTCACTCCTCCCCCCCACCCCCCCGTCCTCCTCCTCCTCATTCGGCTCTCCCCCTACCCCTCCCCCTCCTCCTTCTTCAGTTGTCCCCCCCTCCCCCTCCCCCTCCTCCCCCTAGCCC
>NC_134907.1:6473509-6546009 GCF_041734735.1 Babylonia areolata
CTTACTCTCTCTCTCTCTCTCACTCTTTCTCTCTCTCTCTCTCTCTCTCTCTCTTACTCTCACTCTCTCTCACTCTCACTCTCTCTCTCTCTCTGAACTCTGTCTCTCTTCAATAGTTTGAAGGGGTCGTCACAGCCGACGCGCTGACCTAGAAACGCCGCACCACGTGTATCAGTATCAGTATCAGTATCAGTACCAGTATCAGTATCAGTATCAGTATCAGTAGCTCAAGGAGGCGTCACTACGTTCGGTCAATTCCATATACGCAACACCACATCTGCCAAGCAGATGCCTGGCCAGAAGCGTAACCCAGGCCTTGAGAAAAAAAAAGATAAAATGAAATAAAAGAAATAAAGAAAGAAACGAAAAAAAAATGAATAAATAAAATAAATAAAGATGGACGCATAAACCTAACGTGGCGACCAGGCCTTGACAGCTCCCAGGGCATTAATCTGCATTGCGAGACGGATTGAACAGCCTTAATTAATCATCTTTATATTGTATTATCACTTTCGTTTTCTCTATGCAAGAAAGAGTTAACTTTCCTCTCCTCTAAGCATCTTTAAACAGCACGCTTTTCCCTCCCTCGATATCCATACTGAAGCCATGATCTGTCCTTTGGGGAGAATAGCAGCGAATAATGCGAGGTTTGCTCATATTGATATTCTTTGAAAGAAAAAAAAAAGAAAAAAAGACACATTCTCTTCAGTTGTCCCCAGGTCACAGTATGGAAAATAATTCAGAAAGTGATTCTCAGAAAGCCTCGACTGCCTCTGACAGTGTCATTGAAATAGCGTGTGGGAAAAAAATGAGATAAGAAATAAATACGCAGATTAAAGAAAAAAAAAAAAAAAAAACATACTCGCAAGTAGCTAAACCTGTAACAGCAACAAGAAACCAATCCGGAACAAAACTAAAAATCATACTCACGTTTTTATATGTAATATTATGAATAAATAAGCACAACCTTCCTGTGCCCAAAATGCTTCGGGACAGATTTGACGAGAAAATCTATACAGTTGCCAGAGCCTTGAAGCAAAATAAGAAAAGGTCTTGCGTTACAAAGGATTTGGTGATTTACATCCACAGGCCTTCATAGTAAAAATGTGATTGCGTTGAGGGTTGTGTTGGAATATTTGTCTGTGTACGTGGTTTGAGCTGGAGGGAATGAAAGCCTATCCAATCTAAAGCAACACAGGACGTTTTCTGTGTGTGTGTGTGTGTGTGTGTGTATTTGTGTTTGTGTGTGTTTGTTTGTGTGTGTGTGTGTGTGTGTGTGTGTGTGTGTGTGTGTTTATGTGTGTGTGTGTGTGTGTGTGTGTGTGTGTGTGTGTGTGTGTGTGTGTGTGTGTGTGTGTGTGTGTGTGTGTGTGTGTGTGTGTGTGTGTGTGTGTGTGTGTTATATTAAGGCAACCATCCATGAGAGAACTACATTTCTACTGACGCAATCCATTCGTCACTTCATTCATGTTCTATTTCTTCTTCTTGTGCATCGCCATTGTGTGTGTGTGGATCATCATCATCATCGTGTTGTTGTTGTTGTTGTTGTTGTTACCATTATTTATTTATTTTATTTTTTACCTTTTTTTTCTTTCTTTTCTTTTCTTGATGACTTAGCGAAATAGACGCCTAAAGGGAATGAAGACCTATAAAATCCAGAGCAATGCGAAACGTTTTTTTTTTTCTTCTTCTTCTTCTTTCTTTGTCTTGAGGGCTCTGAGAAATGCAGCGAAAGATTTTCCGTCATTATTTGTTGTCGTTGCTGAGCAGTTGTCATTCCTTCAACGAATCCCACGAGCAACAATTTATTCTTCTTTTTTTTCTTATATTAAATTCTATTCCACCTTATTTTATCTTACTTCGTTTTGCTTGTTTGTTTTCATGTTTTATCTTAGTATATTATTCATGTTTGTTGCTGTTTATTTCAGTTCATTTCATTTATTCTATTCTATTTTTACGAGACGACTCGGCGTGCATTCAAATTTGCTTCAGGAAAAAAAAAATTGATAAAGGGGGACGGTTTGAGATCACACACACACACACACACACACACACACAGAGAGAGAGAGAGAGAGAGAGAGAGAGAGAGAGAGAGTTTTGTTGCTGTTGTTGCAGCTGATAATAACTCTGTTGACATTGGTGTTGTTGATGATCTTTTTCGTGGGCTGCAACTCCCACGTTCACTCGTATGTACACGAGTGGACTTTAATGTGTATAACCGTTTTTTACCCCGCCATGTAGGCAGCCATACTCCGTTTTCGGGGGTGCTGATGAAGATGATGGTGTCGCTGTTGGAACACAGCGGGCCACGTGTTGCTGTGTACCTCACACTGCACGTGAACCAGTCACGTGGTAACTCTGACGTCACTGGACACGGAGAACGTCGCCCCGTGTTCAGTTAGTCATCAACGACGATAACGACAGTGACAGTGGTTTGGACATTAGTCCTGGACAGTCAGGTGGAACAGAAGACAGTGACAGTGGTGTGGACATTAGCCCTGGACAGTCAATAGGAACAGAAGACAGTGACAGTGGTGTGGACATTAGTCCTGGACAGTCAGGTGGAACAGAAGACAGTGACAGTGGTGTGGACATTAGTCCTGGACAGTCAGGTGGAACAGAAGACAGTGACAGTGGTGTGGACATTAGCTCCTGGACAGTCAGGTGGAACAGAAGACAGTGACAGTGGTGTGGACATTAGCCCTGGACAGTCAGGTGGAACAGAAGACAGTGAAAGTGGTTTGGACATTAGTCCTGGACAGTCAGGTGGAACAGAAGACAGTGACAGTGGTTTGGACATTAGCTCCGGACAGTCAGGTGGAACAGAAGACAGTGACAGTGGTGTGGACATCAGCCCTGGACAGTCAATAGGAACAGAAGACAGTGAAAGTGGTGTGGACATTAGCCCTGGACAGTCAATAGGAACAGAAGACAGTGACGGTGGTGTGGACATTAGCTCCGGACAGTCAGGTGGAGCAGAAGACAGTGACAGTGGTTTGGACATTAGCCCTGGACAGTCAGGTAGAACAGAAGACAGTGAAAGTGGTGTGGACATTAGTCCTGGACAGTCAGGTGGAACAGAAGACAGTGACAGTGGTTTGGACATTAGTCCTGGACAGTCAGGTGGAACAGAAGACAGTGACAGTGGTGTGGACATTAGTCCTGGACAGTCAGGTGGAACAGAAGACAGTGACAGTGGTTTGGACATTAGTCCTGGACAGTCAGGTGGAACAGAAGACAGTGACAGTGGTTTGGACATTAGCCCTGGACAGTCAGGTAGAACACAAGACAGTGACAGTGGTGTGGACATTAGTCCTGGACAGTCAGGTGGAACAGAAGAAACGTGCGTTTAATCTGATGTAACAGAAGACAGTGACAGTGATTTGGACATTAGCTCCGGACAGTCAGGTAGAACAGAAGACAGTGACAGTGGTGTGGACATTAGCTCTGGACAGTCAGGTGGAACAGAAGACAGTGACAGTGGTTTGGACATTAGTCCTGGACAGTCAGGTGGAACAGAAGACAGTGAAAGTGGTTTGGACATTAGTCCTGGACAGTCAGGTGGAACAGAAGACAGTGAAAGTGGTTTGGACATTAGCTCCGGACAGTCAGGTGGAACAGAAGACAGTGACAGTGGTGTGGACATTAGCCCTGGACAGTCAGGTGGAACAGAAGACAGTGACAGTGGTTTGGACATTAGCTCCGGACAGTCAGGTAGAACAGAAGACAGTGACAGTGGTTTGGACATTAGTCCTGGACAGTCAGGTGGAACAGAAGACAGTGACAGTGGTGTGGACATTAGTCCTGGACAGTCAGGTGGAACAGAAGACAGTGACGGTGGTGTGGACATTAGCCCTGGACAGTCAGGTGGAACAGAAGACAGTGACGGTGGTGTGGACATTAGCCCTGGACAGTCAGGTGGAACAGAAGACAGTGACAGTGGTGTGGACATTAGTCCTGGACAGTCAGGTGGAACAGAAGACAGTGAAAGTGGTTTGGACATTCGCCCCGGACAGTCAATAGGAACAGAAGACAGTGACAGTGGTTTGGACATTAGTCCTGGACAGTCAGGTGGAACAGAAGACAGTGACAGTGGTGTGGACATTAGCCCCGGACAGTCAGGTGGAACAGAAGACAGTAACAGTGATGTGGACATTAGCTCCGGACAGTCAGGTGGAACAGAAGACAGTGACAGTGGTGTGGACATTAGTCCTGGACAGTCAGGTGGAACAGAAGAAACGTGCGTTTAATCTGATGTAACAGAAAACTGGACAGTCTGAAGAATGAATGTGGTTCAGTGGTAGAAACACGAAACACCATGCATGTTAAAGATAGCCCCAATTTACGAAATGACTCATCTATATGAATTTTGCAAAGACATATTGATGCTTCAGATGCAACATGCATTGATACTTTAACACAGTGTTTCTATAAAATAAAAATAATAATAATAATAAATCCATCACAGAAAATGATGGGTATTGAACGTGATGGAGCAACTGCCTGAATCGGTTTCTGGACTGAATGGAAATCTTTGTCCTAAGATGCTAGAGGCTTTATTTAAAATCGACAGCAATTGCAGGGGTATGTTAGAAGTTCTGTATCAATGTCTGTGTGATTGACAATTTTGAATGTTTGTGATATTAATTTGGAGAAGCACTCTTCCATTTTAAGAATTTGTGCATATGACGTGGTTGTGACGCCACGAAGTTATTCTGCTTTTCAAATAACTTACTCCTGTTCACTGTATTTTGATCAATATCCCCAATCCATTCGCTTTCTGTAGGAATGGGCATATAGCCTGATACAGTAAATCACCCATTCATGCTCTGGTTCCCTCGCTTTTCCTTCCCTCTTGTCTACAGCTTCATCGCCATCCTGAAGGTGAAGCCCCACCCACGTCCTTTTCTTTCCTTCCTTTTCATTCCTTCCCTCTTTCCTTCCTTCCTTCCTTCTTTCACTCCCTCCTTACTCTTTTTCCTTCCTGTCTTCTTTCATTCCTTCTTTCCCCCCTTCGTTCTTCTTTCCTCCCTTTGTCCCCTCCCTCCTTTCCATCCTTTTCTCATTACTTTCATCCTCTTTTTTTCGTTTTTTTTTTTTCTTTTTTTCTTCTTCCTTATTACCCTCTTCCTTCTATGGTTCCTTCATTTCTTCTTTTTTCCTTTATTTCCTCCTTCCTTCTTTCCAATCTTTATTCATTTCTTCCTTTTTTTCCTTCCTTCCTTTCTTCTTTTTTTCCCTTTATTTCCTCCTTCATCGTCCTCTTCCTTCCTTTTCTCTTGATCACACCTTGATCACTGTCTTGAAGATGCCTGCCTGCCTTCCATTTTTTTCTTGATTGTTCTTCTTTCTTTTCTTTCTTCCTTTCTTCCTCGCCCCTTTCTTTCTTTTCTTCCATCAGCCTCCTTTCTTCCTTCCTTCCTCCTCCCTTCCTCCCTTATTTTTTCCCTTTCTACCGCGCTTCTTCCTTGTTTCTTTCTTTCCTGTTTGTCTTCTTTCCTCTCTACTTTCTTTCTTTCTTTCTTTCCCCCATTCTTACCTTCTTCCTCCCACTTTTCTTTCTTTTCTTTCTTTCTTCCTTCCTCCCTTCTCCTTTCCTTCCTTACTCCCTTCCTCTTTCCTACCTTCCTCCTTTCTTCCTCCGTCCTTCCTTCCTTTTTCTTTACTCCCTTCTTTCTTTCCTGTCTTCCTTCCTCCTCTCCATCCTTCCTTCTTCCCTTCCTCTTTCCTGCCTCCCTCCTTTCTTCTTCTTCTCCTTCCTTCCTTCTTCCTTTCTTTCCTCTCTTCCTTCCTCCTCTCCATCCTTCCTTCTTCCCTTCCTCTTTCCTGCCTCCCTCCTTTCTTCTTCTTCTCCTTCCTTCCTTCTTCCTTTCTTTCCTGTCTTCCTGCCTTCTTCCTCCATTCCTTCCTACCTCCTTCCTCCCTCATTCCTTTCCTCCCTCCTTTCTTCCTTTCCTCTATTCCTTCTAACCTCCTTTCTTTCCTCCGTTCCTCCTTTCTTTCTTGCTTCCTTCTTCGCTCTTTCCTTTCATTGCTCTTACCTTTACTTCATCCCTTCTGTCTTTTCTGCCCACAGCTTCATCACCATCCTGAAGATGAAGCCCCACTCACATCCTTCCATCTACGTAGCGGTGCTGGCAGTGTCGGACAACTTCTGTCTGGCTGCCAAGATTCTTTTCACTGAGGTCACCAGACATGATGTGGACGTGGGATCCTACGGCTGCAAGTTCCTCTACTTTGCTGGGAACACCACGGCCATCTACGCCAACTGGTTGTTGGTGCTTATGACGGTATGTTGCTGCTGTTGTTGTTGTTGTTGCAGGTGGTTGTGGTGGTGGTGGTGGTGTCCTTCTTCCTGTTTCAACATCATTTTATGCTAGTGTTTTATTTCGCTGATGCTACACGTTCCTTTTTTTCACCGGAAACACCACGGCCATCCATTAGTTGGTGCTCATGACGATAATGAAACTATGTGGAGTGATGGCCTGGAGGTAACGCGTCCGCCTAAGAAGCGAGAGAATCTGAGCGCGCTGGTTCGAATCACGGCTCAGCCGCCGATACTTTCTCCCCCTCCACTAGACCTTGAGTGGTGGTCTGGACGCTAGTCATTCGGATAAGACGATAAACCGAGGTCCCGTGTGCAGCATGCACTTGGCGCACGTAAAAGAACCCACGGCAACAAAAGGGTTGTTCCTGGCAAAATTCTGTAGAAAAATCCACTTCGATAGGGAAAACAAATAAAACTGCACGCAGGAAAAAAAATGAATAAACAATGGTTGGTGCTGTTGTGTAGAGACGGGCTCTCCCTGGGGAGAGCAGCCCGAACTTCACACAGAGAAATATGTTGTGATAAAAAGAAATACAAATACAAATATGTCATTGTTACTTTTCTTTTCCTCTTTGTTGGTATCAACTTGAACATAATGGAATGCTTCACCTGCTCGTGTTCCTTGTGCTTTGTGCCTTTCCACGAGAGGCGTGGTGGCAGAATGGGGCAGGCGTTGGCGTTCTGATCCAGTGTTCACCAGTGACCAGGGTTCGAGGCCCCGTTTCGGCCTGGTGCTGCGTCCTTGGGGAAAAGTACTTTATGCCGATTTTTCGTTACTCCACCCAGGTGTGAATGGGTACCTGGCTTCACCTGGGGAAGGTTCCAACGGCCGTTAAGAGAGGACTGGGCCCCGTCTTCCTGTGTCCAGCCCCGGACACAGTGGATATGAATTCAATGCCCCTGTAGCTGCACAAGACTATGGGACCTTTAACCTTGAACTTTGACCTCTGCCCCAGGTGGAGCGGTTCATGGCCATCTGGTTCCCGCTGAAGGTGGGGTCGTTCTGCACGAGGCGTCGTTCCGGGGTGGCCATGGTGTGTCTGCTGGTCATGGT
This sequence comes from Babylonia areolata, assembly GCF_041734735.1. NCBI lineage: Eukaryota > Metazoa > Mollusca > Gastropoda > Neogastropoda > Buccinidae > Babylonia > Babylonia areolata. The sequence continues at coordinate 6,480,892 of NC_134907.1, forward strand.
GGGCTCCCTCTGTTCCGCCTTCTTCGTCTTCAGCACCGACCTGTGGAGAGGAGACGACTTTCTCTGTATCTTCCATCAAGGTCAGAGGAGCTGCCACAGCTGTCTCTGTGTGTGTGTGTGTGTGTGTGTGTGTCTCTGTCTCTCTCTCTCTGTCTCTCTCTCTCTCTCTCTGTATGTGTGTGTGTTTTTTGTTGTTGTTTGTTTTTTAGTGGTGTGGGTGGGATTTTTCCCCCCCTCAGTTTCATTTTGGTGGGGTTTTCTTTATTTTGTTGGGGAAGGGAAGGGGACCATTTGGTTTGATTAATTGGGATTATTTCCCTTTTTGTTCTTTTTTATTTGGGTGGGGGTGAGGGGGTTGTTTGTTTGAGATTTTCCCTGGTTTAGTCGGAGGGTTCCTTTAGATTCGTTGGGATGGTTTCCTTGGGTTGAGTTGGGAAAGAACGCTATCTAATTCGTGTGAGTTTCGTTTTTTGTTGTTTTTATTTTGTTGCTGGTCGTTTTCTTTTACTGAGATAAAAGGTTACAACGCGGATTGTAACGCCACGTGACTGTCTTCGTGAAACAGCAATAATAAAAGCTTGCCGGTGTTGAAGAAAAATAAATCATCCGGCATAGATGGGATCAGAATGAAATAATCAAAACTGTCTTACCAGAAAAAAGTAATGGATGCTATATGGACTGATGGCAAAATGGTAAATCAATCCAAATTCATGAAGACAACAATCCTTACCTTAGAAATTTTGTATAATCATTGTCTCATAAACAAATGTTCGTTTCATCTTTTTAAACAAACATTGGGAGTTCACAAAAAAAGTCACAAATTTAGCAATACTCGGTGAGTAGGTGAATACCCCTTAATATTAAAAGTGATTGGTCAAATGATAAAATTTGGTTTAACACAGGCACGAGGAAATTCGTATTTAATTAAACTTGTGTTCGACGATATGCTTACACAGACGAGGAAATTCGTATTTAATTAAACTTGTGTTCGACGATATGCTTACACAGGCGACAAAACAGCAAATTGGAATTACATTACATCTTGGTTTAAGACACGCTTGGAATAATCAGTCCGTATTCGATATTTAGTCTTAATCATGCTACCATGAATAAACTAGATTACGAATATGTTTTATACTGGAAGAGAAGGAAATATAAAAATCAATTGAAAATAATATTTCATAATAAAATTACTGATGAATGCAGAACGGAACCTTATTTACGTGAAGGACATCCTAATTGTAACCAAAATCAGTCCCTGTGCAATTCAAGAATATCCTGTCGTGGTCTCTCAATAGAAAGGGGTAGATATTTTAACATCCCCCCAAAAATGACACTTTGCCTACGATGTCAAACAACTGAAGATGAATATCATTTCTTAGATGACTGCGAACTATACAAAGAAATTAGAGAAGGATTTACACACAAAATTCAGCAAAAAATATTTAACCAATGAGCTGATACTGGAAGACACATCTGTAGGAATGTTTGTGTACTGCTGCCGAACACGTCATAACGTTTAAGTGGAGTGTTGGCTCTGAGGTAACGCGTCCGCCTCGGAAGCGAAAGACTCTGAGCGCGCTGGTTCGAATCACACGGGCAGTCGCCAGTATTTTCTCCCCCTCCACTAGACCTTGAGTGGTAGTCGGGACGCTAGTCATTCGGATGAGACGATAAACCTAGGCCCCGTGTGCAGCATGCATCTAGCGCTCGTAAAAGAACCCACGGCAACAAAAGGGTTGTCCCTGGCAAAATTCTGTAGAAAAATCCACTTGGATAGGAAAACATAAAAATTGCAGGTAGGAAAAAACACACAAAAATGGGTGGCGCTGTAGTGTAGCGACGCGCTCTCCCTGGGGAGATCAGCCCGAATTTCACACAGAGAAATCTGTTGTGAAAAAGAAAGTAAGAGAACTACAAATACAAATAACACGGAGATCCAGTTCTATTTCTTGTTGTACATTCTAATTTTTAATTTGTGTGTGGTATATGTGACACGTATGTGTGTCTTATAAATTGACAATGATAATTGATTCTGATTCCGATTCTGATTTTGATTCATACACACACAAGCACACAGACACATACATACGCACACACACACTCTCTCTCTCTCTCTCTCTCTCTCTCTCTCTCACACACACACACACACACACACACACACACACACACACACACACACGAGCAGTTTCAAAGAGGGTCAGGAGTTACTTCTGCTATACTCGCTAAAAGGCCTTTGGCATTCTGGACACTGCGTGCTTTTAAGCAATCAGTCAACTGGCAGAGTGAAGAGATGGAGAGAGACGCATAGAGAGGGACAGACATACACACACACACACACACACACACACACACACACACACACACACACACACACAGGGATTCAGATGATTTCTATCAGTAGGTCCAGGGTCTGAATGATGAGGTAGATGCACGATACACACTACGTTCCCCACTGCCCCACACCGCTCAATACACAATACAATACAATACAATACACAATACAATACAATACACAAACTTCATTGTCTATACTTTGGTACAGAGATTTTCTTTCTTGGCAGCAGCACATGTCCAACATAAGAAGAAAACAACAAACAAATAAAATGAATAGAAAATAAAAAAAAGATAAATTAAATGGCACCAAATGGAAATAGCTATATACAAATATACAGATTACTGAAATTTACGTGCCTCTTCATTTCAGTCAGCCAAACCGCATTACACATCTTCCCACACACACACACACACACACACACACACACACACACACACACACACACACGCACACACACCACGCGCACACACACGCACACATACACACTCTCTCTTCCTTTCTCTCTCTCTCTCTCTCTCTCTCTCTCTCTCTCTCTAACTTCACAAAATATACAACTACAAATATCATAGTTCATTTCAAAATCAAATATCACCAGAGTAAGACAAGAATTAAACCAAAAAGCAGCACTTCCATAGTTCACATAAAAAAGGCCCGGTGACCCGTCACTCCTGAAAGCCGGTGGACAAGAAGACAAAATGCTGTTGAAAGGCCAGTCAACACAGTGCTGAACATCAGTCCATCCGTGTCTCGCTCAGTGCACGTGAAATGGAAGTCAAGTTCAAATATTGATTTCCTTCTCAAAAATCATTCAGAATGAAAACCAAACACAAATCGATACATGCCACGACAGAAGTACTGTTGTAAAGTACAATATCCTAAGATGTATCATTTCCCTTAATTGAAACCTTGCGCAAAAGTAGTAACAACTTTCTATACAAGATTGTCTGGTAGATTATATTAACAAACTCATTTCCAAAAGACATTGTTATGGACTGTACTTAGGTAGCATGCATTTTTCTTTTAAGAAAAAACCCAAAGAGCTGAGCAACGATGAAGAAAACGTGTTTAATCTTCTCTGCCTTCTTTGTACATTGGACTAACTAGCCACTTACCAGTTAAATCTCTCTCTCTCTCTCTCTCACACACACACACACACACACACGCACGCACGCACCACACACACACACACACACACACACACACACACACACACATACATATATATATATATATATATATATATTAATGAATCTTGCTTTAATCTAGCATTCACGAATTTGAAGTACACATCTTTGACAGAGAAATCCACGCGATGAATAAACAGACACCCGCGTGAGGGTCAGACAAGGTCAACGCGAAGGCACGTGATAAATATAAACGCCTGTGACTGGTGCGTGGGCTTTCGGCGAGATTCCCGCCAGTCATTGTTGTCACGGCGAGATTCCCGCCAATCATTGTTGTTGACACGTCCTCCAATGACCTTGGCAATCTGAATACCACTTTTTCCAGACTCTCAGCGGCGAAGAGTGGCATTTGTGCGTCAGCCCTGGCTACGTGTCTTCATTATTGTTTTTGTATGTATGTATACATCATTATTGTTATATGTATGTATGTGTGTATGTATGTATGAGGAAGGTATCCTCCCAGAAAGCCAGTGTGGCTACCGTGCAGAGCGTGCATGATATTCGCTGCACGCCTGCACCAGGAAAAAATGCCAAGAGCAGCACAGCGACCTCTGCATGAATTTCGTCGTCCGGACCAATGCATTCGACACGGTCAGGAGAGATGGCTTATAGAAGATAATTAAGAAGTTTGGCTGCTGTAGCTAATTTATAATGATCGTTCGGCAGTCCACGTTGCCTTGATGGTCAAAGGTTTGGGTTTGGCGAGTCTGAATCCTTCCTAGTGACGAACAGTGTGAAACAAGGAAGCGTTCTCGTCCCTACGCTCTTCAGCACGGTCTTCTCTGCTATGCTGACTGATGCTCTTCGTGACTGTCAGGATGCTATGCCTGTCAGATGCAGGACTGACAGTGGGACGTTCTTCTTCTTCTGCGTTCACTCGTGTGCACACGAGTGGGCTTTTACGTGTATGACCGTTTTTACCCCGCCATGTAGGCAGCCATACTCCGTTTTCGGGGGTGTGCATGCTGGGTATGTTCTTGTTTCCGTAACCCACCGAACGCTGACATGGATTACAGGATCTTTAACGTGCGTATTTGATCTTCTGCTTGCACATACACACGAAGGGGGTTCAGGCACTAGCAGGTCTGCACATATGTTGACCTGGGAGATCGTATAAATCTCCACCCTTCACCCACCAGGTGCCGTCACCGTGATTCGAACCCGGGACCCTCAGATTGACAGTCCAACGCTTTAACCACTCGGCTATTGCGCCCGTCAGTGGGACGTTCAACCTCCGGGGTCTGCAGGCCGTTATAAAGGTAAAGGAGACATCATCAGAAACTTCCTGTTCGCTGATGACAGCGCCCTCAATGTCAGCAGAGCACAAGGTGCAGCGAGAAATGGGCTGCTTCTCAGGAGCCTGCGACAAATCTGGTTTCACAATCAGAACTACGAAGACTGAAGTTATGTACCAGGCCGCGCCCTGAAAGCCCCACCAGGAACCACACATCACTGTAAAGTGGATGATGCTTCAGGAGCTGACAGCTGTACCTACCTAGGTGGAGCTCTTTCACGAGCGGCGAAAATCAATGCAGAGATCAGCAATAGAATTGCCGAAGTCGGTGTCGCCTCTGGGAGACTCCGTTCGAATGTATGGGAGCGGAGAGAACTGAGCCTTGCAACCAAGCTGAAGGTCTACCGAGCAGTATTACTCCCCACTCTTTTTTTTGCCAGCAAGACCTGGACTGTCTACATCAGACACGCTAAAAAAACTTATCCACTTCCACTTGAGCTGCCTCTGCAGACGTCTACATACGATGGCAGGACAAAGTCCCAGACACGGAGGTCGTGAAACGGGCTATCACCCACATTGTCTTCACCCTCCTACAGAAAGCCCAAGCCAGTTGGGCTGGCCATGTTGTCAGGGTGTTAGACAGTCGATTCCCATAACAGGTGCTGTATGGAGAGCTGAGCCAGGGCAAGCGCCCAGCTGGGGGCAGAAGAAACGCTTTAAAGACTGCTTCAAGGTATGCTGAAAGACATCACTCAGCATCAGTTCTGGTAGCCAGGAATCACTTGCTTCGGACCGCCCAGCCTGGTGAAGTAAGTTCACTGAAGGGGCTGACGCCTCAGAAAACAGACGCACTGCAGAGGCTCTGAGGAAACGCCGCGCGCAAGGCACGAGCACTTTCACTTCTTCACCAGTCACCTGGGAGAGGAATCCAGTTCCACGCGTGTTAGTTCCGACCAAAGAATGGTCTCACTATTCGCTTAACAGCACACCATTCAGGCTTGAAATCCAGCAGAACTGCACATGTATTCATTTACCATTTTGACACTGCTCAAAACATTCCATATGGAAACTGCTCTGAACCAAATCCGAAAAGACCACAGCAGCAGCAGTTGCGACAACAATAAAAAAAAACAACAAGAGCTACAACAGCAACAACAGTAGCAACAACAACAACTAAACAACAACAATTCTCCAAGACAAATGTGGAGTGATGGTCTAGAGGTAACACGTCCGCATAGGAAGCGAGAGAATCTGAGCGCGCTGGTTCGAATCACTGCTTAACTGCTGATATTTTCTCCCCCTCCACTAGACCTTGAGTGGTGGTCTGGACGCTAGTCATTCGGATGAGACGACAAACCGAGGTCCCGTATGCAGCATGCACTTAGCGCACGTAAAAGAACCCACGGCAACAAAAGGGTTGTTCCTGGCAAAATTCTGTAGAAAAATCCACTTCGATAGGAAAAACAAATAAAACTGCACGCAGGGGAAAAACAAAAAAACCCAAAAAAAACCCACCAAACACGGGTGGCGCTGTAGAGAAGCGACGTGCTCTCCATGGGGAGAGCAGCCCGAATTTCACAAAGAAATCTGTTGTGATAAAAAGAAATGTTAAAAAAATATATACAAGTAACCTCAAAAGATATAAAAGAAAAAAAAACGATCGTCACAAACAGCATCACTTGGAATATTACGGCTCTTCGTCACCATCGTCTTCTCCCTCAGCTGAGGCACCACACAGAACCGTTCACCAGGATTCTGCAAATGGGTTTATTTTTCTTCGTCCGTAAGACTGTACATGTACACTGTGAACATCACAGCTGTGACCCACACCTCAAGTAATCAGAATGCCTACCCAGTTGTGATTTCTGTCTGCAGAATGTTTATGGGTGGGGTGATGAATGAATGGATCAGAAACTCATCAACTCCTCGACTGTTGAACCTTGGTGATATTTGATCTCTGTGCCATGGGTTTGAAGTGCATTTACTGTTTCTTGTGTACCTGTGAGTGGCGATAGCACGTTGCTGAACCAAATGATGCTGTTCATATTGCTTAACCAAAATAATACAGTTCATATTGCTGAACCAAAATAATGCAGCTAATAATGGTAAACCGAAAATGCACTTCATACTGCTGAACAAAATAATGCAGTTCTAAATGCTAAACCGAAAATGCAGTTCATAATGCCGAACCAAATTATGCAGTTAAGTTCATATTGCTGAACCAAATGATGCAGTTCATACTGCTGAACGAATATAATGCTGTTCATAATGCTGAACCAAATAATGCAGTTCATATTGCTGAACCAAATAATGCAGTTCATATTGCTGAACCAAATAATGCAGTTCATATTGCTGAACCAAATGATGCAGTTCATACTGCTGAACCAAATGATGCAGTTCATAATGCTAAACCAATATAATGCAGTTCAGAATGCTGAACCAAATGATGCAGTTCATAATGCTAAACCAGTATAATGCAGTTCATAATGATGAACCAAATGATGCAGTTCATAATGATGAACCAAATGATGCAGTTCATAATGCTGAACCAAATAATGTAAATCAAAATGCTCAACCAAATAATGTAGTTCATAATGCTGCACCAAAATAATGCAGTTCATAAAGCTGAACCAAAATAATTCAGTTCATAATGCTGAACCAAATAATGTAGTTCATAATGCTGAACCAAAATAATGTAGTTTGTAATGCAGAACCAAAATGATGCAGTTCATAATGCTGAACCAAAATAATGTAGTTCATAATTCTCAACCAAAATAATGTAGTTCATAATACTGAACCAAAATGATGCAGTTCATAATGCTGAACCAAATAATGTAGTTCTTAATGCTGAACCAAAATAATGCAGTTCATAATGCTGAACCTAATTAATGTAGTTCATATTAGTGAAAAAAAATAATGTATTTCATAATACTGAACCAAATGATGTAGTTCATAATGCTAAACCAAATGATGCAGTTCATAATGCTGAACCAAATAATGTAGTTCATAATGCTGAACCAAATAATGCAGTTCATAATGCTGAACCAAAATAATGTAGTTCATAATACTGAACCAAAATGATGCAGTTCATAATGCTGAACCAAATAATGTAGTTCATAATGCTGAACCAAAATAATGCAGTTCATCATGCTGAACCAGATTAATGTAGTTCATAATGCTGAACCAATATAATGCAGTCCAGAATGCTAAACCGAAAATGCAGTTCATAATGCTGAACCAAATAATGCAGTTCATACTGCTGAACCAAATGATGCAGTTCATAATGCTGCACCAAAATAATGCAGTTCATAAAGCTGAACCAAAATAATTCAGTTCATAATGCTGAACCAAATAATGTAGTTCATAATGCTGAACCAAAATAATGTAGTTTATAATGCAGAACCAAAATGATGCAGTTCATAATGCTGAACCAAAATAATGTAGTTCATAATTCTCAACCAAAATAATGTAGTTCATAATACTGAACCAAAATGATGCAGTTCATAATGCTGAACCAAATAATGTAGTTCTTAATGCTGAACCAAAATAATGCAGTTCATAATGCTGAACCTAATTAATGTAGTTCATATTAGTGAAAAAAAATAATGTATTTCATAATACTGAACCAAATGATGTAGTTCATAATGCTAAACCAAATGATGCAGTTCATAATGCTGAACCAAATAATGTAGTTCATAATGCTGAACCAAATAATGTAGTTCATAATGCTAAACCAAAATAATGCAGTTCATAATGCTGAACCAGATTAATGTAGTTCATAATGCTGAACCAATATAATGCAGTCCAGAATGCTAAACCAAAAATGCAGTTCATAATGCTGATCCAAAATAATGCAATTCATACTGCTGAACCAAATGATGTAGTTCATAATGCTAAACAAAATGATGCAGTTCAAAATGCTGAACCAAATGATGCAGTTCATAATGCTGAACCAAATAATGCAGTTCATACTGCTGAAACAAATGATGCAGTTCATTATCCTGAACCAAATGATGCAGTTCATACTGCGAAACAAAATAATGTAGTTCATAATGCTGAACAAAATAATGCAACTCATAATGCTGAACCAAATGATGTAGTTTATAATGCTAAACCACGTGATGCAGTTCATAATGCTGATCCAAAATAAGGCTATTCATACTGCTGAACCAAAGGATGCAGTTCATAATGCTGAACCAAATAATGCAGTTCATTATCCTGAACCAAATGATGCAGTTCATACTGCGAAACAAAATAATGTAGTTCATAATGCTGAACAAAATAATGCAACTCATAATGCTGAACCAAATGATGTAGTTCATAATGCTAAACCACATGATGCAGTTCATAAATCTGAACCGAAATAATGCAATTCATACTGCTGAACCAAATGATGTGGTTCATAATGCTGAACCAAATGATGTAGTTCATAATGCTGAACCAAATGATGCAGTTCATAATGCTGAACCAGATAATGTAGTTCATGATGCTGAACCAAATAATGTAGTTCATATTGCTGAACCAAATGATGTAGTTCATAATGCTAAACCAAATGATGCAGTTCATTAAGCTGAACCAAATGATGTAGTTCATAATGCTAAACCAAATGATGCAGTTCATTAAGCTGAACCAAATGATGCAGTTCATAAATCTGAACCGAAATAATGCAATTCATACTGCTGAACCAAATGATGCAGTTCTTAATACTGAACCAAATGATGTAGTTCATAATGCTGAACCAAATGATGCAGTTCTTAATACTGAACCAAATGATGTAGTTCATAATGCTGAACCAAATGATGCAGTTCTTAATACTGAACCAAATGATGTAGTTCATAATGCTGAACCAAATAATGCAGTTCATAATGCTGAACCAATATAATGCAGTCCAGAATGCTAAACCGAAAATGCAGTTCATAATGCTGAACCAAATAATGCAGTTCATACTGCTGAACCAAATGATGCAGTTCATAATGCTGAACAAAATAATGTAGTTCATAATGCTGAACCAAATAATGCAGTTCATAATGCTGAACCAAATGATGCAGTTCATAATGCTAAACCACATGATGCAGTTCATAATGCTGAACCAAATGATGCAGTTCTTAATACTGAATCAAATAATGCAGTTCATAATGCTGAACCAAATGAAATGATGTAGTTCATAATGCTGAACCAAATAATGCAGTTCATAATGCTGAACCAAATAATGCAGTTCATAATGGTAAACCAAATGATGTAGTTCATAATGCTAAACCACATGATGCAGTTCATAATTCTGAACCAAAATAATGCAGTTCATACTGCTGAACCAAATGATGCAGTTCTTAATACTGAACCAAATGATGTAGTTCATAATGCTGAACCAAATGATGCAGTTCATAATGCTGAACCAAATGATGCAGTTCATAATGCTGAACCAAATGATGTAGTTCATAATGCTGAACCAAATGATGCAGTTCATAATGCTGAACCAAAATAATGCCATTCATACTGCTGAACCAAATGATGCAGTTCTTAATACTGAACCAAATGATGTAGTTCATATTGCTGAACCAAATGATGCAGTTCATACTGCTGAACCAAATGATGCAGTTCATAATGCTGAACCAAATGATGCAGTTCATACTGCTAAACAAAATGATGCAGTTCATAATGCTGAACCAAATGATGCAGTTCATAATGCTCAACCACATGATGCAGTTCATAATGCTGAACCAAAATAATGCAATTCATACTGCTGAACCAAATGATGCAGTTCTTAATACTGAACCAAATGATGTAGTTCATAATGCTGAACCAAATGATGCAGTTCATAATGCTGAACCAAATGATGCAGTTCATACTGCTGAACCTAATAATGCAGTTCATAATGCTGAACCAAATGATGCAGTTCATAATGCTAAACCACATGATGCAGTTCATAATGCTGAACCAAAATAATGCAATTCATACTGCTGAACCGAATGATGCAGTTCTTAATACTGAACCAAATGATGTAGTTCATAATGCTGAACCAAATGATGTAGTTCATAATGCTGAACCAAATGATGCAGTTCATAATGCTGAACCAAATGATGCAGTTCATAATACTGAACCAAATGAAATGATGTATTTCATAATGCTGAACCAAATAATGCAGTTCATAATGCTAAACCAAATGATGTAGTTTATAATGCTGAACCGCGGGGGGCGGGGAGGGGGTGGTGGGGCTGCTGTCACAAGCATGCTGCGTGTGCGGTCAGTATCATACAACGAAAGAAAAGCAAACACATCACAAAGTATAAGACAGCGTTTTAACTCACTCAGTACGGCCAACCCTCTCTTCTCCTCTACACAGACCCCTCGGATGTCCAGTGGGTGTCTGAATGACCCAACCTTTAGCTTCCGTCGTCAGAATTGTGGTATTCTTTGTCAACATTCACGTCTTCAGTGTAAGAGCCTTCCGCTTGTAATATTTTGATGATGGTAATTGGGGTGAAACGCTGTTAACGTCGTCTCTTTCGCCGTTCGTATGGAGAGAGTTAATGCATGATCAATAAATGGAACTAAAGTTTTCAGCAACAATGACATAATATATTCTTAATAAAGACGCACCAACTCAGCACAATAGAAGAAAAAAAATATCCCCATGTTGGTGTCACTCTGTACGTCGTGAAAAGACTATACATTATTAATTTGGCATCTTTAGGTGATAGACAGGATCAAATTCAGCCTACTTTTCCCAGCAACTTTGTTCTTTTGATTCTTAATACAAACTGAAAGCAAAAGTTACCGGAAAGTTTGCAGACAGATCCTGATGATTACTTAAAAGTTCACCCATGAATATAAGGGGAAAGACATAACATCAAATATCACATCGCAGCAAAGGGATAGGGATCGACCCAGAAGTTTTCATATGTGTGGGACGGGTTTATGTGGAAAGACACAGCCACCTCCAGACTGACGGCTTCTGATGAAGACACATCATTGATGGAGGAGGTGCTGTGGTACTGGCAGTAAAGCGTTGGACTTCTGGTCCAATTGTCCACCAGTGGTCAGGGTTCGAACGCGTGTTTTGGCATGGTGTTGTGTCCTTGGAAAGGGCATTTTTCTTCGATTTACTCTCTGTCTATGTCTCTCTCTCTATGTCTCTATCTGTCTTTCTTTCTGTGTCTCTCTCTCTCTCTCTCTCTCTCTCTCTCTCTCTCTCTCTCTCTCTCTCCTCTTTCTCTCTCAGTCTCTCTCTCTCTCTCTGTCTCTGTCTCTGTCTCTCTGTGTCTCTCTCTTCTCTCTCTCTCTTTTCTCTCTCTCTTCTCTCTCTCTCTCTTTCTCTCCCTCTTCTCTGTCTGTCTCTGTCTGTCTCTGTCTCTGTCTCTCTCTCTCTCTCCTCTTTCTCTTTCTCTCTCAGTCTCTCTCTCTCTCTCTCTCTGTCTCTGTCTCTCTGTGTCTCTCTCTTCTCTCTCTCTTTTCTCTCTCTCTTCTCTCTCTCTCTCTTTCTCTCCCTCTTCTCTAAATGATCCGAATATTAAAAGCGATGTACAGTACAGTTCAGTCCTGTGTCCGATGGGGGCCATATGTTTCAGAATTTTTTGATTGTCCTGCAGGAGTAAAGCAAGGATGTTTGTTGTCTCCCTTGCTTTTCTCGCTTTTGATTTCAGAAGTCGCTGACGAGGTGACCAAGAATGGAAAACACGGTTTTCAGTTTTTGCCAGGCTTACAAGAAATATTTCTGTTATTGTTTGCAGATGATATTGTCTTGCTGTCATCGTCACCAGCAGGTTTACAAAATCAATTAGATAATCTTAACAAAGCATCTAAATCTCTTGGACTGACAGTAAATTTGAATAAAACAAAAATAATGGTTTGCAGAAAGGGTGGCCATCTGTCTAAAGCAGAAAAATGGTATTTCGATGGAGACGAAATTGAAGTTGTAAACAATTATAAATATCTGGGTTTTATGCTGTCTACCAAGTTATCTTTCATTTCTGCACTTGAAGAGTTCGCTGGCAGGGCAAAAGGGAGGGTGGTTGAAATTATGAGAACAATGTGGAGTCTTGGCAATATGGACAGAACCGTGTTTTTTAAACTCTTTGATGCGCAGATAAAACCTATGCTATTATACGCATCTGAAATGTGGGGAACAATGCGCTTCAAAGCAGTTGAGTCTGTCCATTTGTTTGCTTGTAAAAGAGTTTTGAGTGTCAGTCCCAAAACCCCAAATGTAATGATTTATGGTGATCTTGGTCGATATCCATTATACATTGATAGTTGCATCAGTACTTTGCGATACTGGTTTAAGCTAAATCAGATGTCTCTATCGAGAATCCCGAAACAGGCGTACCTAATGAGCGTAAATAAGATGACATACAATGCTGATATGTCTTCGAAAAACTGGGCAGATGGACTGAAACATTGCTTAGACATTTATGGGTTTTCAGAAGTTTGGATAAATGGCGGGGTTGGGGATGTAAATGTTTTTCTTAAAATATTCAAACAACGCATGATAGATGGCTTTAAACAGGATTGGGCAAGCAAACTCAACGGAAGTAATCGTTATGAAACATATAGGTCATTCAAATCCTTATTACAACCTGAAAAATACTTATCTGATCTTACCATCAGTAAATTTAGATCGGCCTTCATTAAGTTCCGTTTTGGTATAAATGAACTAAAAATAAATCAGCGTTATTGTGATGTTTTGAAAAACTGCCCATGTGGTGGTAGAATAGAGAACGAACTACATGTACTAACAGCTTGTCCATTATATGATGATATTAGAAGGAAATATTTGCTCAAGCATATGCAACATATTAGAAATCTGTCATCATTTCTGCTGCAAAACGAAAGTTGTAATGTGACCAGAGATGTTGCAATGTTTGTTTTTTATGCATTAAGACTGAGAGAAGAGTACTTTCAGCCCTAAACAGACATATCAGCCTTGTGCTTTTCATTTAGTTTACTTGTTCTCAGTGAGCTCACTGTGTATTATGTGGATTGTTTTCGTTCTTCCTATTTTATTTTAGTTAAGCTGTGTGTGCAACATGTGCACCCAAAATGTATACAGGTCGGTGACCTTACATTAAAATTCTTGCGTTCTTGCGTTCTTGCGTTCTCCCTCTTCTCTGTCTGTCTCTGTCTGTCTCTGTCTCTGTCTCTGTCTCTCTCTCTCTCTGCTGATGCTTGATGAAATGAAGTCAGTGTGGTATAAACTTTAAGATCAACAACTACTTGCTGTGAACTTTTCAGTGATGTAATTCATGTTTCTAACAAAGACAATAACCCAGTCCCAAAGTGACAGGGGTTCAAATACAGAATGGTGACAGACAGACCTCAAATCTTTTCTCAGACAACAATCCTTCACTGGTGATCATATTCCTCCAAAGCAATCAAGGAGGTCCTGTCAGATGTGCCAGAGGAAGAGGCAGTGAGACAGGGGACCCAGCAGCAGTGTAGGAGGGAAGAGGCAGAAGACACTGTGCGGGAGACCCAAAGACACAGCTGTAACAGAAAACACATAGGTCCAAACATTGGCAACAATGGAAAACGACGTCTTGGCGTCTGATATTGTTCCAGCCTCTCTCACAAAGAGAAGAATGGGAGGGGCGAGGCCTAGCGAGAGAGGAATACAGAATAAAGAACAACACACAGGAAGAGCAGAGAGGGCTGGGAGTACTGTGCACACACACACACACACACACACACACACACACACACACACAACAATAACAACAACAACAAAAACAGAAAACATTCAGGAATCAAACGCCCCCACAACAAAAATAACACCCCCGTCTGACGCTTCCGATCTCTCCATTGAAAAAACAAACAAACAAACAAAACAAATAAAAACAAAAACAAAACAAAAAAAACACCAAAACAAAAAGCTGTGACGTGACTTGCCGAGAGCTGGCAAGTAAACAATGGATACTTGGTGTCTTGACAAAGCGATGTTGCCTTTGAAGATCATCGGACGATGAATCGGGCCACGACTCGCTTACTGTCCAGAACTCCGTTCAGTTCTGCTTACTGCATGGATTCTGGGGGGTTGGGGGGGGGATGAATATGCTGAAAATAAACCCTTTCTCTCTTTCATAAGTATTTCGTATCGATAGAACTGTTTTTGTTGCTGGTGAAGATAATTGCGTCTGTGGCAAGGACAGAAATGACGTCCTGATTCTAATTCTAGCTGAATCGGTAGCGAAAGCAGCACTGACTTGAAGTTGTGTACCTTGTGAATGGAGAGATTCACCACTCTTTACTATTTGTTAATCATTTCATCTCCTGGCCTCATTGTTTGTTAATTTCCAGTTGAAAAACCACCGAGGCAACCATGTGTTTGTTCTGTATTGTCCATGTGTTCTGTGTGGCTTGTTCAGGATTGAAGAGACTATGCCAGTCTTGAATAAAAGCTAATTTGTGTTTGCACATTTCTTCTGTCTTTGCTGTTGTGTGCATATGTCAAATGATCGGTATAAGGACAGGCTGGCGCTTCCTTTTTCGAGGAAGTGTCTGGGTTTGTTCCAATGTACCTTTTATTTACCTGTGTGCTAGCTGAATCGGCAGCATAAGCAGCACTGACGTGAAGTTGTGTACCTTGTTAATGGAGAGAGTCACCACTCTTTACTATTTGTTAATCTGGTTCTGATTCACGGTGCCAGGTCAATGTAATATAGGATCTCTTTAAACTTTCAAACAAGTTCATGTATCTGAAGAGTTGATATTGTTGATTGTTCTTACTACATAAAGCGTTCACAGAGATGTCAATGTAAATTATATTGTACCTTTTTAATCCCATGTGTTTTCTTGATTATGGAAACACATACGTGTCTTTTAACTCTTTCCATACGAACGGCGAAAGAGACGACGTTAACAGCGTTTCACCCCAATTACCATCATCAAAATATTGCAAGCGGAAGGCTCTTATACTGAAGACGTGAATGTTGACAAAGAATACCACAATTCTGACGACGGAAGCTAAAGGTTGGGTCATTCAGACACCCACTGGACGTTCGAGGGGTCTGTGTAGAGAAGAGAGGACTTG
Source organism: Babylonia areolata (assembly GCF_041734735.1). NCBI lineage: Eukaryota > Metazoa > Mollusca > Gastropoda > Neogastropoda > Buccinidae > Babylonia > Babylonia areolata. The sequence continues at coordinate 6,496,671 of NC_134907.1, forward strand.
CCGTACTGAGTGAGTTAAATGCATGTTATATATATATCTATATATTGTGAGCATGAACAATACAACTACATGTTTCGGACTGAACAAAGTTGACCAGTGTGTATTTCGTTGTTTACTCGAGTGGCCGTTTTGCTTTGCTTTCCACATCATTCAGTGTCCAGTGTTTCAGTGTCCTCAGGGGCACGTGAAGCAAACATTGTGCCGTGCCGTGCCGTGCCTTGCCATGCCTTGCCATGCCTTGCCTTGTCTTGCTGGCTCTGCCGTGCCTTGCCTTGCCTTGCCTTGCCTTGCCATGCCTTGCCTTGCCATGCCTTGCCTTGCCTTGCCTTGTCTTGCTGGCTCTGCCTGCCTTGTCTGGAGCGTGCTCATCAGTCAGACGTGTTTTTGTTCCATCATGTGTGTCCACGTTGAACTTGTCTGACTTCCACATGGTGGTTAGACGTGTCTGGTATTCTGTGTGAGAAAGATAGGGCTGGGGGAGGGGGGCATACATGGCTGGCCATGTTGCTTTCTCCAGTGAGTAAAAATGAGAAACTTCCTATAATTTGCCTGCCTCTGTGTCCTGTATACAGTCTGGTTGGCTGGCTGTCTGTCTGTGTGTCTGTCTCTGTCTGTCTGTCTGTCTGTCTGTCTGTCTGTCTCTCTCTCTCTCTCTCTCTCTCTCTCTCTCTCTCTCGTGTGTGTGGGTGTGTGTGTGTGTTTGTTTTCTATCTCTTTATCTCTATCTGTATGTTGGTCTATCTCTTACTTTTTCTGTCTGCCTGTTTGTCTGTCTGTCTGTCCCACTCTGTTTGCCTGTTTGTCAGTCTGTCTGACAGGAAGACAGACACAGAGAGAGAAAACTGGGCTGGGTCAAAAGTTAAACTTTTAGATGCATGATTTTATGCACACCAAAAGTCTGAGGTAGATGGTAACACGTGGCAAATAAGGAGCAGAGGAAAAAAAACAAGGGAACAAACCCCCACCCCCAGAAACCTCACCTCCCTAACTTCGCCAGCCCGTTTCCGCCACCAAAACACGCTCACACACACACACACACACACACACACACACACACACACACCAAAAGAGCAGAACAGACACGGAAGAGAAAGACTAGATCGGGTGGTGAAAAGGTGTTTATTGGAACAACAAAAGAACCTGCAAACACGTGGGTTTTTTTCTCTTGTGGGCTGTGATTGGGTGGGGGGAGGGAAGGTCTGTTTTTCCATATAGTATCTACATGTGTCCTTTTACACACTTTTACCTACACGTCTTTAATATGTGAATCTGACAAAGTCATTTGGACCTACATTGCTTTCCTTTTTTTTCACATGTGCACGTTGATACACACTCGCTTTGTTCTACACGCATATGTACTTTTCTTTCGTGTGTGTGTGTGTGTGTGTGTGTGTGTGTGTGTGTGTGTTTCTTCTTTTTTTGTTTTGTTTTCTTTATATGTCTTTGTGTATATGAACAGAGTAAATGGGGAAACGAATTTTAAAAGTTATCTAAAGATAATATAAAACATTAAGCACTTCTTGTATTCTGAAAAGAACAAAAAAAATGTGTCTCTGCCCTTCACCTTTTCTTTCCTCCTTGATCAGAGAAACATGAACAAAGAAAGAAAACAAACAAACAATGTGAGGAAACGTAGCAAGAGCTGGCTTGCAAACAATACGCGCTTTTCGCCTCTAGGCATCTTGACAACGCGATTTTTGCCATTGCTAAGGTCACCGAGGACGTGTCGTGTATCGTGATTGGCAGGAACTCGCTTGAAGCGCGCACACCAATCGAAACTTTTTGTGTTCATCACGTGACCTCGCGTTGACCTTGTCTGACTCTCGCGAGACGATCAAGGGTATCCGATATTGGGAAAGAAAAAAACGGCACGCAATGCTTTTCTCACATCTGTGAAAAAAAAAGGAAAAAAGAAAGAAAACAAAGAAAGAAAATTTCAGAAAATCTCTCTCTCTCTCTCTCTCTCTCTCTCTCTCTCTCTCTCTCTCTCTCTCTCTCTCTCTCTCTCGTAACAAAAGATAAGTTCGATTCCAGTTTCCAATTTCTTTTTCTCACCTGATGATTTCCTTAATCATTTTTGTGTGTGTGGCATACAGAGATTATAGAACTATAATTATGATGCATGATATTTATTTATGATGCATCTTTCAAATATTCTAAAAGCTCTGCCAGACTTGTCAGAAATTCATGTTGCATTTTGCTATCAATTCAGACGGGCGCAATAGCCGAGTGGTTAAAGCGTTGGACTGTCAATCTGAGGGTCCCGGGTTCGAATCACGGTGACGGCGCCTGGAGGGTAAAGGGTGGAGATTTTTACGATCTCCCAGGTCAACATATGTGCAGACCTGCTAAGTGCCTGAACCCCCTTCGTGTGTATGTGCAAGCAGAAGATCAAATACGCACGTTAAAAATCCTGTAATCCATGTCAGCGTTCGGTGGGTTATGGAAACAAGAACATACCCAGCATGCACACCCCCGAAAACGGAGTATGGCTGCCTACATGGCGGGGTAAAAACGGTCATACACGTAAAAGCCCACTCGTGTGCATACGAGTGAACGCAGAAGAAGAAGAAGAAGCTATCAATTCATTCCTCGTGGTCAGCTTCAGTTTTGTTTGTGACCTTCTGTGTGGTGTTTGCCATGTATGTGATGTTGCATTTCAGCAGCAATAATCTGCATATCTTTAACTCTCATCGTACGAACGACAAAACGGCGACGATGGCAGAATCTTAACCGTTGCTGATGTCATTGAAAAAAAACAACGTTTGTAACAGAAAAAAGGTAAAACTTTATCACAAGGTGGATGAAGACAAAATAATACACCGCATTTCTAACGGTGAAAGCTGTAAGCTGTGCCAGTTAAGATACACGACATCGAACGGGGTCTCTGCGGGAGAAATTAATTGAGAGAGAAACCGACCGTCCCGAGAGAGTTAAAATCTATTTTCGTAAGAATAATTAATCTCTCCTATTTGTCCTTCTTTGTCTTCCTCTTGCCGATTTCAGGATAACACACATTCGTGAAGCCTTCCATTTTTTTAAGCAGGACGGTGGCAGAAAGGTTGAGACGCTCAGCTGCCAGTACATGGAGTCCGTGAGGGTGTGGGTTCGAATCCCGCTCTCACCCTTTCTCCCAAGTTTGACTGGAAAATCATACTGAATGTCTAGTCTTTCGGATGAGACGAGAAACGCACTTGGCGCACCGGAAAAGAACCCATGGCAACGAGAGTGTTGTCCTCTGGCAAAATTATGTGAAAAGAAATCCACTCTGATAGGTACACAAATATATAAGCATGCACTGAAGGCCTGTCAAGCGCGTTGGGTCATGCTGCTGTAAGGCGTCTGCCTAGCAGATGTAGTGTAGCGTATATGGATTTGTCTGAACGCAGTGACGCCTCCTTGAGAAACTGAAACTAATTTCAGAAAGCAGTAGAAAGAGAGTGAGAGAGACAGAGAGACAGACAGAGAGAGAGAGACAGACAGACAGAGAGAGAGACCGAGAGAGACAGAGAGAGAGAGAGAGACCGGGAGAGACAGACAGAGAGAGAGAGACCGAGAGAGACGCAGAGAGAGACCGAGACACACATACAGAGAGAGACAGAGGCAGAGAGAGAGAGAGAGAGAGAGACCGTGAGAGACAGAGAGAGACAGACAGAGAGAGAGAGACAGAGACCGACAGAGACAGACAGAGAGAGACAGACAGAGAGACAGACAGACAGACAGAGAGAGAGACCGAGAAAGACACAGAGAGAGACAGAGACAGAGAGACAGAGTACACAAAATGAAATAAGAGAGAAGGCGAGAAAACAGAGAAACAAGCAGACAGGAGCGTGCGAAATGTACAGCTTTGCTGAGGGTGATCATGAACGGTTTGCTTTTTAATCTGGTGAAGTGTTGGTGGGGCCGACAGTCACAGTGTCCATGGTGTATTTCATCATAAAATCACGTCCTATGTTGTGTTTGCTCCATTTCATGTTCGTGTGATTTATGTTTTGCCACTTCATGCTGACTGGTGTGTGACGTGTTTTTAGTTCCCCTGTTGGTGTTTTGAAAGGCCCACCACTCGGCTTATATCACAGATTGACATAAGTTTACATTTGGGCCAACAGCATAGTGAGAGCTGTATTATCAATGGTTTCTCCAGTCCATGGGAAACCATTTACAGCTTAGTCTGTTTTTGTGAAGGACTATGACTCTCAAACTAGGAGGCAAAATTGCACTGGCTCTTAGTGCTGCAGCCTTGTGGGCTAGTTGGCCTTTGGGAACCATTCCAACGCCGACTGTCCTAAAACCCTCTTGGCCAAGACAGTGGGGATGTACTTGGGCAAGACACTCTACACGATAATCAAATTCTAGCCCAAATAGTCGGAACAGCAGTTGCCTCCTCTGTTGTTCTGATGGTCATAGTCGGACACGACGACCGACTATCATATGGTGTTTTGAAAAGTCAGTTCTTCTGGTCCTGTTTTGTACTGGGGGCACTGATGGAAATCACTACTTTTAACTTGATTACATTTTGATACGAGCTTTGCGAGATGTGAATGAATTGGTAATTTGTTTAAACTTTTTTTCTCTTTTTTTTTACACTTTACTGAGCGAGACATGGGTGAACTGGTCTTTGTACCGTTGTTTAACTGACCCTTTGATATAAGTCTGGGTTCTGTCCAAGTGGTGTGAAGAAGTGGTGTGTGTACTCGGCACTGCAATGACCTCTTAGCGCTCTGCCATGCTGTAAGCTACATTAACTCACTCAGTACGGCCAGTCCTCTCTTCTCCTCTACGCAGACCCCTCGGATGTCCAGTGGGTGTCTGAATGACCCAACCTTTAGCTTCCGTCGTCAGAATTGTGGTATTCTTTGTCAATATTCACCTCTTCAGTATAAGAGCCTTCCGCGTGCACTATTTTGATGATGGTAATTGGGGTGAAACGCTGTTAACGTCGTCTCTTTCGCCGTTCGTATGGAAAGAGTTAAATTAAGATGGTTTCCCAACATCTGAACACCACGGACATTGCTTTTAGAAATGCCCACCACAAAATATCGAACACTATTTCCACCATGAAATCTTTCAAACCTAATCTTAGAATTTCGTTGTTCAAATGACATTCCAGACTGTAGATCTTTATATCTCCACCTCTGTCCAACATCGTCTGTGTGTGCGTGTGTGTGTGTGTGTGTGTGTGTGTGTGTGTGTGTGTGTGTGTGTGTGTGTGGGTGTGTGAGTGTCTGTGTGTGTGTATGTGTGTGTGCGTGTGTGTGTGTGTGTGTGTGTGTGTGTGTGTGTGTGTGTGTGTGTGTGTGTGAGTGTGTGTGTGTGTGTGTGTGTGTGTGTGAGTGTGTGTGTGTGTGTGTGTGTGTGTGTGTGTGTGTGCGTGCGCGCGCGCTCGCGTCGCGTGGAAGTGAAGAGTGTGGGTGAGGTGAGAGAGGTGTATGAGTTGTGAGTTATTTCACATTTTTTGCTTAAAACAGTATTTCCTGCGAGTATGTATATTAACTTTATTCTTAGAAGAGCTCCCGAGTTCTTCGGACTGGAAGTCAGCCTGAAAAAGACGGAAGTTCTCCATCAGCTGGCACCTCGAGATGATTACCTCTCTCCTCACACACCCCTGTGACACAGAGCTGAAGACAGTCCACCAGTTCGGCAACCTGGGGTATACTGTGTCATCAGACTCCAAAATCGACACAAAAATTGACAACAGAGTTGCAAAGGCAGTCAGTGTTTTGGGTAGACTGTAGGAACGAGTGTGGAACACCAACCTGAAAGAAGGCACAAAGATCAGCAGGCACAGAACCCGTGTCCTGACCGCCCCCCTCTACGGCTCCGAGTCATTTGTATTTGTATTTCTTTTTATCACATCAGATTTCTCTGTGTGAAATTCGGGCTGCTCTCCCCAGGGAGAGCGCGTCGCCATACTACAGCGCCACCCATTTTTTTGTATTTTTTCCTGCGTGTAGTTTTATTTGTTTTTCCTATCCAAGTGGATTTTTCTACAGAATTTTGCCAGTAACAACTTTTTTGTTGCCGTGGGTTCTTTTACATGCGCTAAATGCATGTTGCACACGGGACCTCGGTTTATCGTCTCATCCGAATGACTAGCGTCCAGACCACCACTCAAGGTCTAGCGGAGGGGGAGAAAATATCGGCGGCTCAGCCGTGATTCGAACCAGGGCGCTTAGATTCTCTCGCTTCCTAGGCGGACGCGTTACCTCTAGGCCATCACTCCACTCCATGGGTCACGTATCGCCATCACCTGCCACACTTTGAACGTTTCCAGCAACGCTGCCTCTGCACCGTCCTCAACATCAGCTGGAGCCAAGTTGTCACCAGCAATGAAGTTGTCCAACAAGTCGAGGTCATCAGTATCGAGGTCATGCTGTTGAAGATGCAGGTGCGCTGGTCTGCAGACCACCACCTCCCCAAGATGGTGCTGCCCCGAGGAACTCTCCAGTGTCCACCCTGACAGGAGGGCAGTGACTCTAAGAATCCCTCGGTGTGTCACATTGGAGTGATGGCCTAGAGGTAACGCGTCCACCTAGGAAGCGAGAGAATCTGTGCGCGCTGGTTCGAATCACGGCACAGCCCCCGAAATTTTCTCCCCCTCCACTAGACCTTGAGTGGTGGTCTGGACGCTAGTCATTCGGATGAGACGATAAACCGAGGTCCCGTGTGCAGCATACACTTAGCGCACGTAAAAGAACCCACGGCAACAAAAGGGTTGTTCCTGGCAAAATTCTGTAGAAAAATCCACTTCAATAGGAAAAACAAATAAAACTGCACACAGGAAAAAATACAAAAAAATGGGTGGCGCTGTAGTATGGCGACGCGCTCTCCCTGGGGAGAGCAGCCCGAATTTCACACAGAGAAATCTGTTGTGATAAAAAGAAATACAAATACAAATACAACAGTGCACTCTTTCCGCACATCGTGCGACCTGGCGACACACCATCCGCCAAGCTGTCACCTCTTCGTGTTGTCTCGTTCGTCATTTATCAGATGGATTCCTCCGTCTCCTTGACGAAGGCGGCAGTACGTCGCAGGTCCTCCAGTCGTCCATAGAGCTTCCGGGCCGCTGGGATTGGGTCGGGCCAGGTTTTCTCTTGGTGGAGCGGTCAGGACTGCAGCAGATGTTCTGTTGTCTGGCTGCCTGTTCTGCAGGGGCAGTGCTGTCACCTCTTGTGACACACACAGACTCTGTCTGGGTGAAGGGCTGTCACCTCTTGTGACACACACAGACTGTCTGGGTGAAGGGCTGTCACCTCTTGTGACACACACAGACTGTCTGGGTGAAGGGCTGTCACCTCTTGTGACACGCACAGACTGTCTGGGTGAAGGGCTGTCACCTCTTGTGACACACACAGACTGTCTGGGTGAAGGGCTGTCACCTCTTGTGACACACACAGACTCTGTCTGGGTGAAGGGCTGTCACCTCTTGTGACACACACAGACTCTGTCTGGGTGAAGGGCTGTCACCTCTTGTGACACACACAGACTGTCTGGGTGAAAGGCTGTCACCTCTTGTGACACACACAGACTCTGTCTGGGTGAAGGGCTGTCACCTCTTGTGACACACACAGACTGTCTGGGTGAAGGGCTGTCACCTCTTGTGACACACACAGACTGTCTGGGTGAAGGGCTGTCACCTCTTGTGACACACACAGACTCTGGGTGAAGGGCTGTCACCTCTTGTGACACACACAGACTCTGTCTGGGTGAAGGGCTGTCACCTCTTGTGACACACACAGACTGTCTGGGTGAAGGGCTGTCACCTCTTGTGACACACACAGACTGTCTGGGTGAAGGGCTGTCACCTCTTGTGACACACACAGACTCTGGGTGAAGGGCTGTCACCTCTTGTGGCACACACACTGTCTGGGTGAAGGGCTGTCACCTCTTGTGACACACACAGACTCTGGTTGAAGGGCTGTCACCTCTTGTGACACACACAGACTGTCTGGGTGAAGGGCTGTCACCTCTTGTGACACACACAGACTGTCTGGGTGAAGGGCTGTCACCTCTTGTGACACACACAGACTGTCTGGGTGAAGGGCTGTCACCTCTTGTGACACACACAGACTGTCTGGGTGAAGGGCTGTCACCTCTTGTGACACACACAGACTCTGTCTGGGTGAAGGGCTGTCACCTCTTGTGGAACACACAGACTGTCTGGGTGAAGGGCTGTCACCTCTTGTGACACACACAGACTCTGTCTGGGTGAAGGGCTGTCACCTCTTGTGACACACACAGACTCTGTCTGGGTGAAGGGCTGTCACCTCTTGTGACACACACAGACTGTCTGGGTGAAGGGCTGTCACCTCTTGTGACACACACAGACTGTCTGGGTGAAGGAAGAGGAGACCCATGATATCACGGCAACCGACCCAGGACAGCTTTCCCCTGCAGCCACAGTGGACGGACCTGCCTGTCCCTAACTGGCCTGGTCAGTCACCAGCCAGTCCACAGCAGACGTGGACAACGCCTGTCCAAACTTTTCGTCCGCGAAGCCAAGCCATTATCTGATCCATACTATGTTTAAGTTATATTCATGTGTCTTATTTGTACCGCGTATATTGTGCAATGTGCTAAGAACCGTTCGGTTGGCGCTTTATAAATAAACATATATCTTTACGAATGTTGCTTTTTTTTAATTATAATAAACTCCTTTCCACTTTACAAAACACAACTTTGCACATTTGTATAAATCCGTTCTTACATCTGTCTATGCACCAATTCGTGCATCCATACACACACCCATATGTACATACATACATACATACATAGTTACGTTCGTTTGACTGTACATGCACAAAGTATGACATGACATGACATTTCACTACAGGCATGGCAGTCATTCACATTTGCAACTTTTGGGTGTCGTGAGCATTTTTTTCCTTCTTTTTCTTTTCTCAAACTATTTTTTGCTAGCCTAACTTTTTTTTTCTTTTCTTCTACATATCTCTGTGATAAAGGCAGGTTACATTTGCCTCCCTTTCAAAGGGCAGGGGACAACACGAGCACAGTGCACTGCAGTGTTGATGAGGAATTTCCACACGGCCATCACATCCAGTGGATCTTTCCTCCATGGCTTTATTGACCAGAACATTAACCAGAACAGTGTTGTACATTACACAAGAATTAACCAGTACATGTACAGTACACGTAATGCATGACACATTATACATGTCTATTGTTGTCGTTGTCGTTGTTGTTGTTGTTGCTGCTGCTGTTGTTGTTGTTGTTGTTGTTGTTGTTGTTGTTGTTGTTGTTGTTGTTGTTGTTCTTCTTCTTCTTCTTCTTCTTCTTCTTCTTCTTCTCCTCCTCCTCCTCCTCCTCCTTCTTCTTCTTCTCCTTCTCCTTCTCCTCCTCCTCCTCCTTCTTCTTTCTTTCTTTCTTCTTTCTTTTTTCTTTCTTCCTCCTCCTTCCCTCTCCTTCCTCCTCCTTTCTTCTTCTTCTTCTTCTTCCTTCTTTCTTCTTTCTTTCTTCTTTCCTCCTTCCTCCTCCTTCCCCCTCTTTCCTTCTTCTTTCTTCTACTTCTTCTTCTTCTTTCTTTTTTCTTTCTTTCTTTCTTTCTTTCTTCTTCCCCCTCATTCCTCCCTCTTCTTCTTTCTTTCTTCTTTCTTTCTTTCTGCTTCCTCCTTCCGCCTTCCTCCTCCTTCCTCCTTCTTCCTCCTTCTTCCTTCTTCTTTCCTCCTTCTTCTTCTGTATTAATGACTGAATGCTGATGCTGCTGACTTGCAGACTACCTGCCCTTTGTGAGCTACGTGTGGTACTGGGTGGACGCCACGTTCTACGCTCTGCTGCCCTGTGTGCTGCTGGCCATGTTCAACACTCTGATCATTGTGGGCATCAAGAGGGCGGCCTCCATCCAGCGACAGCTCACCGAGGGTACCTGTCTCCCTCTTGTTGCTGGCCTTGTGGTCCTTCTGCTTGTTCGTACTGTTTGTGGTCCACTTCTTCTTCTTCTTGCTCAAGCGCGTAGGGTTACGCGGAGTGGGGTGATGGCCTAGAGATAACGCGTCCGCCTAGGAAGCGAGAGAATCTGAACGCGCTGGTTCGAATCACGGATCAGCCGCCGATATTTTTTCCACCTCCACTAGACCGTGAGTGGTGGTCTGGATACTAGTCATTCGGTTGAGACGATAAACCGATGGTCCCGTGTGCAGCATGCACTTAGCGCACGTAAAAGAACCAACGGCAACAAAGGGTTGTTCCTGGCAAAATTCTGTGGAAAAATCCACTTCGATAGGAAAAACAAATAAAACTGCACGCAGGAGAAAATAAAATAAATAAAATTAAATTAAAATTAAAATTAATGGGTGGCGCTGTAGTGTAGCGACGCGCTCTCCCTGGGGAGAGCAGCCCGAATTTCACACAGAGAAATCTGATGTTACAAAAAGAGAAATACAATTCAATTCAAACTGATGGTCAAGCATCTGCCTAGCAGATGTGGTGTAGCGTATATGGATTTGTCCGAACGCAGTGACGCCTCCTTGGGAAACTGAAACTGAAACTGAAAACTTATGCATCTTCTTCTTCCATTTCTTGAATTATATTCAAGTGAAAAAAAAAAGGTATGTTTTATGTTATTTCGTCGAAGATTTTACAGTAGGACAATACAAGCCTTACTTATGATAGAATAAATTAATATTTTTCTTTTCTAGCTATCTATACAGAAACAGAAAAGGCTTTGTTGAAAAAGAAAACATAAAATATGTGCTGCTTTCTTGAATAAAAAAAAAAAAAAAGAAGATTTATTAAAGTTTTGATGTTGAACTTGAGTTCGTTGACCGGGACGCGAGAGGGTACCCTTGTACAAAGGGCTTAGCTTTTATGCATCCCTTTTCTTTCCCTTGGGAACATGTAAAAGTGAGTTCCGCAGACACCGAGAAGTGTATAGAGACGATTCAACAACATTCCTTTGGGGTGGATGGTAGTCTCCCAGGCCTTAGGAACAATTTCTGCGTTTATCTGTCTCTCTCGATCTTTCCTTTTCTTTTCGTTTTCTTACTCTTTCTTTCCTTTCTCTTTGTCTTTTTTTTGTTTGTTTGTTTGTTTGTTTGTTACATTTTATGTCCTTCTGTCAATCACTAATTCTACTGGTCGTTCTGATTGGTTGTTTTGTTCGTTACAGTATGGCTTTCAACATGTTCATCATGCGAATCTCCAGAGAACTGCTTCTGGTCAACAATGGCATGTGAAACGCCTGTTTATCGTCTTTTCATTATTGATTTTTTTTTTTTAAAATTTTGTTTTGTCTGTTTTATAATACTACTCTCTGTCTGTCTGTCTGTCTGTCTGTCTGTCTGTCTGTATGTATGTATGTATGTATCTCTCTCTCTCTCTCTCTCTCTCTCTCTCTCTCTCTCTCTCTCTCTCTCTCTCTCTGTGGTTCATTTTTTTATCTCTCTTTTTCTGTCCCTTTCTCATTCAGAACGTTCATTGCTTCATGTGACAAAGCAAGCGCGCGGGCGTGTGTCTGAATGTGTGTGCGTGCGTGCGTGAGTGCCTGTGTGTGTGTGTATATATGTGTATGTACATGTGTGTGTGTGTGCGCGCGCGCGTGTGTGTGTGTGTGTGTGGTTTTGTGTGTGTGTTTCCTTCTTTCCTACATTTCTTCATTCAGTTCTTATTCATTCATTCATTCATTCCTTTCTTCATCATCCCATTGGATTTCACAGCACCACGCGTCGTCTCTTCACCTAGGCCAGGGAGAAGATTAATCAACTAATTAATCAATTGATTCATTTATTCATTCTTTCATTCCTCCACTCATTCCTTCACTCCTTTTCTCTGTGTCCCCAGCGGACTCCAGCTCACGCAGCAAGCGGCTGTTCAACCAGGCCACGGAGAAGATCCGGCAGCAGCGTCAAATCACCATCATGCTGGTCGTCGTCTGTGTTGTCTTTGTCGTCCTCACTCTGCCCAACTGCATCTTTTTCATCTACAAGCCCTACTGGAACCCCACACCACGCACCCGGCAGGATGCCAAGTTCAGGGTCATTGAACAGGTGGGGTCATAGGAGGAGGAGGAGGAGGAGGATAATGATAGTAATAATGATAGTAATAATAATAATAATGATAATAATGATACTGATAATTTGTTAATAGGTTGATAATATTGATAACAACAACAACAACAACAACAACAACAATGATAATAATAATAATAATGATAATGACGACGACGACGACAACAGCAACAGCAACAACAATAATAATGATAATGATGCAACAACAATAATAATGACAATGATACTGATAAAAGTGATGACGATGATGATGACAATAATAGTAATATGAGAACAATGATAATAATAATAATAATAATAATAGTATTAGTAATATTACTACTACTACTACCACTACTACTTCTACTAATGACAATAATAATAAGAAGAAGAAGAACAAGAACAAGGACAAGAAGAAGTTTATTTATACATCGCCAAATTGAATACATTTTGCTCTGAGCGCTTCACAGTGCAGTTCCAATAAAAATACTTCACAATACATTTCACCACCCATCATAATATACAAATACGTCCATGATAATATACAAGTTAGTCCATGATAATGTGCAAGTAAATCGAAGTGAGTGAAAAGCCTCAAAAACTATGACATGAATAATATTTATAGCTAACTATACAGGCATATGCATATTTCGTGCTTAATAGCAGTAATTGATCATTACCTGTAATGCGCAAAATCCGTCACAAGTTCTCTCTCTCTCTCGCTCTCTCTCTCTCTGTCTGTCTGTCTGTCTGTATCTATGTGTGTGTTCCAGTGTGTGTTATATTTTTGTTGATCAACAAGGAAATGGATTCAAACAGATGGCGGCAGGAAATTCATAGAAAATACAAAACACACACACACACACACACACACACACACACACACACACACACACACATACGCACACACACGCACCCACCCACCACACACACACACACACACACGCACACACACACACACACACACACCCCACACCCACCCACACACACACACACACACACCCCACACCCCCCCCCCACCCCACACACACACACACCCGCACACACACACACACACACACACACACACACACACACACACACACACTATTAGTAGTAGTAGTAGTAGTCTTCAGTTTAACGTCTTCCACTTTAAGTGATATTAGACACACAAAAAAAGGGAGGGGGGGGGGGGCTTTGGGTGGTGGAGGGCGGGGCGTGGTGGTGGGAACGGTATTGGGCAGAGGGTGAAGAATGGTGTGTGTGTATGTGTGTGTGCGCGTGTGTGCGCATGTGTGTGTGTGGTGGGGAAAGATACAGAGCATTAGAAAAAATAACATAGGCATAATATAGAAGGAAACGCTAACATCAAACAACTGTAACAACTATAACAAATGTCCAGTTGGACTATGCAGCAAACCTTCTGCAATAGCAGATAACATCTTGAAATTATCAAAAATACATTCACAAGAATTTTCCGAGAAGTTGGGTAAAAACGATTTCAGACTCTGACATTCAAAGAGTATGTGTTTGCTAGAAATAGATTCTCCACATATGCATTTAACATCCCTGCTGAACTTTGTTATAAAACTTTGTTACAAAAGCGTTCAGCTTTATCCTGTTTGATAATGTGTGTGTGTGTGTGTGTGTGTGTGTGTGTGTGTGTGTGTACACGGGACTGGAACCTGTGAATATTCCTGATGTAAGTGGGCGGTACAACTACGTGGCTTCCGCTCCGCTTTATTCTCATGACATTAGCGCGCATAAAAGAACTCACGGCAACAGAAAGGGTTGTCCCCGGCAAAATTCTCAAGAAAAAAAAATCACTCTTATATACATGTGTCCGCGTGCACCCTTCTACAACCTGAGTGAATGATACAGGAAACGAATGATGAGCGCCGAATGGCAGCTGTCAGCAGGCTCTACCCAGGGAGGCAGTCCGCTGTGCAAATAACTCCATTTTTGTAAAGCGCATTGAGATTGGTCTCTGGTAGGCGCTATACATGTATCAATAATAATTATGATAGTAATAACAATGATGATGATGATAATAATAATAATGAAAATAATATTCTCTCTTTCCAGATCGTGTATCTGTTGTCGGATCTGTCCCACGCTACCAATTTCTTCGTCTACTTTTTCTCCACCAAGAAGTTCAGAGATCGTTTCCTGGAGACCGTGTGTTGCTGCCGGAAGTGGAGACGTCACATGACCCGCTCCTCTCACGTTGGCCAATCACAGTTCTCCGAGACCGGAAGTATCTACGTCTCTTCCTTCAGCAATGGCGGCGGGGCCATTCCGCTGCACTTGCGCGGCAGTAATCGTTATTGAGATGTGTGTGTGTGTGTGTGTGTGTGTGTGTGTGTGTGTGTGTGTGTTTGTGTGTGTGTGTGCGAGCGTGCATGTGTGTGTGTGTGCGTGCGTGCATGTGTGTGTGTGTGTGTAAGGGTGGATGGATGTGGGTGGGTGTATGAGGGGTGGATATGCGTGTGTAAGGGGTGTATTTGTGTGTGTTCAGTTGAGGAGGTTGTGTGTGTGAGTGTCAATGAGAGTGTGCGTGTGTGTGTGTGTGTGTGAGAGAGTCTGCAGTCGGGTGTGTGTGTGTGTGTGTGTGTGAAAGGGTTGATGGGTGTGCGTGGGTGTATGAGGGGTGGATATGCGTGTGTAAGGGGTGTATTGGTGTGTGTTGAAGTGAGGACGCTGTGTGTGAAGGTGTGAATGAGAGTGTGGATATCTATGTGAGTCTGCAGTAGGGTGTGTGTGTGTGTGTGTGTGTGTGTGTGTCTGTGTGTGTGTGTGTCTGTGTGTGTGTGTGTGTGTGTGTGTGTCTGTGTGTCTGTGTCTGTGAATCAATCGAGCGTGTTTGAAATGAATATGAAATCACAAAGCCAATATCTGTAAAAGGCTATGGAATCATTAATCGTTATCCTTTTAAAAACTTGTGTGTATGTGTGTGTGTGCGCGCGCGCGAGCCTCTGTGTGTGTGTGTGTGTGTGTGTGTGTGTGTGTGTGTGTGTGTGTGTGCACTTTGCTCTGCCTCGGTAGAGCTGACTGACGGCTGTCATTGGACACTCATCATTCTTCCTGTATCATTCAATCGGGTTTCTGTCACACACACACACACACGCGCGCGCGCGACATTTTACGTGTAGGACTGTTTCGTTTCTTTACCCCACCATGTTGGCAGCCATGCTTCGTTGAAAATCAGGGGTGTGTAAGCTGGGTATGTTCTTGTTTCCATAACCCACCCAACGCTGACATCGATCACAGGATCTTTTAATGTGCATGTGACCTGGGAGACAGTACAAATCCCCACCCTCAAGTCGCCGGATGTGACGGGGATCAAAGTGAGGACGAATCCAGCGTTCTAACCAATAGTATGAAAGACCCAAGGGATTTCCGTGCAACCCCTCCCACTTCCCCCCCCCCCCCCCCCCCCCCAGGAAGGATGTAGACCTGGCTTAAAATGTTCTTTGGTGTCTGCCGAACTTATTTTTACTTGTTTCCAAGAAAAGAATCGGGACGAGTACCCTCTCGCACCAAGATAAGCTCAACTTTTAAACCATTGTTATACAAAGAAAACTACCACATACTGTATGCTTTTTTTTTTAATACGGTCTTTTCTATTCGAATACATATCCAAAATTGAAATATATTCATTCTTCTTTCACAGTTTAGACTCTTTGTAACGACTTACTATTAAATATCTGACAAAATAAGGTAGAATTGTCCAGTTGTTATTTTTCATCTCTTCCGTTCCCATCTCTTGGAAGTTATTTTTATACAGAGACGTGTGGGGGTCTTTTGAAAATTATTTCAGTGCGATTGAATGAACGTTCGAACTTTTGGGAAGTCGCACCGGTGGAGTTACTTCCCCTACCCTGAAAATGCAGTTTGCCAGGAATCAAGCGTGTGTTTCTGTGGCTAACATTTACATATGTCATGTTCCCCTGCTTTAGTATACAATATAGATACTGATTTGAAGAATTTGTGTTCAAAACACGTTATGTATATTATATACTATATATATATCGTGCAAATAAGTGATAATAACCAGGATATAAAAAAAAAGTTTACTCACTGGGTACGTTCCCCATCCCCGCCCCCTACCCTCCCACCCACCCACCCCCAACACTCATGGGAATAAAGCAGACTGGTTTCAAAAATATTTAGAGTGTTCAGTGATGATTTTACAATTGATTTCCACACGAAGCCATATGATTTGGCGTCTTGAAGGTAATTTTGAGGCTATCAGGTGGCCAGTCTGTTATCTAACAAGATCTTGTCGAACTCTCC
Organism: Babylonia areolata; assembly: GCF_041734735.1. Taxonomy (NCBI): domain Eukaryota; kingdom Metazoa; phylum Mollusca; class Gastropoda; order Neogastropoda; family Buccinidae; genus Babylonia; species Babylonia areolata. Next base: position 6,512,951 of record NC_134907.1, read on the forward strand.
TGTCCTCAAACAGAAAGGATTTCAAGAATATGTTTATCTATGGGGTTCATGCACTAGCAGGTGTGTGTTTGTATGTGTGTGTGGGGAGGGGTGCGGAGGGGGGGGGGGTTGTGTGTGTGTGTGTGTGTGTTTTGCGAGTTTTTAGTGTTATGTTGTGCTAACTATATTGAAGCAGATGTATTACTATCATCAGCATGTTCGTTTACTTGAAATAACTGTTCCGAGTAGAGAATGCGAGTGATAGCCAATTTTCTTTTATCCCATTCTGTCAAGTTCGTTGTTCATTGTTGAATGCAAGTCGTCATTGGTCAACCACCTTTTTTTCTTTTTCTTTTTTTAACTCACGTTATTATGAGAATGATATGATTATTTTGCTTGTTTATTTATTTGTGAGTTTGGTTTTTATTATTAATTTGCTTAGTCGTGTGCGTATGTGACCATATTTATTTTAATTTGTTTAATTATCTGTTTGTCTTCTTTTATACATACATACATACACACACAATACACACACGCACACGCACACACGCACACACACACACACACACACACACACACACACACACACACACACACACACACACACACACACACACACACATATATATATATATATATATATATATATATATATATATATATATTACGCCACTTGAAGGTTTTCTCGCATTCCAATCGCAATAATCCCTGAAAAACAACACATCCTATTTTTCCAACAGTTATCTCTCTTATTACATACCCCCATCATCTCTTTCTGTCTCTGTCTCTGTCTGTCCCTGTATGTCTCTCTCTCTCTGCCTCTCTCTCTTCTCTCTCTCTCTCACTCTCTATCCCTCCCTCCTTCCCTCTTCTTCTTCTTGCACGTTTTCTCTCTTATCATTATGGTTATCGTAACCATTTGTCATTGCGAACCAAAGAGTACCAATATACAGTGTCTCTCACCACGATAAATGGTCTGGAGGTCACACTGTCAGCACAGGCCTGAGTGAAAAGATGTGGCTGTGATGAGGTTTGAAATTAGATATACAGTTCATTTCAGTTCAGATCAGTTCAAATCAGCTTGGTTTGGTTCAGTTCCGTTCTGCTGATTCTGTGTTTTTTGTGTCTTCGCCAGTCATTGCAGCCAAGTGGCAGCTTTCTTTAAGTGAGCAGATTGAGAGATGTCGGATGAGATTGATAATCTCTCTCTCTCTCTCTCTCTCTCTCTCTCTCTCTCTCTCTCTATCTATCTATCTATCTCTCGCTCTCTCTGTCTGTCTGTCTGTCTCTCCATCTCTTTCTCACGCTGTTTCTGTCTGTATCTCTGTCTGTCTGTCTCTTCCTCCGTGCTTGGTCCTAGTGTGTGTGTGTGTGTGTGTGTGTGTGTGTGTGTGTGTGTGTGTGTGTGTGTGTGTGTGTGTGTGTTCACCAAATCGAACTTCAGTTGCTCTGTCACTGTTGGTCAACTGAAAAAGTTAGTGTCTTTCTTTTTATATCAAACATTCTTACCCCCACCCCCACCCCCAATCTTACCCCCCCTTTTTTTGTTTAGGTGATGTTTATAAATAAATGTTAATATATGGTTTGGTCTCTTTATGTAATTTGAGCATATGAAGTCAATAAATTCATTTTTCCCCTTCATGCAGGATTGCAGTTGATATTAGGCTGGGCAAAGGGGAGTTCAATGAAATACTGAGGTCCAGCCACAGAACCTTGGGGGATACCGTATTTGGCAGGTTATGTTGTTGACATCAAGATATCGATACATACAGCTGCTGTTGATTTTTCAAAGTGATGAATTTAGAACGAATGATGGACTGATCTGAGAACAAAGTTGTGATTTAATCGATTTCCAAGGTAATGGTCGAACGAAGGCTTCAGCAAAGTCAAAACGAATGGTTTTTACTGTGCAGTGAAAATTCTCTGCTTTACTGAACATTTTACTATTGTTCAATAGGTTTTGCTAGCTTGATATCTTTCCAGATTGTGTCATGATGATGAAGACACAGAGAGAGAGAGAGAGAGAGAGAGAGAGAGAGAGTTTTAGCACACCGTGCTAGAGGATCATTTTGAAATGATACATTACTTTATTTTTGTTCTTGTTGTTGTTCTCCTTCTTCTTCTCATCTTCTACTACTACTACTACTACTTTCACTATTACTACTACTACTGCTACTTCGTCCTCATCGTCGTCGTCGTCGTCCTCATCGTCATGATTTCGATCTTCTCTTTTTCTGCTCAGTATCTCTTCCTGCTCCTCTTCTCCCTCCCCCACCCCCACCTCGCCTTCCTCCTCCTACTTGCCCCCCCCCTCCCTCCACCCTCATGCCCCCACCCCGACCCCCCACCCTTTCCTTTTCCGTCTTCATCGTTGTCGGCACAATACTAACATTCATTGTAAATTCTATTGTTGTCGACAGTCGGGATTACGAAGGCTGTGCAGTTTGTGCAGTTTGAAATCTGTCATTTTATGCCATTGTCGTCAACAGTTCGTTATACCTAGTATGAGATATCGTTTACCATTTTAATGGCATGTTTTTTGTTGTTGTTGTTGTTTTTTGTGTGTGTTTCTATTTATTTGTTTTGTGAGCGAAATTTGATATGTATTTTTTGTACAGTTGATATTTGACGAATGATACTGAAATCTGATTTGAATGTGTAATTTCGTCTTAACTTTCTGGGAGACCGAACTGGTGATGTTTCACAAACTACATGAGCGTTTTGTTCGTTGTTTTATTTCACTTTGTTTTTGTGGTTCATCATGAACATTGCATGACAGCAAAGTCTGAAATATTTCGATTTTCATTATTCTTCTATAAACTTAGGACGCTTTACTTTTGTGTCGGTAATGGTGTTGATAAAGTTTAGTATTCTGCGATTTCTAACCGGTGCAATAGCACCCGTTTTGGTTAACTTGTTCATACTGGTTATTCTTGAAACAAGCAACTTTGCTCAGTGAAGTTCTGTCTTGAACTGTGTGGCGAATCACCTGGTTATTCTTCATCTCAGCTAGTTTTTACTATTAGTGTTTCCATTGTCAATATGATAAAAAAAAAAGGTCTATATACGCTGTGAATAATTAAATGCGTGGTGTTTAAAAGCTTTTTTTTCTCGAAATGTATGTCAGTATTGAAGTAACAAACATTCAACTCTGTAAATAGTCACTCGCTAATCTGAAATTTACTTTAACATGTTGTCTGTATTATATTTAAAGTCATACATTTCTGCAATGTTGTAAATAGATACTTAATTTGTTAATTGATTCATGACTTAAACCTGTCAAATCAGGATTGCTACCAGGAGACTGGCGGTTTTGTAAATGTTGAACCTGTATAGTATTGTACATGATTTTTTTTTTAAATGTCTACTTCAATTTTCTTCCTACCGTTAAACTTGTTCATTCAGACAAATATCAGCGATGACGTATGATATTAGTATTTGTGTTGACTTACATGGTTCATATTCATTGTTATAAAACATGTTTCGTTTGTTGATAATTATGCATTGTAATTTCCGTATTAAGCATGATTTGTGTACCTCCATTTCACCAATACCAACACTGTAATTTCGGTATGCCATAAAACGAAAGATACGTACACTCCCATTCTCCTTGCCACTTGCTAGATTCTTCTTCTTCTTCTTCTGCGTTCACTCGTTCTTACCCCGCCATGGAGGCAGCCATACTCCGTTTTCGGGGGTGTGCATGCTGGGTATGTTCTTGTTTCCATAACCCACCGAACGCTGACATGGATTACAGGATCTTTAACGTGCGTATTTGATCTTCTGCTTGCATATACACACGAAGGGGGTTCAGACACTAGCAGGTCTGCACATATGTTGACCTGGGAGATCGTAAAAATCTCCATCCTTTACCCAGGAGCCGTCACCGTGATTCGAACCCGGGACCCTCAGATTGACAGTCCAACGCTTTAACCACTCGGCTATTGCGCCCGTCTACTTGCTGGATTAATTTTTCGTAGTGAAGAAGCAGCTAATGTCAGCTGTTACATCATCTGCTGGCCCTTGTCTTTTCGGTTCATGGACTTCTGGAGTTTCAAAACACTGTATCAATGAGGAAAGATGTCAGGAAAAGTCTGCTGTCAGTGTGTTTTCTGCTTTAAAACCTACATTTTTTCCGGATGTTGTCACTAAAGCCAATGAAATGTGCCGTTCGATGTCACGTGACATCTCGGCACCCACCTCACATAACAGTGAGCGGAACATGGCTGACAATGTGGCATGCTCAATTCGAACTTTGAACAAAGAGAAAACTTCACATCAGATCGGTCTTTTACGGCATATGAAGTGACAGTTTCAGTCTATGATGACAGAGCAAACAAACAAACAAACAAACAAAAACCGCGGACATTCCATTGTTTTCTTGCACTCCTTTTCAACTGTGTTTTCCGATGGGAGATAAATCATGTGAAATGCCCGACGACAAAGGAATTTTTGAAACAGATGTTGTTCTGAATGTGTTTGTTTACTTTCCAGTCAGAAGATAGCGATTTGATTCCCCTTCATAAGACGTCAGTATTATTTCAACCTTTTTCATCCAAATGTCATTTCTCTTGTGAGCATTATTCGACCACCGAATTGTTTTCGAGCGTTGTATTTCTTGTGGTTGTTATTTGTAATTGGCTATTTTGTTTTCATGTTATTCTTTTCTTGAACCATTCTACTTCGAAACTGTATCAGTATTATTGCAATCTATGATTGTAGTCGTCTATTTGTGTTTGTTTTTAGTGGTTGAGGGTATTGAGGGGTAACTGTTAATGTCATTCAACTCTCTGTTTTCGAAAGTTTTCCTTTCATCATCTGTATTTTTCGCATGAATGTCGTTTTCACGATATTTCTGACCGGTCAGTTGCTTTTTTGAGAAAAATCTGTTTCATTTTTGTATGTTTGGTTGTTTAAGTTGCATATTACTTAACTGAAATTGTTATATTTAGGGAAAGGTACAAAGGCAAAGATATCATGACTCTTTTCTCTGAAAGGATTCTTTATTCGTGTGCAATACCGATGATGATAGTGATGATAATAACAGTGATAACAATAATAATAATAATAATAATAATGATAATGATAATGATGATAATAACAATGTAATAATAACAACTATAACCATTCTTGCAATAAAAATCATTTCCGTTACTACTGTTGTATTTATTATTCATGTCACATTTCTGAGGATGAATACCTATCGTTACCAATAATAATAATAATAATAATAATAATAATAATAATAACAATAATGATAATAATGAAGTAATGATGATAATGAAGCAACAATAATAAAATGATCACCGTTATTTCTGTTGCATTTGTCATGACTGTCGCATTTTAAAGTGATGACAGGGATTTCCATGACATTCGCTTCACTTCTGTACTCATTAAAAATACCTTCACCACCACCCTTCCTCACGCCTTTTTTTTTAACACCACTCCATAGTCACCTTTAACACCACTCTATAGTCACCTTTAACACCACTCTATAGTCACCTTTAACACCACTCCATAGTCACCTTTAACACCACTCCATAGTCACCTTTAACACCACTCTATAGTCACCTTTAACACTACTCTATAGTCACCTTTAACACCACTCCATTGTCACCTTTAACACCACTCTATAGTCACCTTTAACGCTACTCTATAGTCACCTTTAACACCACTCCATTGTCACCTTTAACACCACTCTATAGTCATCTTTAACACCACTCTATAGTCACCTAAAACACCACCCCATAGTCACCTTTAACACCACGCTATAGTCACTTTTAACACCACTCTATAATAACCTTTAACACTACTCTATAGTCACCTTTAACACCACTCTATAGTCATCATAAACACCACTCCATAGTCGTCTTTAACACCACTCTATAGTCACCTTTAACACCACTCTATAGTCACCTTTAACACCACTCCATAGTCACCTTTAACACCACTCTATAGTCACCTTTAACACCACTCTATAGTCATCTTTAACACCACTCTATAGTCACCTTTAACACCACTCTATAGTCACCTTTAACACCACTCCATAGTCATCTTTAACACCACTCCATAGTCACCTTTAACACCACTCTATAGTCACCTTTAACACCACTCTATAGTCACCTTTAACACCACTCTATAGTCACCTTTAACGCCACTCTATAGTCGCCTTTAACACCACTCTATAGTCATCTTTAACACCGCTCTATAGTCACCTTTAACACCACGCTATAGTCACCTTTAACACCACTCTATAGTCATCTTTAACACCACTCCATAGTCACCTTTAACACCACTCTATAGTCACCTTTAACACCACTCCATAGTCACCTTTAACACCACTCTATAGTCACCTTTAACACCACTCTATAGTCACCTTTAACACCACTCTATAGTCACCTTTAACACCACTCCATAGTCATCTTTAACACCACTGTATAGTCATCTTCAACACCATCCTATAGTTACGTTTAACACCACTCCATAGTCATCTTTAACACCACTCCATAGTCACCTTTAACACCACTCTATAGTTATCTTTAACACCACTCTATAGTTATCTTTAACACCACTCCATAGTAACCTTTAAAACTACTACTCTACAGTCACCTTTAACACCACTTTATAGTCACCTTTAACACCATCCTACAGTCACCTTTAACACCACTCCACAGTCACCTTTAACACCATCCTATAGTCACCTTTAACGCCACTCTATAGTCATCTTTAACGCCACTCTACAGTCATATTTAACACTTCTCCATAGTCACCTTTAACACCACTCTATAGTCATCTTTAACACCACTCTATAGTCACTTTTAACACCACTCTATAGTCATCTTTAACACCACTCTATAGTCACCTTTAACACCACTCTATAGTCATCTTTAACACCATCCTATAGTCACTTTTAACACCACTCTATAGTCATCTTTAACACCATCCTATAGTCACTTTTAACACCCCTCCATAGTCATCTTTAACACCACTTTATAGTCCTCCTTTAACACCACTCCATAGTCATCTTTAACACCACGCTATAGTAACCTTTAACACCACTCTATAGTCACCTTTAACACCATCCTATAGTCATCTTTAACACCACTCTATAGTCATCTTTAACACCACGCTATAGTAACCTTTAACACCACTCTATAGTCACCTTTAACACCATCCTATAGTCATCTTTAACACCACTCTATAATCATCTTTAACACCACTCCATAGTCACGTTTAACACCACTCTATAATCATCTTTAACACCACTCTATAATCACCTTTAACACCACTCTATAATCACCTTTAACACCACTCCATAGTCACCTTTAACACCACTCTATAGTCACCTTTAACACCACTCTATAGTCACCTTTAACACCACTCCATAGTCACCTTTAACACCACTCTATAGTCATCTTTAACACCACTCTATAGTCATCTTTAACACCACTCTATAATCACCTTTAACACCACTCTATAATCACCTTTAACACCACTCCATAGTCACCTTTAACACCACTTTATAGTCACCTTTAACACCACTCTATAGTCACCTTTAACACCACTCTATAGTCACCTTTAACACCACTCTATAGTCATCTTTAACACCACTCTATAGTCATCTTTAACACCACTCTATAGTCATCTTTAACACCACTTTATAGTCACCTTTAACACCACTCTATATTAATCTTGAACACTACTCCATAGTCACCTTTAACACCACTCCATAGTCATCTTTAACACCACTCTATAGTCATCTTTAACACCACTCTCTAGTCACCTTTAACACCACTCCACAGTCATCTTTAACACCACTCCATAGTCATCTTTAACACCACTCCATAGTCACCTTTAACACCACTCCATAGTCATCTTTAATACCACTCTATAGTCATCTTTAACAGCACTCTATAGTCACCTTTAACAACACTCTATAGTAATATTCAACACCACTCCATAGTCATCTTTAACACCACTCTATAGTCATCGTTAACACCACTCTATAGTCACCTTTAACACCACTCTATAGTCATCTTTAACACCACTCTATGGTCACCTTTAACACCACTCTATAGTCACCTTTAACACCACTCTATGGTCACCTTAACACCGCTCTATAGTAACCTTTAACACCACTCTCTAGTCACCTTTAACACCACTCTATAGTCATCTTTAACACCACTCTATGGTAACCTTTAACACCACTCTATAGTCACCTTTAACACCACTCTATAGTCATCTTTAACACCACTCTATAGTCACCTTTAACACCACTCTATAGTCACCTTTAACACCACTCTATAGTCACCTTTAACACCACTCTATAGTCATCTTTAACACCACTCTATAGTCACCTTTAACACCACTCTATAGTCACCTTTAACACCACTCTATAGTCATCTTTAACACCACTCTATAGTCACCTTTAACACCACTCTATATTAATCTTTAACACTACTCTATAGTCACCTTTAACACCACTCTATAGTCACCTTTAACACCACTCTATAGTCACCTTTAACACCACTCTATAGTCATCTTTAACACCACTCTATAGTCACCTTTAACACCACTCTATAGCCATCTTTAACACCACTCCACAGTCATCTTTAACACCACTCTATAGTCATCTGTAACACCACTCTATAGTCATCTTTAACACCACTCCATAGTCATCTTTAACACCACTCTATAGTCATCTGTAACACCACTCTATTGTCATCTGTAACACCACTCTATAGTAATCTTTAACACCACTCTATAGTCATCTGTAACACCACTCTATGGTCATCTGTAACACCACTCTATAGTCACCTCTAACACCACTCTATAGTCATCTGTAACACCACTCTATAGTCATCTTTAACACCACTCTCTAGTCATCTTTAACACCACTCTATAGTCACCTTTAACACTACTCTATAGTCACCTTTAACACCACTCTATAGTCACCTTTAACACCACTCTATAGTCACCTTAACCACTCCATAGTCACCTTTAACACCACTCCATAGTCACCTTTAACACCACTCCATAGTCATCTTTAACACCACTCTATAGTCACCTTTAACACTACTCTATAGTCACCTTTAACACCACTCTATAGTCACCTTAACCACTCCATAGTCACCTTTAACACCACTCCATAGTCATCTTTAACACCACTCTATAGTCACCTTTAACACTACTCTATAGTCACCTTTAACACTACTCTATAGTCACCTTTAACACCACTCCATAGTCATCTTTAACACCACTCTATAGTCATCTGTAACACCACTCTACAGTCATCTTTAACACCACTCTATAGTCATCTTTAACACCACTCTATAGTCATCTTTAACACCACTCTATAGTCACCTTTAACACCACTCCATAGTCACCTTTAACACCACTCTATAGTCACCTTTAACACCACTCTATAGTCACCTTTAACACCACTCTATAGTCACCTTAACACCACTCCATAGTCACCTTAAACACCACTCCATAGTCATCTTTAATACCACTCTATAGTCATCTTTAACAGCACTCTATAGTCATCTTTAACAGCACTCTATAGTCGCCTTTAACACCACTCTATAGTCACCTTTAACACCACTCTATAGTCACCTTTAACACCACTCTATAGTCATCATTAACACTTCTCCATAGTCACCTTTAGCACCACTCTATAGTCACCTTTAACACCACTCTATAGTCACCTTTAACACCACTCTATAGTCACCTTTAACACCACTCCATAGTCACCTTTAACACCACTCTATAGTCATCTTTAACACCACTCTATAGTCACCTTTAACACCACTCCATAGTCATCTTTAACACCACTCTATAGTCACCTTTAACACCACTCTATGGTCACCTTTAACACTACTCTATAGTCATCTTTAACACCACTCTATAGTCATCTTTAACACCACTCTGTAGTCATCTTTAACACCACTCTATAGTAACCTTTAACACCACTCTATAGTCATCTTTAACACCACTCTATAGTCATCTTTAACACCACTCTATAGTCATCTTTAACACCACTCTATAGTCATCTTTAACACCACTCTATAGTCACCTTTAACACCACTCTATAGTCACCTTTAACACCACTCCATAGTCATCTTTAACACCACTCTATAGTCACCTTTAACACCACTCTACAGTCACCTTTAACACCACTCTACAGTCATATTTAACACTTCTCCATAGTCACCTTTAACACTACTCTACAGTCACCTTTAACACCATCCTATAGTCACCTTTAACACCACTCCATAGTCATCTTTAACACCACTCCATAGTCACCTTTAACACCACTCCATAGTCACCTTTAACACCACTCTATAGTCACCTTTAACACCACTCTATAGTCACCTTTAACACCACTCTATAGTCACCTTTAACACCACTCCATAGTCACCTTTAACACCACTCTATAGTCACCTTTAACACCACTCTATAGTCATCTTTAACACCACTCCATAGTCACCTTTAACACCACTCCATAGTCACCTTTAATACCACTCTATAGTCAACTTTAACACCACTCCATAGTCACCTTTAATACCACTCTATAGTCAACTTTAACACCACTCTATATTAATCTTTAACACCACTCTATAGTCATCTTTAACACCACTCTATAGTCATCTTTAACACCACTCCATAGTCACTTTTAACACCACTCTATAGTCATCTTTAACACCATCCTATAGTCACTTTTAACACCACTCTATAGTCATCTTTAACACCACGCTATAGTCACTTTTAACACCACTCTATAGTCACCTTTAACACCACTCCATAGTCACCTTTAACACCACTCTATAGTCATCTTTAACACCACTCTATATTAATCTTTAACACCACTCTATAGTCATCTTTAACACCACTCTATAGTCACCTTGAACACCACTCCATAGTCACCTTTAACACCACTCTATAGTCATCTTTAACACCACTCTATATTAATCTTTAACACCACTCTATAGTCATCTTTAACACCACTCTATAGTCACCTTTAACACCACTCCATAGTCATCTTTAACACCACTCTATAGTCACCTTTAACACCACTCTATAGTCACCTTTAACACCACTCTATAGTCATCTTTAACACCACTCTATAGTCACCTTCAACACCACTCTATAGTCACCTTAAACACCACTCTCTAGTCATCTTTAACACCACTCTATAGTCATCTTTAACACTTCTCCATAGTCACCTTTAGCACCACTGTATAGTCATCCTTAACTCCATCCTATAGTCACCTTTAACACCACTCTATAGTCATCTTTAACACTACTCTATAGTCACCTTTAACACCACTCTATAGTCATCTTTAACACCACTCTATAGTCACCTTTAACACCACTCCATAGTCACCTTTAACACCACTCTATAGTCACCTTTAACACCACTCTATAGTCATCTTTAACACCACTCCATAGTCACCTTTAACACCACTCCATAGTCACCTTTAACACCACTCCATAGTCACCTTTAACACCACTCTATAGTCACCTTTAACACCACTCCATAGTCATCTTTAACACCACTCTATAGTCACCTTTAACACCACTCTATAGTCATCTTTACCACCACTCTATAGTCACCTTGAACACCACTCTATAGTCACCTTTAACACCACTCTATATTCACCTTTAACGCCACTCTATAGTCACCTTTAACACCACTCTATAGTCACCTTTAACACCACTCTATAGTCACCTTTAACACCACTCTATAGTCACCTTTAACACCACTCTATAGTCACCTTTAACACCACTCCATAGTCACCTTTAACACCACTCCATAGTCACCTTTAACACCACTCCATAGTCATCTCTGAAACCATTTGCTGACACATCTGTAATGGTTTCTAAGGCTGTTTTCATTGCTGAGTCATCAATGCTGCTTACCTATTGGTAAACATTGTTGTTAAACATTAGTATTACTATATATGTACATGGCGAGCTTGTTTTAATAAGTGTGGTTTGGTGTTCTCTCGTTGCCTTCAGGCAAAACAACAGCTGTCCTATTTCAATCGAAAAACAGCATACAAGAAAAATTGCTGTAATGAATGAATGAATAGATAGATAAATAAATAATAAATGAATAAATAAATAAACAGATAAATAAATAAAGAAATAAAACTAATAAGATTTAAAAGAATTATTCAGTGTTACTTAATCCGTTATAGTTGAAATGGTGCTCCATATTATTGGAGTTAATGTTGTTATGAATCCAGTTAAAGGCAGTGTGGGTTCCAAAAAGAACAAATTAGTGCGACACTTGTTGGTCGAAATCAAAAGTTTAAGCTTTAAAGTGCGTTATTACGCATTCCCACACTTTCTTGCACATTGCAGTATATGATAAAGGGCGAGAAGTCTCTTTTATTTACTTATTTCTAAAAAAAAAATATGCTGTGTTATCGGGGTTGGTTTCCTGTCTCTCCATAACGCAAAAGAGACAAGAGAGGCAAGGCCTTCAAGACTCACTTGTGATGCACTTTTTTAAAAAATCCAAGCTTTTTATGTATTGAGTATAATTTCAAAATGTAATGTTTAAGATGAGAAAGATCAGTTTAAAGCAAATTAAGTCCCCTAGCATTAATTACAGAGTACTTTCCCTTTTTTACTAACTGCACCAAAACGTTTGCAAAATAAATAAAACTGTCATGCTTAGCAAAAGAAGTTCCTGTTTGAACAAAAAATTATAATAATGACTGCTCTTGTTGTTGGGTCAGAACATCAGATCAAAGTGCCAAGTTTAGAGAATACAAAAAATATATATATAACAGTAAATGCAGTTTGCATATAATTAGGCTTTTTTTTGTGTGTGTGTGTGTGCCCATCCCATAGGTGCAATATTGTTTTAAACAAAATGACTGGAAAGAACTGAATTTTTCCTATTTTTATGCCTAATTTGGTGTCAGCTGACAAAGTATTTGCAGAGAAAATGTCAATGTTAAAGTTTACCACGGACACACAGACACACACACACACACACACACACACACACACACACACACACAGAGAGAGAGAGAGAGAGAGAGAGAGACAACCGAACACCGGGTTAAAACATAGACTCACTTTGTTTACACAAGTGAGTCAAAAAACAGAGAGAAAAAGACGAAAGAGACAGGGAACGACCACGCTTTTAGGGAACCCCAGGCTTTCTTGTTGACGTTTGTTCAACTGTCCGTAATATTCCCATCACGAAAATCACGACAAAAAAAAAGGGCAAAGAAGCCTACACATGTGCTAACCATGTGGTCCATGTTTTAATTATCTGGATCAGTATTTCCAATCTGACGAAAATGTAGGAAAGATGAAAGAAAAGAAAGAAAGAAAGAAAATAATAATCGTCGGACAAGATGGAATGTTGTAACGTATCGTACAGTACTGTATTGTAGTGTGTTACCTTTTGTCCAAACATCTCTGTTTGGAATTCTGGATGCCCTTCCGGGTAGATTGTGACGCCATAGTGCAGCGCCACCTGGTTTTGTTTTTTTTTGGAGGGGGTTTGTTTGTGTTGTTTTTTTGTTGTTGTTGTTTTTTTGTTTTTTTGTTTTTTTTGTGTTTTTTTTGCTTGTTTGTTTGGTTTTGGTTGTTGTTTTTTTGTTTTGTTGTTGGTTTTTTTGTTTGGTTTTTTGTTTTTTGTTTGGTTTTTGTTGTTTTTTTGTTGTTTTGTTTTGTTGTTTTTCTGTTTGTTTTGCTTTTTGGGGTTTTTTTTGTCTGCAGGCGACTTGCGTATTTGTTTTACTATCAGAATAAATCTTTCTACAGAATTTGTCAGGGCCAACCCCATTGTTGCCGTGGATTGTGTTCGCTGAGTGTGTGCTGTTCACGGGACACCAGCGTATCATCTAATCCGAAGGACTAGTATACGGACCATCACTCAAGGTTTAGTGGAGGTCCGTGTGGGATTCCAGCTGTGGACACTGGCTTCCTTGTCGGGGGCGTGACCAGCAGGCCACAGCACAGAGCACGGCAGTGAGGGACAGTGAAGTGTGAAGGAGGGCAGTGGTACATCTCAAAGCATTGTGCTGTGCTGTTGGAAGCCGACTGTTTCACGCGTGAAATGATTGTAGTGAAGAACTAATAAAGACGTGTACATGATGGTGTGGGTGTTCATAGTCTATTTGTCCATTGGTCTGTCTGCCTGTCTGTCTGTCTGTCTGCCTGTCTGTCTGTCTGTCTGTCTGTCTCTCTCTCTCTCTCGTTGTATAGACACAGACAGTTATGATGACATTAACAAATTTTGTTATCGACCCTTGTTCATGTGGGGCTGTGGCCTTATGAATAAGCTCCTCCCCCCCCCCTCTCTCTCTCTCTCTCTATCTCTGTCTGTCTCAAAGAGCGCGCGCACACACACACACACACACACACACACACGCGCGCGCACTCACGCACGCACACACATACACACAATTAAAATAAATCAACAAGATCTATACATGTTTATAATATATTTTTTTGGCAATTTGAGACAAGCAATGCCACAAAGAATAAGACATGTTCAAATGTAAAATGCCAAAGAAATAGTCACTGATTATGCAAGTTAGATACAGATGAACAAGCTAACAAGAAAGAACAGCGCAGCGTTTAAACAATGCACATAATAACCCTACATGAATGAACAAATTCATGAGTAATAAACAAAGGAATACATAACGCGTTAAGCTACCATGCACTCAAAAACAAAAAAAAAGTACCAGTGCTTTACATACGAATGCAACAAATTCTGCTTTAAGATAACTGAAAGAAAGAAAAATTCGGAATCATATATATATATATATATATATATATATATATATATATATATATATATATATATATATATATATATATATATATATATATCAAAGAAACAAAAGTATAAGTGCGAACATGTTATGATTACAGCTTGCCTTCATTCCATGAATACAGCCAAAGCAAAGTACACAGATGACAAATGTCATGAATCAAGGGCAGGAAACTGACGTGAAGAAACCCGCAGAACACAGGCCTCTGTGCATTACTATCTTTATCAAATGAAATCAGTATGCAAATCAGCACGTACTTACACCGTTATAAAACTGACTGTGTGCTAAAAGGAAGGTAAACGCACTCATACACACGAACAGAGAGGCACAGACAGACAGACAGGCGAAGGGGGGTAGGGGAGGGGGAGAAACAGAAACAACAACAACAACAACAACAACACACACACACACACACACACACACACACACAGGGGAAATAAAAAGATAAATTAGAAATAAATAAATGAATAAATACATGAATAAGCAAATAGATATGCTGAAAGCAACCAATAAACAGTTAATATCACCAAGCAAACAAAAACATCAACGGTCCGTTATGACGAAATAAGCAAATCTGGATGACCCTATGATCCAACAACTACAATGCTGACAAAATATCATTCAGACATAATCATGGTTGTAATGTACGATATGTATTATCAAAGGCAGACGTCCATGTCATGAACATATCCTGCAAAAGATCTATGTGCATAAAAGGGAAAGAATAATTATGTCGCTGTAAGATACACATTGTGCAATGAATGTATGAAAATAAATGTACGGAAAAGATTTTGAAAAGAGATGAAATCCAAAACAAGAGTACCAATGAAATTTAAAACACATCATATGGTTGAATATAGGTCAATTCTAAAACTGAGTGCCTCTAAATTTCAAAACACATCAAATGGTTGAGTGTACATGAATTCTAACACCAAATTCCTCTGAATTTCAAACCACATCAAGTAGATTGAACAAGAATGTATTCTATTTCGGATGTTTTAGACGTCAGTTCGTATTGTCGATTGATGTATAGCTGGCAAAATCAATTCAAAAAGACATCACATTCAATAAGTGAGAACAAATTCCATTTCAGATATTTCAAGTAAGATTTTATTGTCTTATGTAATTTGGCTGGTAAATTCAACCTCTAAGATAAAACAAAATTCAAGGAGATGCCTAGATTTTGTTCTCTTGAAAAAGCAAAGTAGCTCAGCATACCTGCTTAGCTGAATTACACTTCTATGAATGTCTTTTAGTCCCAACATCTGAATGAAAATCCTTTTTAGGCATTGAAAACAATGCTCGGTACATTTGGAAGTGTGCTGAACATATTTAGCTCTAACTTCCCATAAACATTAATTTGAAATTCACCCTCAGTTTTTTGTTTCATGTATTCAAAAACCATTATTTCTAATTTTGTTGTAACAGTGACATGCAACGGTAATGGTGTCATTCAAGTTACAATATCCTGTGGTCATAATATTTGCTCATAATTTCTTTTCATTGATTTTAGTTTATGGTTTTAGCTGTCTTTTTATATCATTTTCAATGTGTTTAACTTGGTTAGATTTTACTTGGACTGGGCTGGACGTGCGTGAATTTGTCTTTCTGATGTTCTTTTAACTGACCTTTCAATACTATACATGGCTCCTTTTATTGCTCTCTCTAACGTTCTTTTAACTGACCTTTCAATTTTATACACGGCACCTCTCATTGCTCTCTCTAACGTTCTTTTAACTGACCTTTCAATTTTATACACGGCACCTCTCATTGCTCTTTCCAACGTTCTTTTAACTGACCTTTCAATTTTATACACGGCACCTCTCATTGCTCTCTCTAACGTTCTTTTAACTGACCTTTCAATTTTATACACGGCACCTCTCATTGCTCTTTCCAACGTTCTTTTAACTGACTTCTTTTAACTGACCTTTCAATTTTATACATGGCACCTCTCATTGCTCTTTCCAACGTTCTTTTAACTGACTTCTTTTAACTGACCTTTCAATTTTATACACGGCACCTCTCATTGCTCTTTCCAACGTTCTTTTAACTGACTTCTTTTAACTGACCTTTCAATTTTATACATGGCACCTCTCATTGCTCTTTCCAACGTTCTTTTAACTGACTTCTTTTAACTGACCTTTGAATTTTATACACGGCATCTCTCATTGCTCTTTCTAACGTTCTTTTAACTGACCTTTCAATTTTATACACGGCATCTCTCATTGCTCTAACGTTCTTTTAACTGACCTTTCAATTTTATACACGGCATTTCTCATTGCTCTTTCTAACGTTCTTTTAATTAACTGACCTTTCAATTTTATACACGGCACCTCTCATTGCTCTTTCTAGCGTTCTTTTAACTGACCTTTCAATTTTATACACGGCACCTCTCATTGCTCTTTCTAACGTTCTTTTAACTGACCTTTCAATTTTATACACGGCACCTCTCATTGCTCTCTCTAACGTTCTTTTAACTGACCTTTCAATACTATACATGACACCTATTATAGTGGGCTGGGCTTCAAGCAACATGATTTGATTTTATTCAGTTGTATAACCACGCCATTCCAACATGCACTGATGGGCACCATACATTCACAAAAGAAGATGATATTAAACGTGAATAAAGGCAAGGAACCAATGTAGCTTGTATCACAGTATCTTTGCACAGGACGGGTTCTTGGAAATTACCAATTTTATGGTAATCATTATCATTCCGATTATCACAGCAAAAAAATGTCATGTCATTAATACTGATAATCACTACTATCATCGTGCCAGTGCTGTCAGATATTCATTTTATCCCCTTGAAAAATCAATGGAAAGAATTAATGATGATTATGATAATGATGATGATGATGATGATTATGATTGTGATGATAATGTCAACTACAAAATAAAAATGGAAAATAACATGGACATCAGCATGCCAACGTTTTGCTTATGATTATGTACACTACGATTTCCCAAATACCAAAAAATGTATTATTCATAGTCTAAATAATTTCAGTTACATCATTTTCTTTTTAGGGGTCAGGGATAAAAGCCAAGACGTTAGGTTAACATACAGGGTTGACCATAAGATACAGACCACTTCGGAGCACACAGAAGGCAGGGTGAAATGATGCTGAATGTTCAGCACACGGGCCGGCTCAGCCCCCTTGGAGTGTATGGAGTTAAGGGCCGAAACACTTGACTGAGGCGGGCTTCTTCTCTGAAGACCTTGTACTATCCAGCTCTCCCTAGAGTTTCTTATCACTGCAGCTAATGTACCGAGCACCAGTCATACACAACCAGGGGTGTTTTCTTGCGCTTGCAGTCCCTTCTTCATAATGAAAACAACACAAGCTTGCAGTCCCTTCTTCATAATAAAAAAAACCACAAGCTCGCAGTCCCTAATTCATAATGAAAACAACACAAGGTTCCAGTCCCTAATTCATAATGAAAACAACACAAGTTTGCAGTCCCTAATTCATAATGAAAACAACACAAGCTTGCAGTCCCTTATTCATAATGAAAACAACACAAGCTTGCAGTCCCTAATTCATAATGAAAACAACACAAGTTTGCAGTCCCTAATTCATAATGAAAACAACACAAGCTTGCAGTCCCTTCTTCATAATGAAAACAACACAAGCTTGCAGTCCCTTCTTCATAATGAAAACAACACAAGCTTGCAGTCCCTAATTCATAATGAAAACAACACAAGCTTGCAGTCCCTAATTCATAATGAAAACAACACAAGTTTGCAGTCCCTAATTCATAATGAAAACAACACAAGCTTGCAGTCCCTTATTCATAATGAAAACAACACAAGCTTGCAGTCCCTAATTCATAATGAAAACAACACAAGCTTGCAGTCCCTTATTCATAATGAAAACAACACAAGCTTGCAGTCCTTTATTCATTATGAAAACAACACAAGCTTGCAGTCCCTAATTCATAATGAAAACAACACAAGCTTGCAGTCTCTTATTCATAATGAAAACAACACAAGCTTGCAGTCCCTAATTCATAATGAAAACAACACAAGCTTGCAGTCCCTCATTCATAATGAAAACAACACAAGCTTGCAGTCTCTTATTCATAATGAAAACAACACAAGCTTGCAGTCTCTTATTCATAATGAAAACAACACAAGGTTCCAGTCCCTAATTCATAATGAAAACAACACAAGCTTGCAGTCCCTAATTCATAATGAAAACAACACAAGCTTGCAGTCCCTAATTCATAATGAAAACAACACAAGCTTGCAGTCCCTAATTCATAATGAAAACAACACAAGCTTGCAGTCCCTAATTCATAATGAAAACAACACAAGTTTGCAGTCCCTAATTCATAATGAAAACAACACACGTTTGCAGTCCCTAATTCATAATGAAAACAACACAAGTTTGCAGTCCCTAATTCATAATGAAAACAACACAAGCTTGCAGTCCCTAATTCATAATGAAAACAACACAAGCTTGCAGTCCCTAATTCATAATGAAAACAACACAAGTATCGTTTGTAAATCACTGAATATCTGTAAATGTTTTGCTGAAATACAGATTTCCAACGCATTTTTCAAGCTGTCTGTGGTGTACATACACCTGAAACAGATGTCTGTGTATCTAATGGGAGACCAGTGACAGACCATAATCATGCACCCTTCTTCATTTAAATCATTTATCGATTTTTTTTTTAAATTTCTAGCTTTGTGTGAAAACACACCTGCTTTTATGTAGTGGTCCTTAACTTTTTTGTGAACAGTGTATGTATGGCATGAGAATACATAGACGTTTTCCCTGAAAACACGTAATCAGTGCAACAAATTTAACGGTTCTGACAAAGCATTCTCAGTTTGACAATCGTATCTCTCCATGAGTTACGATCCGGAAACGTAATTTTCGTGAGCTTCCATGTGTGAGTGAATGACAGTTTTTTTTAGAAAACTAGTAGATTTGATTTAGCTGGATTATGTTAATGATGCAAGGAATTTGTTACGAGAATAATACTGTGCATTATCAAATCACGATAATTATAAGCCAGTTAGATTGGAAAAGCTAACTCAATGAAACACTCGCAATGGACTTGCACTTTGATCCTCTAAGATTATCATATAAAAAGAACTTATTATTTTTTGCCAAATGAGCAAATTTTACTGTTCTAAGAAAAGGCTATTCTAGACATGAACGTCCATTGATTGTACATGTCATTGATCAGTTTTTTTTTTCAATTCATTCAGATACCGTCAAACAAAATCACCCCACTAATGAAAAGTATAACTACAGTACAATACTATAGACTACAACACAACATAATACGACACAACATGACACAATACAATATTACAGACTACAACACAACATAATACAACACAACATGACACAATATTATAGACAACAACACAACATAATACGACACAACATTACACAATATTATAGACTACAACACAATACGACACAACATTACACAATACAATACTACAGACTACAACACAACGCAATACGACACAACATTACACAATACAATACTACAGACTACAACACAACATGATACGACACAACATTACACAATATTATGGACTACAACACAACATAATACGACACAACATTACACAATACAATACTACAACACAACATAATACGACACAACATGACACAATACAATATTACAGACTACAACACAACATAATACAACACAACATGACACAATACAATACTACAGACTACAACACAACATGATACGACACAACATTACACAATATTATGGACTACAACACAACATAATACGACACAACATCACACAATACAATACTACAGACTACAACACAACATGATACGACACAACATGACATAATACAGTACAACGAAACCCAATGCAAAACACAATGCTGCGGATTACATAAACATTTAGATGTATGTAACTTTAGGTATTGTGTGAGTGATAAGCATGGCTTACTTCAAACACAAACCACTGACATCATACATGCACAGGACTCACTAAATGTTGGCAATTCTTCGAAAAAAAATTCGAAAGACAAAGAGTAAAATCCCAACATGAATAAAATCAATTCATCAACCAAAATATAAATGCTGAGTTCGAGAGGTCTATCCATCGAATTCCTGAAGTCAGTCAACAGTGTTTCTATTTATATCTGGTTCCTGATTGGCCGTTCAACGCACATGCGCAGACTCTGTGGCCCACGGAGCATAGCCTCGTTGTGCCGACTGCAAAAGAAAACCACACCTCGACATCAGCTGAACAGTTTGTGTCTCTCCACTAAACAATTAACAACATGTATACAGGAAAAATACACAAACACTAAACTGAAGGACTGAAAAATGTATCCAGAAAGTAACAGATTCGGATAATTCAACAGCATTCACAGAAGAAAAAATGGTAAACAAATGATTACACGGTTAGCAGGTGGAATTGTGATACATGTTCGGTTAAAGCAATATAATATTTCAACAAACAATAACTATGTAAACACGCAGTCAGCTACGCTACTATCGAAGGAAAGGTTAATAATAAGATACACAATACAGAACTGGAATTTTTTTTTTTATTAAAGGATACGGTAAAATAAAATGATACAATAAATAATCATTCAAAATATAGCAGATAAAACAAATCAAAACGGGGAACACTGAAACGCAGTAACATCACAGCCATCAACCGCTTAGTATAGCAATCATATACATGGGCTTCTACATGGTTCTTTCATAGTAAATCTATTAGGTTTTTTTTCTATTATGTATAGAGTTTATTCAAATTTGAAATTTAAAGTGATAGACTAACTGAGCATCTTGCATAATCATACGCACAGGCAAGCTTTCACACTCATGTCATCTCCATCACACACACACACACACACACACACACACACACACACACACACACACACACACACAGATATATGTATGTATGTATGTATGTATGTATGTACGCGCATTCACACACAAGCAAACATATATGCACACACAACAACGTTCCTGAGAATTCTGAAAAATTCCAAATAAATTCATTCACTGGTCAGCCATTTATATATTCGTTCAAGTGTTCTACCATTCCTTGATTCGTCCTTTCATTCATTCATTCATTCATTCACGTCTACGTTCATTTCAACGCTATTTGTGTATCTTGTTTACACGTTTCGTTTGTTCTTTTAGAACAAGAAATAAAACCAGAAAAAAAACAGGGGGGGGGGGGGGGCAAAAAAAAACAAAAAACAAAAAACCCAAACCAAAAATGATCAAATGGAAGAAACATAATAAAAGACCAAAACAGAAGAGAAGAAATCAAGACAGTGTATCGGATGAGACACACTGAAAACACGAGGCAGAGGAAGAAATATCCAGTGAATTACATATGATTAACAGGGCTTTCACAACACTAAGAATCGAACAGCTGAGAAGATGAAATGGCGAAAAAGAATCAAACTGAAAAAAGGTAAACACCTTCTTTTCCGTACCCGGTGGTATGTCTTTTTGCTACAACCCATGGTCCTTCTTTTAGTAAATATAAAATAAAATGACGAAATCATAATCAAACGAAACAAAATGTCAGTAAAATAAGCACATAATGATGATATGAAGCCACAGTTGACTACTACCGCCATTGTATAGTTTTGTTAATGAAGCTACAACCGCTAATGCTTCTACGAACAACTACTATTTGATTTTATTTGTCAGTAAAACTACTACTACTACTACTACTACTACTACTACTACTACTACTACTTCGTGATACATGTATAAAGTAGAAGGAAAAGTAAAGCGAAGATTTCATTTTTGAAAAAAGTAAGTATAAAATGCGGAGGGAAAAACACACGAATATTTGCCTGCTTCTACTGTTAGAAGTACTTGATACCAGTAAAAACTGTTGTTGTGCCTTTTTTTTCTTTCTTTTTATGTAGAACAGGAAAACAAAATGAAGAAGTTGACATGCACTAGAAATGAGCGGAGACTGTGTTGGGCAGTCCTCAGACGATCAAGTGCTATGGCTGGACACCGCCTGTCCTGGTGGAAACCTGGGGCTGTTGTTGATCTTTCCTGTTTTCTGTTTGTTGTTGTTGTTGCTTGGGTTGTTGTTATCGTTGTTTTTTTTAAATTTTTTTGTTTGTTTGTTTTGTTTTGTTTTGTTTTTTTGTTGTTGTTTTCGTTTTGTTTTTTGTTGTTGTTGTTTTGTTTTGTTTTTTGTTGTTGTATTTTTTTTGGGGGGTTGTTTTTTTTTTTTTTCAACAAAGCATTTCCTATCCATTTTATCATCTTCTACACGCGATCTCGGTATGGAGGCTTTCATTCAGAAATCTTTCCGGTGTTGGCTTAATCAGTACTTTGTCATTCTCAGCAGTGACTTTTCTTTATTGTTCTACAACACACGTCTTTCCAATCTCTTTACTAATCACATCATCATACACAGCGAAATATTATTTTCTGAGCTATATGATAATTATTTTCATGATTCATAACAATCTGAGTGTGTTCTACTCACCTTCAGTCAATAATGTCGTACATTTTCTAACATACTTCTATCTACTCTCTTCATTAGCAGCATGCAAAGTGATGACATCAATGTGTCCTCTTAACAATTCAATAAATTACCCGTGGAGATTTGTCGCTGGGGTATTCGTAGAGGTTAGAACTCTTGCTTTGCACCGTGTTTTTGACGTAGCGAGGTGTGACGTCACTGGAATGATGATGACGCACATCCTCCTCGAGATACCTCTTCTGATATGAAGGATTATTCACCTGTTTTGTTTCCAATACAAATCAAGCAACAAAAGGTTTAGCAAAAGGATGGAAAATAATGACAGCTATGTGAATATTAGTTGAAAAGAAACACTTTGTTGACGGGTTAGTAGTGCGACACCACACGCTGTTAATCAGTTTATTGAATGAGAGAGAAAGGAAGGTGGAGAGAGAGGGGCGGGGGGATGGGGGGGAGGGGGATGGAGAGAGAGAAGAGGGGGGAAGAGGGTGATGGAGAGAGAGGGGGGGGGGCAGAGAGAGAGAGGGGAGACAGAGAGAGAAAGAAAGGTGGAGAGAGAGAGGGAGGAAGAGGGTGATGGAGAGAGAGGGGGGGGGCAGAGAGAGAGAGGGGAGACAGAGAGAGAGAGGGGGGTGGTGACAGAGAGAGAAAGAGATGTGGAGAGAGAGAGAAGGGTGACAGAGAGAGAGAGGGGGTGACAGAGAGAGAGGGGGGGGTGACAGAGAGAGAGAGGGTGGTGACAGAGAGAGAGGGGGGGGGTGACAGAGAGAGAGAAAGGGTGACAGAGAGAGAGGGGGGGTGACAGAGAGAGAGGGGGGGTGACAGAGAGAGAGAGGGTGGTGACAGAGAGAGAGGGGGGGTGACAGAGAGAGAGAGGGTGGTGACAGAGAGAGAGAGGGGGTGACAGAGAGACAGAGAGAGAGGGGGGTGACAGAGAGGAAAAGAGTGGGGGGAGAGGAAGGGGAGAGAAAGGGGAATCAGGGAGTCGAGAAAAAATGGAAATAATCATAATATAGTTGATTACAGCCAAAGAAGCAGACAGAGGTATGTTACCAGCAACGGTGAAGATGTAATGAAGGTGCGTGTTGTGACGATGGTTGTGGAAACAATAGCATTGTTACAGAAATAACACACACACACACACACACAGGTAGAGTAAGTAGAACAATCATTTCAGTTCCACGCCAACATTACTGCGTCAACAAACCACAGTCACCAACCAAATTATACCAGGATTTGAACAACTCACGAATTTAAGAAAAGGAATAACGCGATCAAAACAGTAAAATAATTATAAAAAAAAAAAAATGAGAAAGAAAGAAAAGAAAACAAAACGAAATAAAATAAAATGAAACAACAATAGGACAATGGTTTACCTACGATGTGCGATTCACAACTGAAAGATACACAACAATTGACAGGTTGGG
Source organism: Babylonia areolata (assembly GCF_041734735.1). NCBI lineage: Eukaryota > Metazoa > Mollusca > Gastropoda > Neogastropoda > Buccinidae > Babylonia > Babylonia areolata. The sequence continues at coordinate 6,537,648 of NC_134907.1, forward strand.
GACGATATAGTATCATACACAAAAATACGCGTGCGCACACACATCACATCCAGAACCTGAATGACTTGACCTTAAGAGCTCCTCTTCAAGGCCTTTACACACACACACACACACACACACACACACACACACACACACACACACACACACACACACACACACACACACACACAAATCAACACTATTTCAACCCTGTTTTAGTTAGTTGTTTTTTTTTTTTTAATCAAAACAACTACAGATTTCACATCACTACTAAAACTTTCAAGTGATTTAGTAATACTGCAATACTAACCAAAGGCATTGTATTGATATAAAATGTTATTGGTGTATTAGTTCTTTTATTAAACGTGCTTCCATTCGGAAATATCTGTCCACTGACGCAACATCTAAACTTGTCGTTTCTCTCATTCTCTCTCGCCTTGACTACTGTAACTCTCTATTGTCTGGTTTGCCTGCTTCATCCATTCAGTTCCTTCAGCGCATACAAAATTCTGCTGCCCGACTCGTCCTCAGAAAGAAAAGATCTGAGCACATCACTCCTCTTTTGCAACATTTCCACTGGCTCCCTGTCTCACACCGAATAAAGTACAAGATCAGCACTCTATGCTACAAATGTATTCACAAATCAGCCCCTTCCTATCTCTGTGGCTGCCTTCACCTCTACACTCCATCTCGCTCACTACGATCAGCTTCGGATCCACTCCACTTACGCATACCCAGATTCAAACTCTCGACTGTTGGCCGCCGTTCTTTCTCTGTCTCTGGACCTTGCAATTGGAATGAACTTCCTCTTTCGCTTCGTCAAGTCTCCACACTCAGCTCTTTCAAGTCTGCCCTTAAAACCCACCTCTTCCCAAAATAGCCTCCGTTCCCTGTCTCTCCCTTGTCTTTAGTTTCTCCAGTTTTAGAGTTATGCATGCGTGTGAATGACTGGTGCGAAAGCGCTTAGATTTGTCTATGCACAAGATTCAGCGCTATATAAGTACCATTATTATTATTATTATTATTATCAAACGTGCTTCGTGCAGACAACTGCGAATACAATATCACAGTAAAATATCATAAAAAAGGAACAATAATTGAAAAATCAAACTGAGCGTCTAGTCATTCGGATGAGACGTTAGGAGGTCCCGTGAGCAGCACGCACTTGGCACAGGAAGGGGAAAAAAAAAGAAACAAAAAAACCCACGGCGACAATCGAGTTGTCTGTCAACATTCTGTAACCGAAATCCCATCTTTTAGATACGCAGATATGTGCATGCACTCAAGGCCTGACTAAGCGCGGTGGGTTATGCTGCTGGTCAGGCATGTGCCTGGCAGATATAGTGCATGCAGCGTGTGTGGATTTGTCCGAACGCAGTGACGCCTCCGTGAGAAACTGAAACGGATGCTGTGTGCTTATTTCATAAAGCAGGTTACATGTGAACCGTGACATACGTGATTTGTTGATAATAATAATAATGATAATAATAATAATTATAATTCTTTATAGAACTAGGCTATCAATGCTTTATAAACATTTGCACACAATGATTTCGCAAAGATGATGGGAATATTGTTTTTACGGATTTTCCTCTTCCAACGAACCACCAAACAAGTAACACTTTTAAAACATACTAACCTATCGACAAAACTGTTATTATTGGGAGGGGGGAAAAAAAACTTTAAAAAAAAAAAGATTAGACTTTGCCAAATCATGACATCATCGACGTCTCGCTACGCAATCAGTAGCAATGACGTCACGATAACGCGTCATCACACCCACCTTTCCAGCGGGTGGGGGTCCCCCGTATAACCGGTTCAGACGAGTAGCGGAGAGATCCCTCGCTACGTGTCTGCTGAGTCAGCACACACAGTCAGCACACACACAGTCAGCACAAACATGGAAAGGCTTGAGACAAAGAGCAACAAAGACCAAACCGTGTATGTACCACCAAAAAAAACCTGATAATTGAAAATAATGTATCAGCCTTGAATTGTCCCCTTAGCGTACAGCTGGGCAATAGCAACATGACTGATATCATTTCAGCGTTAAGATGTTTGCTCGTTACAGAATGTATCGGTAGCTGTGACGATCCGGCGGTGGATCTTTTCAAGAGGTTTTTTTGTTTTTTTGTTTTTTTCAGTTTCAGTTTTTCAGGTGTGAGGAAAATCGGACTATTGTGCCGTTCTTCAGGACATAACACCATGGCGAAACGGGACTGTTAGCCCACGATTTCTCGCAGTTCCACGATTTCTATCTCTTTATTTCTCTTTTGTTCTTGTTGTTCTCGTTGTTTATTTAGTTTGGATGTCATTTAATATTTCCGCCGAATAAATACCAACAAACTTAAAGTGCTCAGTGCACGACTTGAAGGACTTTGCTGCTCCTTGACTCAAAAATACACGTTCAGAAAAATTGATGATAATGACAATAACGACAACCATAATGATGATGATAACAACAATAATAACAATAATGATGGTGATAATGATAATGATAATAATAGAGTGTAAGCTCAACTGATGACAACTGAGTGCAAGCCCTACAATTTAGGCTAAACGTGCTCTTGCATGCCTGCACACATGTTAGTGAACCATCGTGCAACATCTTCATTGTGTTGTTCGTCAGTACAAACTCTCTCTCTCTCTCTCTTTCTCTCTCCCTCCATCTATCTATCTATCTCTATCTCTCTCGTAACACACACACGCACACCATACTCCACACACACACACACATACACACACACGCGCGCGCACCAACAGCAATTTCAACCACTATATACATATCCTTTTTTTTAGATAATGTGACCCATTACAACAACACCTTTTCATATCTACAGTGGTAACGTTGTTAGTTAGGACTAAACTACGTGCTACATGACATACGCGCAGGACACACTGTACAGCAGTAGTAAAAGCATTACATTGACAATTCATACACTGTGTAAACTATGTTAGTGTGTAAACTAGTTACAGATATGCATGGATCATAAGTTGATATAATACAGAAACATAAGCGAGCATAATAATATATACAAGTACTCCACTAATAAAAGAAAGTATTGTGAGCATTAAGTAATAAATCATGATCGAGACGAAACACAAATGCAAGAACACAGAATGCATGTCGATACACTGTACCGTATTTAACTCATAAAAAAAACAATGCGGTATATTACATTGCAATGTATTTCACTCATCAAAAACACTACGGTATATTACGCTTCCTGTATTAAGACAAACCTGTTCTTTTACACAGTATTTCTGATTAAAAACTACATTGTTCTGTTGCAAACTTCAATATAGTGACTGAAATACTCTGAACTAAACTTCACGACACAACTCTGCTACATATACTCCATCGCACAATACTACACTACGCTATCTACACTATACTACATGACACTACACTGCCCTACCGCACCCAGTTCCACACTACACAACTCAGTATATTGCACTATACTCTGTTCCTTATACTAACACATCAAACACTTAACTACTGCATCGTAAAAACTGCAACACATTACACTACACTTTACTCTACCATGCTAAGTACTTTTTACTACACTAAACACAAACACGAAACTGTGCAACATGTGGATATTCATATTCTACACTACGTAACAGACATGAGAGGGAGAGAGAGACAGACGGGCAAACAGGGAGAGACAGGCTACCAGACAGACAGAGACAGACTGGGAGATAAAAAGACAGAGACGAACAGACAGACAGAGACAAACAGACGGAAAGACAGACAGACAGACAGACGGAGATGAAAGTATAGACAGATAACAAGGACCCACACTGACACACACATACATACAGACAGACAGACAGTGGGGAAAAAAACAAAGAAAGAAACCAGACAAAGGCAGGGTCACTCAAACAGAATGACTGAGACATAACCACAGAAGAACCGAATCGCCTTCAAATCATAAAGAAACAGAAATCAATAAGCTAACAATCGCAGAAAACAAACAAAATAGTATAAAAAAAAAAGAGATATATGTCCATTTTCAATAATGATAATCTCGAAGTTGACAACTTTTGACTTCCACTCTGTTCGGAAGTGCACAGAGAAGCAAGGTTTTACCTCTGGCCTCATACATCCTATCAAACACTTGCAACTCTTTTTTTTGTTGCTGTATTTCAATACTAAAATTAACAACCAACCAACACATCTACAATGTCAACCTGTGATATAAACTAAGCGTAACAGGTCTTTAATAACAAAAAAAATAAACAAAACAAACAGTAATACCACCAACAACAACACAAAAAGACAGTGTTGTCCAACAACAAAAACACCACCAACACCAACAGCAAAAACACCACCAACACCAACACCAACGCAAAAAGGCAGCCTTGTCCAACAACAACAAAAACCACCAACACCAACACAAAAAACAGCGTTGTCCAACAACAAAAACACCACCAACACCAACAACAACACAAAAAGACAGTGTTGTCCAACAACAAAAACACCACCAACACCAACAACAACACAAAAAGACAGCGTTGTCCAACAACAAAAACACCACCAACACCAACAACAACACAAAAAGACAGCGTTGTCCAACAACAAAAACACCACCAACAACAACACAAAAAGACAGCGTTTTCCGATAACAAAAACACCACCAACAACAACACAAAAAGACAGCGTTGTCCAACAACAAAAACACCACCAACAAACCAACAATAACACAAAAAGACAGCGTTGTCCAACAACAAAAACACCACCAACAACAACACAAAAAGACAGTGTTGTCCAACAACAAAAACACCACCAACACCAACACAAAAAGACAGTGTTGTCCAACAACAAAAACACCACCAACACCAACACAAAAAACAGCGTTGTCCAACAACAAAAACACCACCAACACCAACAACAACACAAAAAGACAGCGTTGTCCAACAACAAAAACACCGCCAACACCACCAACAACACAAAAAGACAGCGTTGTCCAACAACAAAAACACCACCAACACCAACAACAACACAAAAAGACAGCGTTGTCCAACAACAAAAACACCACCAACACCAACAACAACACAAAAAAACAGCGTTGTCCAACAACAAAAACACCACCAACAACACAAAAAACAGCGTTGTCCAACAACAAAAACACCACCAACACCAACAACAACACAAAACGAGCGTTGTCCAACAACAAAAACACCACCAACACCAACAACACAAAAAGAGTGTTGTCCAACAACAAAAACACCACCAACACCAACACCAACAACAACAACACAAAAAGACAGCGTTGTCCAACAACAAAAACACCACCAACACCAACAACAACACAAAAAGACAGCGTTGTCCAACAACAAAAACACCACCAACACCAACAACAACACAAAAAGACAGTGTTGTCCAACAACAAAAACACCACCAACACCAACAACAGCACAAAAAGACCGCGCTGTCCAACAACAAAAACACCACCAACACCAACAACAACACAAAAAGACAGCGTTGTCCAACAACAAAAACACCACCAACACCAACAACAACACAAAAAGACAGTGTTGTCCAACAACAAAAACACCACCAACACCAACAACAACACAAAAAGACAGCGTTGTCCAACAACAAAAACACCACCAACACCAACAACAACACAAAAAGACAGCGTGTCCAACAACAAAAACACCACCAACACCAACAACAACACAAAAAGAGTGTTGTCCAACAACAAAAACACCACTAACACCAAAAACAACAACACAAAAAGACAGCGTTGTCCAACAACAAAAACACCACCAACACCAACAACAACACAAAAAGACAGCGTTGTCCAACAACAAAAACACCACCAACACCACCAACAACACAAAAAGACAGCGTTGTCCAACAACAAAAACACCACCAACACCAACAACAACACAAAAAGACAGCGTTGTCCAACAACAAAAACACCACCAACACCACCAACAACAACACAAAAAGACAGCGTTGTCCAAAACAAAAACACCAACACCAACACAAAAAGACAGTGTTGTCCAACAACAAAAACACCACCAACACCAACAACACAAAAAGACAGCGTTGTCCAACAACAAAAACACCACCAACACCAACACAAAAAGACAGCGTTGTCCAACAACAAAAACACCACCAACACCAACACAAAAAGACAGTGTTGTCCAACAACAAAAACACCACCAACACCAACAACAACACAAAAAGACAGCGTTGTCCAACAACAAAAACACCACCAACACCAACAACAACACAAAAAGACAGTGTTGTCCAACAACAAAAACACCACCAACACCAACACAAAAAGACAGCGTTGTCCAACAACAAAAACACCACCAACACCAACACCAACACAAAAAGACAGCGTTTTCCGATAACAAAAACACCACCAACACCAACAACACAAAAAGAGTGTTGTCCAACAACAAAAACACCACTAACACCAACAACAACACAAAAAGACAGCGTTGTCCAACAACAAAAACACCACCAACACCAACAACACAAAAAGAGCGTTGTCCAACAACAAAAACACCACTAACACCAACAACAACACAAAAAGACAGCGTTGTCCAACAACAAAAACACCACCAACACCAACAACAACACAAAAAGACAGCGTTGTCCAACAACAAAAACACCACCAACACCAACAACAACACAAAAAGACAGCGTTGTCCAACAACAAAAACACCACCAACACCAACAACAACACAGACAAAGCATTGCCCCAGCCCCTGAACCAACACTGACCTGTCTGTCATAGTGGTACAGGGCATTGTCCAGGTTGACCTTTTTACGGATGACGCGGTCTTTGGGGGCCCCCCCTCCGAACGCCCCCCACTGCTGGTCAAACTCCGAGAAATGCTGCACGTGCGCAGGTGCATGAAAAAAAAACAACACACAGATGAAACAGTACGTCATGGATAACTGTAGTACAATGTGTTGTTGGGAACACGGGGGGGCATCACAGAATGATTGCCATGCCTACTTAAAATGTTAACACTTTGTGATAGATTCATTGCTAACAAGCTTTGCTTTATGTATACAAAGGTACTAGTGTAAGTCACACAAATACAATACGCATGTAGTCTACATCAGCACACCAGGTCAACTCAAAACACTTACATATCATCACTTACTCCGTCCACTAAGACGAGCAAAATCGTCAATTAAATTGTTGACAGACACCTATTACATCAAGGAATTTGAACGATGTGCTTTCCAAGTTAAAAACTGACGAAATGAACCCAGCATGTGACTATTTATAACTGTTTGATTGGTTTTGTTGGTTGGTTGTGGATGTCTTCTTCTTCTTCGTTCGTGGGCTGCAACCCCCACGTTCACTCGTATGCACACGAGTGGGCTTTTACGTGTATGACCGTTTTTACCCCGCCATGTAGGCAGCCATACTCCGCTTTCGGGGGTGTGCATGCTGGGTATGTTCTTGTTTCCATAACCCACCGAACGCTGACATGGATTACAGGATCTTTAACGTGCGTATTTGATCTTCTGCTTGCATATACACACGAAGGGGGTTCAGGCACTAGCAGGTCTGCACATATGTTGACCTGGGAGATCGTAAAAATCTCCACCCTTTACCCTCCAGGCGCCGTCACCGTGATTCGAACCCGGGACCCTCAGACTGAAAGTCCAACGCTTTAACCACCCGGGTATTGCGCCCGTCGGTTGTGGATGTCGAGGCGGGTGAGCTGTGACCATTTGTTTTGCTCCTTGCCTTTCCCGCGCTGCTCTCGACAACCACCAGCGTGTGACAATGCATACCACTGCAGTGTTGATGTCAGTTTAGACTGTCAGTACAAATGGCATCTTCACACGAACAAACAATGAGAAATATGTCAGTGTATCTGTGCAGCTCGTTTAAGCTACGAACCATCCTTACATCTTAGAGTGATTAACAAACCATGTCCTATTTTTAAATGTGGTATTCACAACTTAGCTGAGTGCGGGTGACTGTACGTGTTATTTATGTGTACTGTCCACTGCTTCGATGAGTCATTGTGTCACGTCTACCTGGTCCACACCTGTGGGTCACACTCTCTTCCACCTGTTCCTGCCTCACCTTGTTGGACTCCTGCCTGTCCCTCAGCTTCTCCAGGTGTTTGCTCCTTTCCCCCTCCTCCATCTGCTCCTTCAGGTACTCGTGCAGTCTCCGCTTCTCTGTGTCTTCCACGGGCTGGTAGTTCATTTTCTGTGTTCGCCACAACACCGATCAGGCCAGTATCACTCGGTTCCACGTATGCCAACAATTAGTGGGAGGGGGGGGGGGGAACACGGCATGTATGAAACACACACAACAAACTGTTGAAATGATACAATCTTCTTCTTCCTTAAACCCGTGAAGAGTCTTTCTGGTGCCGCACA
>NC_134907.1:6551009-6568509 GCF_041734735.1 Babylonia areolata
GAGAGGAAGGTGGAGGAAGGAGAGGAAGGAGGAGGAAGGAGAGGAAGGAGGAGGAAGGAGAGGAAGGTGGAGGAAGAAGAGGAAGGAGGAGGAAGGAGACGAAGGAGGACGAAAGAGGAGGAAGGAGAGGACAGACAAGAAGAGGAAGGAGGAGGAAGGAGAGGAAGGAGGAGGAAGGAGGAGGAAGGAGACGAAGGAGGACGAAAGAGGAGGAAGGAGAGGAAGGAGGAGGAAGGAGAGGAAGGAGGAGGAAGGAGGAGGAAGGAGGAGGAAGGGGAGGAAGGTGGAGGAAGGGGAGGAAGGTGGAGGAAGGAAAGGAAGGTGGAGGAAGGTGGAGGAAGAAGCGGAAGGAGAGGAAGGAGGAAGGACAAACAGCTAATGCTTGAGATGACACTGGTGTTTGCTACTGGTTCAGGCCTCATCGACATCTATCGATATGTTCCTCAAAACTTCTAACGACCAAAGACCAAAAAAAAAACCCTTCGCACACACACACACACACACACACACACACACACACACACACACACACACACATACACACACACACACAGGGGTGATGGGCTAGGGGTCAAAGAACTAGGGGACCACAACTGAGCAAGATAACAAACTGAAGAAAATGTAAAAACAAAAGATGAGTAAAACACCCAACAGGGAACCATCTGTCTAATCATGAGGCTTTGTTTCTTTTTCGGGCTGCTCTCTCTCTCTCTCTCTCTCTCTCTCTCTCTCTCTCTCTCTCTCTTCATCAGATCGCAAAATGACCCGACAAAAGGCAGAAAGCTGTTGGGTAATTCCTCTCCTGGGAGACGAAACAACGAAGTTGGGTGTTACCCCCTCAAGGCCGTGTGCACGTTTCCTGACTCTGTACGGATCAGTATCTCTCTGGCCTCATCACTGTTAAAGGAAAAGAATGAAATGAAGCTGCATCCCAAGACTTCCGTTTGAACCCCGGAAGAACAGCTGAGACTTCACCTCCTTCAGACAGCCAAGACTTCACCTTGGAACGCCAGAAGAACGTTCACGTCTTCACTCCTTCAGACAGCCAAGACTCCTCCTTGGAACGCCAGAAGAACAGCTAAGACTTCACCTCCTTCAGACAGCCAAGACTCCTCCTTGGAACACCAGAAAAACGGCTAAGACTTCACCTCCTTCAGACAGCCAAGACTCCTCCTTGGAACACCAGAAGAACAGGCACGTCTTCACTCCCTTCAGACAGCCAAGACTTCTCCTTGGAACACCAGAAGAACAGCCAAGTCTTCTCCTTGGAACACCAGAAAAACGGCTAAGACTTCACCTCCTTCAGACAGCCAAGACTCCTCCTTGGAACGCCAGAAGAACAGCTAAGACTTCACCTCCTTCAGACAGCCAAGAATCTTCCTTGGAACACCAGAAGAACAAGTACGTCTTCACTCCCTTCAGACAGCCAAGACTTCTCCTTGGAACACCAGAAGAACAGTCAGATCTTCACTCCTTCAGCCAGCCACGGCTTCCTATTGGAATGCCAGACGGACCTCCCTCCCGGACACACTGCCAGGACTCACCCCTCAAACAAGGCAACCTTCACTGAGCCAAGCCCCCAGCCCTGAGCACCTTGACCTTTAGGACGTCAGCCAGCTGGTCGTCATACTCCACTCTGCTGAGAAAGCTAGGCCGTGCAGTCTCAGATCATAACATACACCATCCTCATAATCTTCAACGTCAATAAAGATCACAAACTGTTTTTTTTTCCTTCCCTTTCTTGTTACGTTTTCCTGTGTTATTCAACTGTCTTTTATCTTTTATCTATTTGTTTATATTCATTACAGTTACTTTTTTCAGTTTTTACACTATTCAATTGTCCGTCATCAATTAATATTTGTTTGCATTTAAAGGGAGCATGGTGATGGTAGGCTTTTAGTGCCCGGGGTTTAGGATTACTGCAGGACACACACACACACACACACACACACACACACACACACACACACACACACACACACACACACTCCTGCCCCTTCACCACCACCCCACACAAGCCCCACTCCCATACACGTGTCTCACTTCTCACATGTTTTTTCTCTCACCTGTTTTTCGAAGTTCCCATAGGTGTGTGTGTTTCTGTTGCCGTAGCGGTCCACCATGGGCGCCCCACCACCCGGCTTGCCGAAGGGGTCGTAGATACTTTCCTGTGGGAGCGCGTACCTCTTTCCGGGTATCCTCTCCTGGATCTTGACAGCTGGAGTACACACACACATATCTTCGTCAAATCTCAACCCTCGCGTCTTACAAGCATGGCTTTAAAACATCTTTCCAAAACAGCGTCTGCCCCATAAAACCTACCTCTTTCCAAAGCAGTGTCTGCCCCATAACACCTACCTCTTTCCAAAGCAGTGTCTCCCCATAAAACCTATCTCTTTCCAAAGCAGTGTCTCCCCATAAAACCTATCTCTTTCCAAAGCAGTGCCTCCCCTTAAAACCTATCTCTTTCCAAAACAGTAGCGTCTGCGCCATAAAACCTACCTCTATCCAAAGTAGCGTCTCCCCTTAAAACCTATCTCTTTTCAAAACAGTAGCGTCTGCCCATTAAAACCTACCTCTTTCCAAAACAGTAGCGTCTGCCACTAAAAGCCTACCTCTTTCCAAAACAGTAGCGTCTGCCCCTTAAAGCCTACCTCTTTCCAAAGTAGCGTCTGCCCAATAAAACCTACCTCTTTCCAAAGCAGCGTCTGCCCCATAAAACCTACCTCTTTCCAAAGCAGTGTCTCCCCTTAAAACCTACCTCTTTCCAAAGTAGCGTCTCCCCTTAAAACCTACCTCTTTCCAAAGCAGCGTCTGCCCCGTAAAACTTACCTCTTTCCAAAACAGTACCGTCTCCCCTTAAAGCCTACCTCTTTCCAAAACAGTAGCGTCTCCCCTTAAAACCTACCTCTTTCCAAAGTAGCGTCTCCCCCTAAAAACCTACCTCTTTCCAAAGTAGCGTCTCCCCCATAAAACCTACCACTTTCCAAAACAGTAGCGTCTGCCCCATAAAACCTACCTCTTTCCAAAGTAGCGTCTCCCCCTAAAAACCTACCTCTTTCCAAAGTAGCGTCTCCCCCTTAAAACCTGCCTCTTTACAAAGCAGTAGCATCTGCCCCATAAAACCTACCTCTTTCCAAAACAGTAGCGTCTGCCCCATAAAGCCTACCTCTTTCCAAAACAGTAGCGTCTGCCCCATAAAATCTACCTCTTTCCAAAACAGTAGCGTCTGCCCCATAAAACCTACCTCTTTCCAAAACAGTAGCGTCTGCCCCTTAAAGCCTACCTCTTTCCAAAACAGTAGCGTCTCCCCCTTAAAACCTATCTCTTTCCAAAGTAGCGTCTCCCCCTTAAAACCTACCTCTTTCCAAAGCAGCGTCTCCCCCTTAAAACCTACCTCTTTCCAAAACAGTAGCGTCTCCCCCTTAAAATCTACATCTTTCCAAAGTAGCGTCTCCCCCTTAAAACCTATCTCTTTCCAAAGTAGCGTCTGCCCCATAAAACCTACCTCTTTCCAAAACAGTAGCGTCTCCCCCTTAAAATCTACATCTTTCCAAAGTAGCGTCTCCCCCTTAAAACCTATCTCTTTCCAAAGTAGCGTCTGCCCCATAAAACCTACCTCTTTCCAAAACAGTAGCGTCTGCCCCTTAAAACCTACCTCTTTCCAAAGCAGCGTCTGCCCCATAAAACCTACCTCTTTCCAAAACAGTGTCTCCCCTTAAAACCTACCTCTTTCCAAAGCAGTGTCTCCCCTTAAAACCTATCTCTTTCCAAAGCAGTGTCTCCCCTTAAAACCTATCTCTTTCCAAAACAGTAGCGTCTCCACCTTAAAACCTACCTCTTTCCAAAGTAGCGTCTCCCCTTAAAACCTATCTCTTTCCAAAACAGTAGCGTCTCCCCCTTAAAGCCTACCTCTTTCCAAAACAGTAGCGTCTCCCCCTTAAAACCTACATCTTTCCAAAGTAGCGTCTCCCCATAAAACCTACCTCTTTCCAAAACAGTAGCGTCTGCCCCTTAAAATCTACCTCTTTCCAAAGCAGTGTCTCCCCTTAAAACCTACCTCTTTCCAAAGCAGCGTCTGCCCTTAAAACCTACCTCTTTCCAAAGCAGCGTCTGCCCTTAAAACCTACCTCTTTCCAAAACAGTACCGTCTCCCCTTAAAGCCTACCTCTTTCCAAAGTAGCGTCTGCCCCTTAAAGCCTACCTCTTTCCAAAACAGTAGCGTCTCCCCTTAAAACCTACCTCTTTCCAAAGTAGCGTCTCCCCCTTAAAACCTACCTCTTTCCAAAGTAGCGTCTCCCCCTTAAAACCTACCACTTTCCAAAACAGTAGCGTCTGCCCCATAAAACCTACCTCTTCCCAAAGTAGCGTCTCCCCTTAAAACCTGCCTCTTTACAAAGCAGTAGCATCTGCCCCATAAAACCTACCTCTTTCCAAAGCAGTGTCTCCCCTTAAAACCTACCTCTTTCCAAAACAGTAGCGTCTCCCCATAAAGCCTACCTCTTTCCAAAACAGTGTCTCCCCTTAAAACCTACCTCTTTCCAAAACAGTGGCGTCTGCCCCAAAAAACCTACCTCTTTCCAAAACAGTAGCGTCTGCCCCTTAAAGCCTACCTCTTTCCAAAACAGTAGCGTCTCCCCTTAAAACCTACCTCTTTCCAAAGTAGCGTCTGCCCCATAAAGCCTACCTCTTTCCAAAGTAGCGTCTGCCCCATAAAACCTACCTCTTTCCAAAGTAGCGTCTGCCCCTTAAAACTTACCTCTTTCCAAAACAGTAGCGTCTCCCCTTAAAACCTATCTTTTTCCAAAGTAGTGTCTGCCCCGTAAAACTTACCTCTTTCCAAAACAGTAGCGTCTCCCCTTAAAGCCTACCTCTTTCCAAAGTAGCGTCTGCCCCTTAAAGCCTACCTCTTTCCAAAACAGTAGCGTCTCCCCTTAAAACCTACCTCTTTCCAAAGTAGCGTCTCCCCCATAAAACCTACCACTTTCCAAAACAGTAGCGTCTGCCCCATAAAACCTACCTCTTCCCAAAGTAGCGTCTCCCCTTAAAACCTGCCTCTTTACAAAACAGTAGCATCTGCCCCATAAAACCTACCTCTTTCCAAAGAAGCGTCTCCCCTTAAAACCTACCTCTTTCCAAAACAGTAGCGTCTGCCCCATAAAGCCTACCTCTTTCCAAAACAGTAGCGTCTGCCCCATAAAATCTACCTCTTTCCAAAACAGTAGCGTCTGCCCCATAAAACCTACCTCTTTCCAAAACAGTAGCGTCTGCCCCTTAAAGCCTACCTCTTTCCAAAACAGTAGCGTCTCCCCCTTAAAACCTATCTCTTTCCAAAGTAGCGTCTCCCCCTTAAAACCTACCTCTTTCCAAAGCAGCTTCTCCCCCTTAAAACCTACCTCTTTCCAAAGTAGCGTCTCCCCCTTAAAACCTACATCTTTCCAAAGTAGTGTCTCCCCCTTAAAACCTATCTCTTTCCAAAGTAGCGTCTCCCCCTTAAAACCTACCTCTTTCCAAAACAGTAGCGTCTCCCCCTTAAAACCTACCTCTTTCCAAAGTAGCGTCTCCCCTTAAAACCTACCTCTTTCCAAAGTAGCGTCTCCCCCTTAAAGCCTACCTCTTTCCAAAGCAGCGTCTCCCCCTTAAAACCTACCTCTTTCCAAAGTAGCGTCTGCCCCATAAAACCTACCTCTTTCCAAAACAGCGTCTCCCCCTTAAAGCCTACCTCTTTCCAAAGTAGCGTCTCCCCTTAAAACCAACCTCTTTCCAAAGTAGCGTCTCCCCTTAAAACCAACCTCTTTCCAAAGTAGAGTTTCCCCCTTAAAACCTACCTCTTTCCAAAGTAGAGTTTCCCTCTCCCCACCATCTTGTTCCTCTTTCCCGGTCTACAGTTACTGTGTGTGTGTGTGTGTGTGTGCATGGGTTTGTCTTTCAATACTCTGCGTAATGCAAGCGTGTGAACGACTGGTGTGTAAGCGCTTTGATTTGCATGTGCACCAGGTTCAGCGCTATATAAACTACCTTTTTTTTCCTAAAGGGAGCACATGCCTAACCTGCATATAAGAACAACGCGTAGGTCAGATGTTGAGAGCCTTCCCCAGGTTTACATATAAAAAAGATATAGAATAATAATTTTTTTTAAAGTGGTTGATGTGTTAAAGTCTGATAAAATTCAAAGTATTTAGAAGACAGACTGTAATAACATTGTGAATGAATGATAGCATACTGACAGAGGGACATTCACAGACACACACACACACACACACACACACACACACACACAAGCAAACAAACAAACACAAATACACAAACACACACACATACACACACAAACACACACACACACACATACACACACAAACACAAACACACACAAACACACACACACAAGCAAACAAACAAACAAACACACACACACACAAATACACAAACACACACACACACATACACACACAAACACACACACACACACACGCACACACACACACAGACACACACACACAAGCAAACAAACAAACAAACACACACACACAAATACACAAACACACACACACACACACACACACAAATACACACACACACACACACACACACACACACACACAAATACACACACACACACACACACACACACACACACACACAAATACACACACACACACACACACACACACACACACAAATACACACACACACACACACACACACACACGCACACACACACACACACACAAACAAACACACACAAATACACAGACACATACAAACACACACACACACACACACACACACACAGACACACACACACACACACACACACACACACACACACAAGCAAACAAACAAACAAACACACACACACAAATACACACACACACACACACACACACACACACACACACACACACACACACACACACACACACACACACACACTGACTTCCATAGTCGTCCCTCTCCATAGTGACGGGGTAGCGGGTGATGGGTTTTCCCCTGTCATCTCTCAGCGGGGCTCCCGCCCCACCCCGGGTGGCCTCCAGGTCCAGACTGCGTCTCTCCTGTCGGGGCGGGGGGGGGGGAGGGGACACCCCAGTGTGTGAATATAGTTAAGTAGATAGAGATGGATATACATATAGAGATAGATAGATAGATAGATATACAGAGAGAGGGGGTGTGAGAGGGGGCTGAGAGGGGGTAGAGAGGGGGGAGAGGAGAGAGAGAGGGTGGGTAAGGAAGTGTGTGGGGGGGGGGAGAGGGGAGAGAGAGAGGGGGATTTCGGATTCGGGGAGAGAGAGAGGGGGAGAGTAAGAGAAATAAGGTGATGGAGTGGGGGGAGAGGGGGAGAGAGGGGGGAGGGAGGAGGAGAGAGGAGAGAGAGGAGGTGAGTGAGAGAGGAGGTGAGTGAGAGAGAGGGGATGAGGAGGGGAGAGAGGGGAGAGAGAGAGGGGGTGAGGAGTTGGAGGGAGAGAAGGAGAGGGGTGAGAGAGAGAGAGAGAGGGGGAAAGAGAGAGAAAGAGAGAGAGAGAGGAGGGTGAAAGAGGGGGAGAGACAGAAAGCGAGAGAGAGAGATATCGATCGATCGATACAGTTTGCGTGCAAGTCATTCATTCACACGTGTAGGTGTGTGTGTGTGTGTGTGTGTGTGTGTGTGTGTGTGTGTGTGTGTGCGTGTGTGTGTTTGTGAGTGTGTGTGTGTGTGTATGTGTGTGTGCGTGCGTGCGTGCGTGTGCAAATGCGTACGGATGTAGGTGTCCATGTGTTTTGGTTTCTAAATGTGTACTGACGTAGGTTGTCTGTTAGGTACATTATGTATGTGTGCGCACAATTGCATGCAGGAACGGATGTATTTTACATTGTATACCTGTGTAAGGATGTACGTATGCAATCGCTTGTGCGTGGAAGGATTTGTGGATAAATGATGTGTGTGTCTGTTCACTGGAAAAAAAAAAAAAACACACACACACAAAAAAAAACAAGCAAACGCACACACACACAGTTTCTGGAAATTCCTTTACAATCCTTCTACCACCCCAGCCTTTCTCCTTGAAAGAGTTTTCAATGGTAACCTTGATCCTTCCAAACCGAAACTTTGGACAGAACTGATTTTGGATACAGACGACAATTAAAAAAAAAATGAATAGACTTGACACCCAGACAGGCTATTTTTAGAATGACACTGATTGACAGATGCCAACACCTGGCAACTGGCATGAACATGATGAAGGTCACATTGCACAGCTCTGATATTGGATTTTTTAACATGCTGTTTCGAATTTGATAATACTCGCACAGTTTGCTCCAAACGTTTAGATATTTTGCAGACTTGTTGATGATACCCTAAGGTTACTGTGTGAAAATTGTCAACGAATTCGGTTTCTCTATCACTGAGAAATTACCTGTCAAAGAACGGTTCACTTTTTGGAGGGCACCCGATATATATGTATATTATCACATTTATTTTTTTGTGCTGTCATTGTTTCTTAACTGGTGTTACATTTCAACATTTACATATTGTCGGTTGCACTATTTTAATAGATAATTTCTCTGTATATCCCATTTACATAATTAAAAAAATATTGTCGGTTGCACTATTTTAATAGTTTCTCTGAAAAAAACATTTACATAATTATGGTCGGTTGCACTATTTTGATAAATAATTTCTCTGTATATCACATATACATATTGTCGATTGCAATGTTCTAATCAATATTTACCTATATATCCCTTTTACACACGGCTATAACAAACGGTTCTGTGTGAGAGTGAGTGGGTGAGTGTGAGTGACACAAGGCAGAGCACTCTGTCTTGCATGGCCCTGTGGTCCTTTTCACTTACCTCCCGTCTTGGCTGGTCCAGGTCTGAGTGGAACAAAAAAAAAGACATACATCACCGAGATGCTGTTGTTTCCATTTCTTTAAACAAATCGTTAACAACAACATTAACAACAACAACAATAACAATAATAACAATCATCATCACCATCATCATCATCATCATAAAAAAATACAAACATTTCATACCACACACACACATATACGCACGTGCACCCACCCATAAAAAAGACGCGCGCGCGCACAAACACCCACATATACGCACACACATGTAAACATATACACACATAAACGGAAAATGAAACACTCGTCTAATATAAGTTACCGTAAACAGATATCAATTAATGATCGAACAGCCACACAGCCACAAAGGTACATGTGCAAATCAAAAAAAGTGAATTTAAGGACAGATCATTCCATGTCAATCTGCAGTATTCAAAAGAAACACGAAGTCCGTCAGTTGCGCACTAATCCTACCCCACCCTCTCTCTCTTTCTCCCCCCACCCGCCATTCTCTCTCTCTCTCTCTCTCTCTCTCTCTCTTTCTCTCAGCGGCCATTGTCAGAGAGCAGAGAAATTTCCATGTATCAAAATTTATTTTCCATGCGATCAAAAGGAGAAATCATATACTCAGACCTAATTAAGTAGAATTAATGTCAAGTCCATGAATATTATGATCTTGTGTCATCTATTCAAGTGTTATAATACACCTTCCCATGCCCACCCCCAGTCCCCTGGTTTTGAATTGTGGTCCATGTCCAAAGTTCATTAAAACAATTTCGTTCGTTCGTTCGTTCGTTCTCTCTCTCTCTCTCTCTCTCTCTCTCTCTCTCTTTAAATCTGCTTTGCAATGTCCATTGTGCAAAGTCTCTATTGAAGATGAAGTTCATCTTGTTTTGATGTGTCCTGCTTTGCATCATCTTCTTGTGAAATTCTTACCAAAGAAGTATCATACAGATCCATGTTTGTTCCGATTAGGTCTACTGATGGCTTCTTGCAATGAAAATATCGTTCGCAGTTTGGCACTTTATCTGTTCAAAGCATTTCAGCTGCGAGTATCTCTTGCATCATAGATTTTGTCAGGACCTGTGGTGCTCATCTAGGTATTGATTATTAACTCTGTTGTTGATCCTCTTCATTTGGGGCCATGGTCTTAAATGAATAAAATCTCTCTCTCTCTCCCCATCTCTCTCTCTCTCTCTCAATTTATTTTACAAGGCATTGCATTTTGATCTGTTGCAATTAGTAATTCTATGCAAATTCTGTGCTTATTTTGTGTATTGTACCCCTTAATGAGGGGCAGTTGCCTTAAAATCAGCACAGCTAACGAAGCAGCAAAATTAGGCCACGCTTACCTGATGTACCATCTAAACCAGTTTACAATCACCACAAATAGTATAATCCTCATAATTATCATCAACGTTATTATCATCACCATGATCACCATTGTCAACAACAAAACAGCAACATGAGCAAAAAAAAGCACTTACCGAATGCATTGGAATGCCTTGGGGGTGGACTGTCTTTTCTCTGAAATCAAACACAACAGGATGTCATGCACTGCCTTTTCTCTGAAAACAAACACAACAGGATGTCATGCACTGTCTTTTCTCTGAAATCAAACATAACAGGACGTCATGCACTGCCTTTTTTCTTAAACCAAACACAACAGGAAGTCATGCACTGTCTTTTCTCTGAAATCAAACATAACAGGACGTCATGCACTGTCTTTTCTCTGAAATCAAACATAACAGGAAGTCATGCACTGTCTTTTCTCTAAAATCAAACATAACAGGACGTCATGCACTGTCTTTTCTCTGAAATCAAACATAACAGGAAGTCATGCACTGTCTTTTCTCTGAAATCAAACATAACAGGACGTCATGCACTGTCTTTTCTCTAAAATCAAACATAACAGGAAGTCATGCACTGTGTTTTCTCTGAAATCAAACACAACAGGAAGTCATGCACTGTCTTTCTTTTCTCTAAAATCAAACATAACAGGATGTCATGCACTGTCTTTTCTCTAAAATCAAACATAACAGGACGTCATGCACTGTCTTTTCTCTGAAATCAAACATAACAGGAAGTCATGCACTGTCTTTTCTCTCAAATCAAACATAACAGGAAGTCATGCACTGTCTTTTCTCTGAAATCAAACACAACAGGACCTCATGCACTGTCTTTTCTCTAAAATCAAACATAACAGGAAGTCATGCACTGTGTTTTCTCTGAAATCAAACACAACAGGAAGTCATGCACTGTCTTTTCTCTGAAATCAAACATAACAGGACGTCATGCACTGTCTTTTCTCTAAAATCAAACACAACAGGACGTCATGCAATGTCTTTTCTCTGAAATCAAACATAACAGGACATCATGCACTGCCTTTTCTCTTAAATCAAACATAACAGGAAGTCATGCACTGCCTTTTCTCTAAAATCAAACATAACGGGACGTCATGCACTGTCTTTTCTCTGAAATCAAACACAACAGGAAGTCATGCACTCTCTTTTCTTTGAAATCAAACATAACAGGACGTCATGCACTGTCTTTTCTCTGAAATCAAACACAACAGGAAGTCATGCACTGTCTTTTCTCTCAAATCAAACATAACAGGAAGTCATGCACTGTCTTTTCTCTGAAATCAAACACAACAGGACCTCATGCACTGTCTTTTCTCTAAAATCAAACATAACAGGATGTCATGCACGGTCTTTTCTCTGAAATCAAACATAACAGGAAGTCAAGCACTGTCTTTTCTCTGAAATCAAACACAACAGGACCTCATGCACTGTTTTGTCTCTGAAATCAAACATAACAGGACGTCATGCACTGTCTTTTCTCTGAAATCAAACATAACAGGAAGTCATGCACTGTCTTTTCTCTGAAATCGATAATAATAATGCACTCCCGCGCCAGTCCAGTGTCCCCATTCTGTGTACTTCTCGTGTGTGTGTGTGTGTGTGTGTGTGTGTGTGTGTGTGTGTGTAGGCCTTCGCCAACATCACAACAAAAGCAGATCCACATTATGACGTCACCAACTAACTAAAATCACAGTTCCGAGGCACAAACATATCCATTAACTTTAGAGGTGCTTCCATTCAACTCTAAAACCTCGTCAGTTGACTCTCTCAGACTTTGGTCCGATTGGCCGACCAGTTCTGAGTTTAACTCTCAGACTATTATCAAATTCATTACGAACCAAGTGCATATGCTTTAGTAACCTGACAATTAAGCATATACTTTTTGACTGTAGCTTGATGAAGCCTTATGTACACGAAAGTGTGTCTTCACAAGTGACTGAGAACGTTGATGTTTTTGACTTTTCGTATTCATTATCAGTTGTTTCGCTTGTTAGTTTAACGACTTCTCTTTTACGAAGTCCTTTAAGTAATTTCCTGTAATTGTATTTACATATTTTTGTTTCAAATTTCACCCTCATCTCACCCTCATCTGCCCAGTTTTCCCCAGCTCTCCATTCATTCACATCCCCCACCCCTTCTAACCGATAATACTCAAATGCATACATTAATACTTTAACAAAATGTCTTCAATCACCGACGTGTGTGACGGGACATTAAACAAAATTCCTTCTCCATATCCACTCACCCCAAAGGATGGCTCGTATCTATTGTTGGACGGTTCCAGTCTGCCCCCGAGCCCTCCTCCTTGTGCTGAACACACACACACACACACACACACACACACACACACGTACGCACGCGCGCGCGCGCGCACGCACACACACACACACACACACACACACACACACTTATGACATAACATCACACCCATACACCTCCCTCCCCCCAAACGCAGACGCACACACACACGCACACACACACACACACACACACACACAAACACACACACACGTACGCACGCACGCGCGCGCAGACACACACACACACACATACACGTACGCACATACACGTTTTTTGCTGTTGCTGTTGTTATTGTTGTTTTCGTTGTTGTTGCTGCTGCACATGGATATCAATATGATTATGTCTATAATTTTGCTAATTTCCATCTCTGAACTCATAGCAGTTTCTTTTTTTACATGTGCTATGTTGTTTTGTTGTTGCTGCTGTTGTTGTAATGGTTGTTTTGCTATTTTTGGTGTTGCTGCTACTGTTGTTATTGCTGTAGGTATCAGTGATCAGTCATGTCTGACTAAACGCTGCAGCCAGCACTTAGTTTCTTTGTCTCTATCTTTCTGTCCTCTATCTGTTTCTGTCTATATCTGTCTGTCTGTCTGCCTGCCTGTCTGTCTGTCTACCTGTCTGTCTGTCTGTCTACCTGTCTGTCTGCCTACCTGTCTGTCTGTCTACCTGTCTGTCTGTCTGTCTCCCTGTCTACCTGTCTGTCTGTCTATCTGCCTGCCTGTCTGTCTGTCTACCTGCCTGCCTGTCTGTCTATCTGCCTGCCTGTCTGTCTGTCTGTCTACCTGTCTGTCTGCATGTCTGTCTATCTGCCTGCCTGTCTGTCTGTCTGTCTACCTGTCTGTCTGTCTGCCTGTCTGTCTGTCTGCCTGCCTGTCTGTCTGTCTACCTGTCTGTCTGTTTGTCTTCCTGTCTGTCTGTCTGTCTGTCTACCTGTCTGTCATCTGCCTGCCTGTCTGTCTGTCTACCTGCCTGTCTGCCTGCCTGTCTGTCTACCTGTCTGTCTGTCTACCTGTCTGTCTGTCTGCCTGCCTGTCTGTCTGTCTGTCTACCTGCCTGTCTGTCTGTCTGTCTTCCTGCCTGGCTGTCTGTCTGTCTGTCTGTCTGCCTGCCTGCATGTCTGTCTGTCTACCTGTCTGTCTGTCTGTCTACCTGTCTGTTTCATACCTTTTAGTGTTTCCTGTCCTCTGGGGCTCTTCAACTGTAAAACAAAATGAAGACAACTTCAAGGAAAGCACCCACACGCACTCCTACACAAAGAGTACTCTCTCTCTCTCTCTCTCTCTCTCTCTCTCTCACACACACACACACACACACACACACACACACACACACACACACACATTCTCTCTGTCTCTCTATCTCTCTCTCTGTCACTCTGGTGGTAGTCTGATAATTGATGTTGAATTGACAATAATTATGTTTAATGATTGCTCATCTTCACCCCATCGTGATGAGCAATGGTATATATTTGATTAAACTATTCCTCTCTCTCTCTCTCTCTCTCTCTCTCTCTCTGTGTGTGTGTGTGTGTGTGTGTGTGTGTGTGTGTGTGTGTGTGTGTGTGTGTTAGATATAGACAGGCATCGGAAACGTGTAACGACAAGATTTAGACTAGGTATATCAGAATTGACAGTGCATCACTTTAGATACAGAAGTTTTTGTGCAAATGATTTAGTCTGTCCTTTATGTCATGAAGCCCAAGAAAACGAGGTGCACTTTGTTCTTTGCTGCCCAGCACTAAAACATGTACGTCAAATATTTATAAAACCTAAGTACTACAAGCATCCCTCTCTGTTCAAGTTGAATTTGTTAATGTCGTCAAGCAATACCAATGACGTACATAATTTTTCGGTATTCTTATATAATGCATTCAAATTAAGAGAAATTGTTACTTCGTAAAACAGTTATAATGTATTTTTTGTTGTCTATATATTTACACGGATACAATGCACGGTTTGTTGTCTATATTAATGCTTATTTGCTTACGTGTTTTCGTTGAGTTGTATTATGTTTACGTATACCCCCTTCACTAGGGGCTGTGGCCTGATTGTGAATAAACCATTCCAAATTCCAAATTCTCTCTCTCTCTCTCTCTCTCTCACACACACACACACACACACACACACACACACACACACACACACACAGAGGAAGGGGGAAGGTGGCAGAATGGTTAAGACGCTCAGCTGCCAAGACAGAGAGTCCGTGAGGGTGTGGGTTCGAATCCCGCTCTCGTCCTTTCTCCCAAATTTGACTGGAAAATCAAACTGAGCGTCTAGTCTTTCGGATGAGACGATAAACTTGAGGTCCCGTGTGCAACACGCACTTAGTGCACCGAGAAAGAACCCATGGCAACGAGAGTGTTGTCCTCTGGTCAAATTATGTGAAAAGAAATCCACTCTGACAGGTACACAAATATATAAGCATGCACTCAAGACCTGACAAGCGCGTTGAGTTATGCTGCTGTCAGGCATCAGCCTAGCAAATGTGGTGCAGCGTATATGGATTTGTCCGAACGCAGTGACGCCTCCTTGAGAAACAGAAACTGAACCTGAAACTCTCACACACCAAGCTGACCAGACATTTGCACATTGTGTTATGGCCCTTCATTCACGTGGGGCTATGGCCTTAAATGAACAAATCATCTAATCGCTGTCTCTCATGACCCAGACACCGTCCCTCAACCCTCATATTCAGTTACCGTGTGTTTTGTGTGCTGGCCTGAGGCCTGTGTACGATAACACAACTGTACTTGTCTTGTCTGTCTCCATCACACAAACACACTTGGGGACAGAGCGATGACAGTGATAGGCAGACAGAGAGGCAACCCCCCCCCCCCCCCACACACACACACACACACACAGAGAGAGAGAGAGAGAGAGAGAGAAAGAGAGAGAGAGAGAGAGAGACAGTGAACAAGAGAGGACAGAAACAGAGAGAAGGGTACTCACAAACTCCAGTTCTTTCTTCAGTTCGTCAATCTTGTGTTTCTGTTCCCGGATGCGATCCTCCTGCTGGCTTATGTCCGCTGTGGGCAGTTTGGGGAAATGATATCCATCAGCCAATGAATGGGCAGTTTGGGGAAATGATATCCATCAGCCAACCAATGGGCAGTTTGGGGAAATGATATCCATCAGCCAATTAATGGGCAGTTTGGGGAAATGATATCCATCAGCCAACCAATGGGCAGTTTGGGGAAATGATATCCATCAGCCAACCAATGGGCAGTTTGGGGAAATGATATCCATCAGCCAACCAATGGGCAGTTTGGGGAAATGATATCCATCAGCCAACCAATGGGCAGTTTGGGGAAACTATATTCATCAGCCAATTAATGGGCAGTTTGGGGAAACTATATTCATCAGCCAATTAATGGGCAGTTTGGGGAAATGATATCCATCAGCCAACCAACGGGCAGTTTGGGGAAACTATATCCATCAGCCAATTAATGGGCAGTTTGGGGAAACTATATCCATCAGCCAACCAATGGGCAGTTTGGGGAAACTATATCCATCAGCCAATTAATGGGCAGTTTGGGGAAATGATATGCGTCAGCGAATGAATGGGCAGTTTGGGGAAATGATATCCATCATCAATTAATGGGCAATTTGGGGAAATGATATCCATCAGCCAATCAATGGGCAGTTTGGGGAAATGATATCCATCAGCCAATCAATAGGCAATTAATGGGCAGTTTGGGGAAATGATATCCATCAGCCAATCAATAGGCAATTAATGGGCAGTTTGGGGAAATGATATCCATCACCACCCCATCACCATCACCACCCCCATCACCATCACCACCGTCAGCCACCATCATCATCACCACCCCCATCATCATCACCACCCCCTTCACCATCACCACCCCCATCACCATCACCACCGTCAGCCACCATCATCATCACCACCCCCATCACCATCACCACCCCCATCACCATCACCACCACCAGCCACCATTACCATCACCACCCCCATCACCATCACCACCACCAGCCACCATTACCATCACCACCCCCATCACCATCACCACCACCAGCCACCATTACCATCACCACCCCCATCACCATCACCACCCCCATCACCATCACCACCACCAGCCACCATTACCATCACCACATCCATCACCATCACCACCGTCAGCCACAATCATCATCACCACCCCCATCACCATCACCACCCTCACCCTCACACTCACCCTGACGCTCATACCCCCCGGGCCCCGGGGACCTGAAGGCCCCCATCCTGGGGTCGGGCATGGACTGCAGACTTGGCCCCCCGTCCTGCCGGACCACGGTGCCACCCGGGCCCCCCAGTGTGTCCAGAAACAGGTCGTGGCCCTTCTGCTGCAAGAAAGGAGGTTGTGGACATGCGTTTTGACATTGTGACGTTGTATTCCATACACCACTGTTATAAACACAGTTCACCTATTCATCTCAAGATTGTCAATAATGTCACGTATTCCATACACCACTGTTGTTAACACAGTTCACATTTAGGAGGACATACATCTTGACAATGTGACGTATTCCATTCATCACTATTGTTAATATAGTTCACCTTTAGGAGGACATACATCTTGACAATGTAAAGTATTCCATTCATCACTATTGTTAACATAGTTCACCTTCAGGAGGGCATACATCTTGACAATGTAACGTATTCAATTCATCACTATTGTTAACATAGTTCACCTTTAGGAGGACATACATCTTGACAATGTAAAGTATTCCATTCATCACTATTGTTAACATAGTTCACCTTTAGGACATACATCTTGACAATGTAACGTATTCAATTCATCACTATTGTTAACATAGTTCACCTTTAGGACATACATCTTGACAATGTCACGTATTCCATACACCACTGTTGTCAACATAGTTCACCACCAGGAGGACATACATCTTGACAATGTGAAGTATTCCATTCATCACTATTGTTAACATAGTTCACCTTCAGGAGGGCATACATCTTGACAATGTGACGTATTCCATACGCCACTGT
>NC_134907.1:6573509-6591009 GCF_041734735.1 Babylonia areolata
CTTGAGCTACTGAAACTGTTATGCATGTGTGGGTGTATGTGTGAATGTGTCATGTTTTACTTTTATTTGCTGATTTATCATCATTGTTGTCTTATTTATTTATTTATTTTATTATTATTATTACTACTACTACTACTACTACTACTACTACCTTTTTTTCTTATTGTAATTATTATTTATTTATTTATTTATTTATGTACGCTTATCTATTATTTATTCACCTTTTTTTTTTCTCAAGGCCTGACTAAGCGCGCTGGGCTACGCCGCTTGTCAGGCATCTGCTTGGCAGATGTGGTGTAGCGTATATGGATTTGTCCGAACGCAGCGACGCCTCCTTGAGCTACTGAAACTGAAACTGAAACTGCGTGTTCACACTATCAGGTCTGCACACTGGTGACCTGGGACACCGAATAACTCTCCGCTCTTCACCCACAGGGGCCAGTACAGGGATCACACCCAGATACCCTCGGACTGAAAATCCAGTGCTTTGGCCACAAGTGGGCTAACTAGAGTTGTTCACCTTGAACTGACCAAACCCAGTTCAGTTTTCAAGGTCAGAACGTTTCGTTTTGCTGGTTGGCTGTTCTTTCTTTGGTTGTTATTGTTGTGTGTTCTGTTTGGTTGTTTTAATGCTGTTGTTGGTGTTGTTGTTGTTGTTTGTTTTCATCACGTAGTTACCGTTCCAAACCAATTACCAGTCTGTGTTTAGACGCTGCCGGTAGGTCAGTAGATAAGTAGGAATTAAGGAAAGCAAGCAGGTATACAAGTATGCAGACGGGTAAGTAGGCAGGTACGTGCAGTAACAGGTGTGTGGTCAAGCGGCAGGGATGGAGAGTAGAACGTAAAACAGGTGGACTGGAAAGCTGTCTCCGTCATGAGTGGTTGAGATAGACCAGCGACAGGTTGCTATAGAGAGGTCGGTGTTTCAGCAATTGGTATATGGTACGTATTTAAGCTGCTTCACTACTTGATTCGAGAACATGATTTCACATTAAGAACCTTTCGTTTATCGATGTATTCTTATATATAAATTTGTATTCCCTGATATTCATTTCCTTTTTATCTCCTGTTATCGGAGTTTTAAAATGTCGCTTCCCAAGCAATTTTTTTTTCTTTTTCTTTTTCTTTTTCTAATCTCTTGTTTACATAGTCATAAAATGTCGATTCATAAGCATGTTGAAATATTGTTAACGTAATCTGTGTTTTCTATCAGTTTCTCAATAACTTTTTCTACCAAAATATATGGCATATTTGCTAGTTATTCATATTTGTTTTCTATTTCAACAAAACCATATTATCGACTCCGAAATGAAAGAGAGACGAGCGAGTGGTGTTTCAGAAATAAACGCGAAAAGGGCGGGTAAGCAGTGACAAGAACAAGAAGAAAAGAATAAACAAACTAAGTAACGAAAGGAAAGAAAGAAGAAAGAAGAAGTGGAAGAAGGAAAGAACGAAGGGAAAAAACACAGAAAGAGAGAAAGAAACAAATAAATAAATGAATCTAGAAACAAAGAAAAAAACAACAAAACACACACACACACACACACACAGAGGTAACTTACAGGTTTTTGGGGATCCCTTGAATACGTCACAGTGTCACGTGGACTGACATCAGTCTCCAGGAACTTCCGTCTTCTGTTGTCTCCCTGACGTCATAAAAACCAACCAATGGGAATACGTCGTTTGTGCTCAATTCTTTCCGTTGTGTCGGCTTCGTCTGGGTTTGTTTCCGTGGATTGTTTGTTAGGCTTTGTTCTTTCTTTTATCCAAAGAAGGTTGATCACAATTTACCATTACCACTTGAAGTTTTCGCACAACACACACACACACACACACACACACACACACACACACACACACACACACACACACACACACACACACACACACACACACACACACACACACACACACACACACACACACACACACAATCCTGCATCATCGCACCATCCACATGTTCTCATCTTTGTGACACAGAAAGACATGTTGTCACACCTTAACACAACATTCAACGGATGGACAACAGTGGAGAATGAAAAGCCAGCAAAATATTGTTTTGAGACATTGTCCTGTCTTACTATAGACATGGAGCACAGTATCACAAGTTGTGGAGCATGATGAACCATTCGAAAATGTGAAAAAAAGTATGAATAAAGAAGAGAAAGAATGTAAAATGAGACAGACAGACTGATAGACATAATAGATAGATAGTGAGAGATAGACAGACAGACAGACAGACAGATACATACATACATGCATACATACATACATAGGCCTACATACATATATACGTAAATACTTAGGCTTACATACATACATACATACATGCATACATACATACATACATACATGCATACATACATACATACATACATAGGAAGCCATATATAGGCAGACAGACAGAAATGAAAGAAAAACATAATGAAATAGTGTATAACTATTTCAACTTTCATACCTTGAATAATACGAATACTTCAAAAGCCACAGGTAAAAAAACCTTCCACTGTTGTTATCACCACAGCAGTTTCAAACACAAACACAACAATCACTTGATGTATCAGGAACTACTACTGTATAAACAGAACAGTTAAAAACAAACAAAGGCAGGTGAGTGCATGTCCATGCTCTGTATCTATCTATCTATCTATCTATCTATCTATCTATCTCTCTCTCTATATATATATATATATATATATATATATATGTGTGTGTGTGTGTGTGTATGAGCGCGCTCGCGTTTATGTTTGTGCGTGTGTGTCTGCGTGCGCACATACCTGTACATGTATTACATTATGTATGCGTGTGCATGGACATGTAAAGGGTAGCATCAGACAAACACGGAGAGAACTAGCTGCAGACAGACAAAAATCAGGCACTCAGAAGCCACAGTGCACAGAAGCCAAAAGATGACATGATTACATGTGGGTCCTCCAATCAACCCACTGTATGTTATGTGCGTGCGTCTCGAAAGTTAACTGTGCTCCACAGCAATACATCGCAAACAAATTATTGGGTGCGTGGCGTTTACTGACGAGAATTCGTGTGCTTCAAATCCCTCTCATCTCTTTTTCATATAATCTCTCTCTCTCTCTCTCTCTCTCTCTCTCTCTCAAACAAACAAACAAACAAATAAACATACACACACACACACACACACACACACACACGTGCGCGCGCGCACACACACACACACACAACAGAACAAGACACAAACACACACCAACAAATTGACAGAGAAACACTGAAAAGGAAGGATGATGAGAGAGAGTGAGTGAGAGAGAGACAGAGACAGAGACAGAGACGGACAGATAGATAGACAGGAAGAGAAACACATTGACCGACAGACAGACAGAGACGGACAGGCAGAAAGAGACAGAGGCAGGGGCAGATGATTCTCTTCATGAAAGACACTCTTTTTCGGAGAAAAAAAATTCTCTAGGTACTAATGTACCAACCAACAAGCCATGAAATAAAATTACTAACTAATAAGTAAATAGATATATACACTACATCGTTCAGTCAATCTACCAATCAATGAATAGGTCTGCATAGATAATTTTATACAGTATACGAAAATGATGAAAGTGATGGAAATCAATCAAAGAATTAGCTAGAAAACAGCCCCAGTTCCAAAAGCAAGAGCAAGGGATAGAGGCACTGCTTTTTGACAAGTATTTTCTCAGTGACAGAGAAACTGAATTCATTGAAAATTTTCACAGAGTAACCTTAGGGTACCATCAACAAGTCTGCAAAATATCTAAAAGTTGGACGCAAATTATGCGAGTATTGTCAAATTCAAAACAGCATGTCAAAAAATTCAATATCAGAGCTGTGCAATGTGACCTTCACCATGTTCATGCCAGTTGCCAGGTGTTGGCATCTGTCAATCAGTGTCAATCTAAAAATAGCCTGTCTGTGTCTGTTTTTTTTTTTTTTTTTTTTATTGTCGTCTGTATCCAAAATCAGTTCTGTTCAAATTTGCAGCTTGGAAGGATCAGCCATACCTTTGAGCGAAAGTAATAAGGTTACCATTGAAAACTGTTTCAAGGAGAAAGACTGAGGTGGAAGAAGGATCGTAAAGGAATTTCCAGGCAAGGGGTGGAGTCATGTCACTGTAAATAGATTTATCGCTAAAATACGCACTACAGGGTCAGCAGCACGTACAACTGGCAGTGGAAGACCCAAGACTGCATGTTCGGAGAAGAACAAGGACCGTGTTGAGGAACTGATTCAATCCCAGGAGAACCCAGGGACCCACAAATCTCTTAGAGAAGTTGCAAGCGACTTACAAGTGAGTAAGTCTTCTGTGCAAAGAATGGCGAAAGAACTGGAGCTGAAGCCCTTCAAGAGGATACGGGTATCAAGGAGGGACCAAAATGTTAGTGGGAAAAGAAAACCTCGCTGCCGTAAGTTGAATGACCGCTAATCGGCCACTGAAGTGAAAAGGGTCATTTCCACAGACGAGAAAGACTTTACGTTAGAGATAGCTAAAAATCGCCAAAACGATGGCATTTATGGGAAATGGAAACGAGAGATTCAGCCATCTCGCCTCATGAGACTTCTAGATTTTCAAAAAAGATAATTGTTTCAGATAGAGTATCCTGGAAAGGAAAAAACAAACATTCATTTTACTGACACTGATAGAGGCAAGGTTAATAGAGAAAGCTGTATTCAGTTATTGGATGACAATCTTCTCCCGGATTGTAGGCGTCTTTATCCTAGAAACAATTACGTGTTTCAGCAAGATGGGGCTCCTTTGTACACAAATAGGGTAACCCAGGCCCATCTGGAGGAGGCTACACCAGAATTCATCAAGGATGAATGGCCTCCACAAAGTCCTGACTGTAACCCAATGGATTATGCCATGTGGGACTCTCTAAAGGAGAAAGTTTACCGGGGAGTGAGAAGCAAATTGATCGAGCAGACGTTAAAGGACAGGATAATTATGTCATGGGAGGAGATATCGGTGGAAGAAACACGTAAAAGCATTTCTGCTCGGAAGAAACGGCTTCGTTTAGTCGTGGAGGAACATGGAGGCCACATTGAGCATAAACTGAAATAAGTGAGTTTTCCTCTGATATTGGATTTTTGACATGCTGTTTTGATTTTGACAATACTCGCATAATTTGCGTCCAACTTTTAGATATTTTGCGGACTTGTTGATGATACTCTAACGTTACTGTGTGAAATTTTCAATGAATTCGGTTTCTCTATCACTGTGAAAGTACTTGTCTTAAAGCGGTTCACTTTTTGGGGGGACACCCGATATATATATATATATATATATATAGAGAGAGAGAGAGAGAGAGAGGGGGGGGGGAGAAAGAGAGAGGGAACAGATAAAGAACAGAGACAGGGTGTGAAACAGGAGAAAGACAGATGGAAGTGACAGAGGAAAGCTGAGAGAAAGGTGGAGATAGAGGAATAGAGAAACACACACACACACACACACACACACACACACACACACACACACACACACACACACACACACACACACACAAACACACACACACACACACACACACACACACACACTCACTCACTCACACACACACACACACTCACTCACACACACACAGATACCAGTTACACACAAGTACAGAGATAAATTCCCAACCCCTTCGAGATGCAGACAGTGTACACACATTTAAACATCATAAAACAGAGTATACACTACAGTGTTCAGAAACCAGTGATACATGTGTATACAGGCCCAATACGGTCACTTTGCTGTTCAAACACGTGCGATGTTTGCCACTAGTACAGAAAGAAAGGATGAAACAAGACAAAAACAAGAGAGGCAAGGCCTTCAAGACTCACTTGTGATACACTTTAAAAAAAAAATCTAATCGTTAAAATGTGTTCTGTATTTGTTATTATAAACCTTTGCGTTAAAAAAAAAAGAAAAGAAAAAGAAAAGAAAAAAAAAAGTGCTAACCAGATTCGAATTAAGTCCCCTAGCATTAATTACAGAGTAATTTCCCTTTTTTTACTATCTGCACCAAAAACGTTTGCAAAATAAAAAAAAACTTCCATACTTAGCAAAAGAAGTTCCTGTTTGAACAAAAAATGATAATAATGACTGCTCTTGTTGTTGGGTCAGAATATCAGATCAAAGTGCTAAGTTTAGAGAATACAAAAAATATAAATATAACAGTAAATGCAGTTTGCATATAATTAGGCTTCTTTTTTTTTTTGTGCCCATCCCAGAGGTGCAATATTGTTTTAAACAAGATGACTGGAAAGAACTGAATTTTTCCTATTTTTATGCCTAATTTGGTGTCAACTGACAAAGTATTTGCAGAGAAAATGTCAAAGTTAAAGTTTACCACGGACACACACACACACACACACACACACACAGGCAACCGAACACCGGGTTAAAACATAGACTCACTTTGTTTACACAAGCGAGTCAAAAGTCCTCTGTCCACCCGTCGTTTACCGTCCCGATGTTTCCTTTCTTTCCCACTGTCCGCACCCCCCTCTCCGCGCCCCAGCCCCCTCCCCCTTTCTCTCTCTCTCTCTCTCCATGAATAAACAATCTGGAATCTAGAATCTTGGTTCTGGAATCTCTCTCTCTCTCTCTCTCTCTCCACATGATTAAACAATCTGGAATATAGAATCTTGGTTCTGGAATTCTCTCTCTCTCTCTCTCTCTCTCTCTCTCTCTCTCCACATGATTAAACAATCTGGAATCTAGAATCTTGGTTCTGGAATATCTCTCTCTCTCTCTCTCTCTCTCTCTCTCTCTCTCTCTCTCTCTCCACACGAATAAACAATCTGGAATCTAGAATCTTGGTTCTGGAATCTCTCTCTCTCTCTCTCTCTCTCTCTCTCTCTCTCTCTCTCCGTTTATCCTCGTCCTTACTGACGTTCAAATAAATAAGCCTAAAGTAAATTAGAACTAACATATAAGATGGATTCAATAAAACGTCAAATATGTAAATGTACGATAAACTTTCAATTACCCTGAAAGGTCTAAAAATATTCAAATATTTTACGTCACGTAGTACCAACACATTAAAATATGTAGCAATACACCACATTCACAAACATTTCGCAGACTACCCAAACTGCTAAAATAAAAATCGAGCTTCAAATTACTACCAGAGTGATCAAAACTTTCAATTACACTGAAAGGTTTACAAAATTTTATGTTCGATTATTCCACGGACAACCAAAAAATTCAAATAGTAACAGTTGTACCCAAATTTTCATATTTTTTTCATTATTTGCAGATCACCAAAAAAAATCAGTTTAATATCGCACGGACTATTAAAAACGTTACAGATTACAAAGCGTGCAGCCAACAGATTACCAAAGCTTTCAGAAATTCTGCATACTACATTAACGTCACAACTTTCAATACTAATAAACAATAAATGCGTTGCCTTTAAAATACTACATCACAGCCTGAACTTTTAATTCAAATGATTACTGAATTAAGCATCGTCAGTGATCACACCAGTGCCACCCTCTGATTAATAATGGATATACTGTGTAGAGGGAAAGAACAACAGTCACACAAAAGGCTGTCGTACCTTTGGAGCGCCGTGCCCTTCATTCAGTCTATCCCACGGGTAGTACTTAGACTGGAGCTCTATGTCCTACACACAGCAATAGTGTGACGTTGGGAGGGGATGGGCAGGAACTGGATGAAAGACAGACAGAGGGAGGGACAGACAGACAGACAGACTCACACACTCACACACACACACACACACACACACACACACACACACACACACACACACACACACAAGGAGGAGGCAAGGAGGAAGGGACTAAGAAAGGAAGAGAGAGACAGACAGACAGACAGACACAGAGAGAGAGGGAGAGAACAGAATGTGGAAAAGATATAGAGTACGAAATCTAAAATGGAGAGGGTGAGTGTCAGTGATTGGGGAAAGAAAAAAGAGAAAAAGACAAGAAAAGAAGGAACCTTTTTCCTCTCCTCCTCCCTCTGGAAGTCCTGCATCATCTTCTCCTGTTTGAAGCGGAGAATGTCGTCCTGAGCTTCAGACTTCATGTTACTGATCTTCCGCACCTCTGCTGATCTGTAAACATGAATGAATGGATGAATAGATAGATAGATAGATAGATAGATAGATAGATAGATGACGTGAATCATTTGGTTTGGGGGTCAGATCATTTGGTTTGGTAGATAGATAGATAGATAGACAGACAAATAGACAGATGACGTGAATCATTTGATTTGGGGGTCAGATCATTTGGTTTGGTAGATAGATAGATAGATAGATAGATAGATAGATAGATAGATAACGTGAATCATTTGGTTTTGGGGTCAGACAGATAGATAGATAGATAGATAGCGTGAATCATTTGGTTTGGGGGTCAGATAGATAGACAGACAGATAGATAGACAGATAGATAGATAGATAGATAGATAGATAGCGTGAATCATTTGGTGTGCGGGTCAGCCGGTACTGCCCCCAGTGAGAAATACAAACGCTGTGAATCGTCACTTGTGTGAGAGGCAGTGACTCCAGAGTCCAGACTGGCTTACTTCCTTCACACAACAGAAAGTCATTGCTTGACTGGCGAGCGCACGAGGGGGGGTGGGGGTGGGGGCAAAAATAGACTGCAAATAAACTAAAGCAGAAGAGAGAGAGAGTGGGGGGGGGGGGAGGTACACAGAGAGTGAGGAGAACTCAGAACTCAGAATTCTTTTAATGTCAATAGCTTATCAGCCCTAATGACATGGGGGTACAATCAAAACAACGACAAAATAGTTTTTGAAAAAGATGGAACGACTATTCAAAACACACAATTTTTGAAAATCCATTGATGAAGAATTTTCATAATTTCGACCATCCCGTTTACATTTGTGATGAGAAGAAATCACAATATGTCTGTAAAAGAGGACAAAGTTTTTCATACATAGCAGTCTACACAAAGTCCGTTTCTTTAAGAACAACAGTGAGTTGTGCTTTTCATTTTTCTTCGAAGATTATATGCTTCGGCAATATACTTTGCAAGAGACTGGATTGAATTTTTCTGATGTACGTTAAGTACACTGAACAGATCTTCATTCTTTGCAGAACATGTTTTAAAGACAGTACATTTTTCACGAATATCAGCGAACGCTTTGCAATGAAACAAGAAATGTAACTCATCCTCCTTTATAAAACCGCACATCGGACAAGGGGAGAGTATGAATGGGTCAATTTGAAACCAGTACTTAATGAGCATATAAT
Source organism: Babylonia areolata (assembly GCF_041734735.1). Classification (NCBI taxonomy): domain Eukaryota; kingdom Metazoa; phylum Mollusca; class Gastropoda; order Neogastropoda; family Buccinidae; genus Babylonia; species Babylonia areolata. Next base: position 6,582,737 of record NC_134907.1, read on the forward strand.
TTAAGAGATCTCAACCTAAACCTGGCTAAACTGATTCTATGCCACTTGTTGGTTACAACTGTGATATACTTTTCTATTCCAAAAACATTTTTAAAATGATAGAACCAACTGTATTTTTTCATTTGTTTCCATTTCATAATGCCAGTCTTGCTTATATGAAGCTATATTTATTTATTATTATTATTACTACTACCTTTTTTTCCATATTATAATTATTATTTATTTATTTATCTATTTATTTATTTATTTATGTACGCTTATCTATTATTTGTCAACTTTTTTTTAAGGCCTGACTAAGCGCGTTGGGCTACGCCGCTGGTCAGGCATCTGCTTGGCAGATGTGGTGTAGCGTATATGGATTTGTCCGAACGCAGTGACGCCTCCTTAAGCTACTGAAACTGAAACTGAAGCTATAAGTCGATCTTTGAATTCAGAAATAAATCCTTTTTTCGCACTCGACTCCCTGACACATCCACACGATTCCAAAATCCATGTACTGTTAAGGTTGAGAAGGAGAGAGACCGAGAGAGGGTTGATGGGAGGGAGGGGTGCGGGGTGGGGTGGGGGGCATAAAGCGAGTGAAAGGTGGTGGGGTGTGGGGGGGCGGGCGGAAGGCGAACAGACAGACAGACCATCAAAGCAACAGACAAAGACACAGACTGATAGACACATCAGACAGACAATGACAGACGGAGAGACTGACAAGCAAACAGACATATGGACAGGCAGACAGACAGACAGACAAACAGGCAGACAGACAGACAGACGGACAGACAGACAGGCAAACAGACGGACAGGCACACAGGCAGACATACAGACAGGCAAACAGACGGACAGGCAGGCAGCCAGGCACACAGGCAAACAGACGGGAAGACATACATACATACATACATACATACAGACAGACAGACAGACAGACAGGCAGACACACAGACAAACAGACAGAAAGGCAGGCAGACAGACAAACAGGCAAACAGACAGACAAACAGGCAGACAGAAAGACAGACAGACAAACAGGCACACAGACAGACAGACAGACAGACAGACAGACGGGCAGACAGACAGACAGACAGGCAGACACAGACAAACAGGCAGACAGACAGACGGACAGGCACACAGACAGACAAACAGGCAGACAGACAGACAAACAGGCACACCGACAGACAGACAGACAGATGGGCAGACAGACAGACAGACGGACAGGCACACAGACAGACGGACAGGCACACAGACAGGCAGACAGAAAGACAGACAGACAAACAGACAGACAGACAGACAGACGGACAGGCACACCGACAGACAGACAGACAGACAGACGGACAGGCACACAAACAGGAGGACAGAAAGACAGACAGGCACACCGACAAACAGACAGACAGACAGGCAGACAGACAGACAGACAGGCACACAGACAGACAAACAGGCACACCGACAGACAGACAGACAGACGGGCAGACAGACAGACAGACAGACTGACGATTTCTCATTGAAGGGGTCGTGGAGGCCCCTGGCTCGGGGTGAGTTGTCAATCTGGTCTGTGCCGTACTGCAGTCCCCTGTGCCCTTCGTCAATACGGGGTTTGGCTGAAACACACAGTCAATACGGGGTTTGGCTGAAACACACAGTCAGTACGGGGTTTGGCTGAAACACACAGTCAATACGGGGTTTGGCTGAAACACACAGTCAGTACGGGGTTTGGCTGAAACACACAGTCAATACGGGGTTTGGCTGAAACACACAGTCAATACGGGGTTTGGCTGAAACACACAGTCAATACGGGGTTTGGCTGAAACAGTCAATACGGGGTTTGGCTGAAACACACAGTCAGTACGGGGTTTGGCTGAAACATACAGTCAATACAGGGTTTGGCTGAAACACACAGTCAATACGGGGTTTGGCTGAAACACACAGTCAGTACGGGGTTTGGCTGAAACACACAGTCAATGCGGGGTTTGGCTGAAACAGTCAGTACGGGGTTTGGCTGAAACACACAGTCAATACGGGGTTTGGCTGAAACACACAGTCAGTACGGGGTTTGGCTGAAACACACAGTCAATACGGGTTTTGGCTGAAACACACAGTCAGTACGGGGTTTGGCTGAAACAGTCAGTACGGGGTTTGGCTGAAACACAGTCAATACGGGGTTTGGCTGAAACACACAGTCAATGCGGGGTTTGGCTGAAACACACAGTCAATGCGGGGTTTGGCTGAAACACACAGTCAATACGGGGTTTGGCTGAAACACACAGTCAGTACGGGGTTTGGCTGAAACACACAGTCAGTACGGGGTTTGGCTGAAACACACAGTCAATACGGGGTTTGGCTGAAACACACAGTCAATACGGGGTTTGGCTGAAACACACAGTCAATACGGGGTTTGGCTGAAACACACAGTCAATACAGGGTTTGGCTGAAACATACAGTCAATACGGGGTTTGGCTGAAACACAGTCAATGCGGAGTTTAGCTGAAACACACAGTCAGTACGGGGTTTGGCTGAAACACAGTCAATACGGGGTTTGGCTGAAACACTGTCAATACGGGGTTTGGCTGAAACACAGTCAATACGGGGTTTGGCTGAAACACACAGTCAATACGGGGTTTGGCTGAAACACACAGTCAATACGGGGTTTGGCTGAAACACACAGTCAGTACGGGGTTTGGCTGAAACACACAGTCAGTACGGGGTTTGGCTGAAACACACAGTCAATACGGGGTTTGGCTGAAACACACAGTCAATACGGGGTTTGGCTGAAACACACAGTCAATACAGGGTTTGGCTGAAACACACAGTCAATACGGGGTTTGGCTGAAACACACAGTCAATACGGGGTTTGGCTGAAACACAGTCAATACGGGGTTTGGCTGAAACACAGTCAATACGGGGTTTGGCTGAAACACAGTCAATACGGGGTTTGGCTGAAACACACAGTGCGCACTTCACACACACCCTTATACCATGGTGTAGTTTTGTGTGTGTGTGTGTGTTTGTGTTTTTGCGCATGTGTGTGTGTGCGTGTGCGTGTGTGTGTGCGTGTGTGTGTGTGTGTGGGGGGGGGGGGTGCGCGTGTGCGTGTGTGTGAAGAACAGAGAGTAGAAGAGGAGACAGCGATAGGAATAATGAGAAAAAAAAAAAGTGTGATAGAGAAACAGAGAGAAAGAGGGCGAGATGGTGGGACAAAGACGAACAGTCTAACAGACAGACAGACAGACAGACAGACAAATAGACAAGCGCATAGAAAGAGTGAACCCAAGCATGCGTGTATGTCCTATAACTGCCAGGAAATGTTTCAGCTGTTACTGGAATGAATCCATCATATTAGCATTAGGTGTTTTTTTTAAAAACACGAGAGCATGAGCAAAATATCATAAATACACAAGTAAAGGAATATATGGTCACGCATCGGAGACAATTACCTACGATTTTTTTTAATGAAAATGTATTATTCTCTGAAAGCTTATGATGAATATTCGATTCTCGTGATCTGAGATTTTTTTTTTTTTTTTTTTTTAATACAGAGAATGAAAGAATTTAGTTTGTTCACTGAGGGTCTGTCTGTGTTTGTGTATAATTAGGTGAGAGAAAGAGAGACAGGCAGACAGACATGCAGGCAGGCAGGCATTAACCCTTTCACCGCCAGTCAGTTTAGAGTACAAAATTCCATTGTGGTATAAATACAGAGAAGAGAATGGCTAAGAATAGCTGAGGATTCCCCCTGCGATGTATAGAAAATATGGCCTGTCCTACCACCGAACGTTAAGAGCAGTAGGTTCATGGATAACAGACCAATGAATGGTCACCTTTCAGTGACATGGGTCCTCTACCACGCCTGTGCATAAATGCGAGCTTGGCGGTGAAAGGGTTAACCGGTTCACCACCAAACTCGCATTTATGCACAGGTGTGGTAGAGGACCCATGTCACTGAAAGGTGACCAGATCCTGGGTCTGTTATCATCCATGAACCTACTGCTCTTGATGTTCGGTGGAAGGATAGGCCATATTTTCTACACATCGCATGGGGAATCCTCAGCTATTCTTAGACGCCATATTTTCTGTGTTCATAGCACAAGTAAATTTTGCACTATAGATTGACTGGCGGTGAAAGGATTAAGGCAGATAATCAGACAGATACAGAGAGGGACAGTGACAGGGGGGTGACAGACAGAGATACAAAGAGAGACAGAAAGAGCGAGAGACAGAGACAGACAAAAGAGACTGGGAGACAGAGACAGAGATATCGAGAGACAGAGAGTGACAAGGAGATGAATAGCAAGAGACGTAAAATGATGTAATTCATCAACCCTGGTAACCAATGGAAAAGCGTAAAACGAAATCAAAGAAATAAAGGTAAGTATGAATGATGATAGAATATGAATACAACGCAATTAAATGAAATGCGATACAATACCATGCAGTAAAAAACAATACAGTCAAGTACACTACAATACACTAAAATGCAATACAGCACAATACAATGCAATGCAATACAATACAGTACAAGGCAATGTAGTACCAAGCAATACAATACAATACAATGCAATACAATGCAATGTAATGCAATACAACGCAATACAACACATTGCAGTGTAATGCACAACAGAGCAATGCAGCACAGCGGAATGCAATGCAATGCAACAACGCAACACAATGCAATGCAAAGCGACGCAAGATAACGCAACATATCACCACTGAAATAAAACAAACTAACAGACACAACACAGAGGAGACAAAAGAACCGAAACCAGTTACGAGAGATAACTATTAACCACAGCCACAGGTAGTGATCACAATTATCAGATGACAAAGATGGGAAAGTCGAACTTAACTTAAGCGAGAATCCCGGACAGACAGACAGACAGACAGACAGACAAAGAAGAACAAAACAGCATCAGTGTTGGAATGAAAACCAAGGAAACGTAATCAAGTTACACAGCAGACAACTGGGTTGCCTACCTTCCTTTGGTTTCCACCGCTCGTGGTGAGCTGCATGTTGAACAAAATGGTAAATTAAATTATCACCTTCCTTTCTTCTTTTTCTCTGGAGAAATACATATGAAATTATTTTTAAACAATTGATAAAATGAGTAATAAATAAATGAAAAAAATAATAGCATTTATATAGCGCTGAATCTTGCACAGAGACAAATCAAAGCGCTTTCACACCAGTCATTCACACGCACGCACAACTCTAAAACTGAAGAAGAAACTGAAGACCAGGAAGAGGCAGGGGAGGGAGGCTATCTTGTGAAGAGGTGGGTTTTTAGGCGAGACTTGAAAGAGCTGAGTGCGGAGACCTGACGAAGGGAAAGAGGAAGTTCATTCCAAATGCAAGGTCCAGATACAGAGAAAGAACGGCGTCCAACAGTCGAGTGTTTGAATCTGGGAGTGGATCCGAAGCCGATCGTAGAGAGCGGGATGGAGTGTAGAGGTGAAGGCAGCCACAATGAAGAGATGGAAAGATCAAACAAACAAACGATGATAAATAAGGAAATAAATAAATGAATGAATGAATGGATAGACAGATAGATAAGTGGACAAAGATAAAAGAGGAAACGGAAAGAGATCCACAATAAAAACCAATCAACCAAGGGAAGCAATGGGGGATAAAGCCAGAGTTCACTCCCTCAAACAACCAAACCATCACCGAACCAAAACACAAACCCTGAACAACGTGACCTTAACTCTTTCCATACGAACGGCGAAAGAGACGACGTTAACAGCGTTTCACCCCAATTACCATCATCAAAATAGTGCAAGCGGAAGGCTCTTATACTGAAGAGGTGAATGTTGACAAAGAATACCACAATTCTGACGACGGAAGCTAAAGGTTGGGTCATTCAGACACCCACTGGACATCCGAGGGGTCTGCGTAGAGGAGAAGAGAGGACTGGCCGTACTGAGTGAGTTAAAGTGCAGTGGCCAGTTAGTCATAAAGCTCAGCTCAACGGAAGGGGAAAAAAACCACGACGATTGTGAATAAACAGTTTCTCTGGAGGAAATTCAAGTCCCCCTACCCCTCATCCTCACCCCCCGCACCCTCCAAAAAAAAAAAAAAACAAAAACAAAAAAACAACAACGGCAACAACAAACAAACACAAATAAACACACAAAAAACAAACAAACAAATGCGAAACAAAAGAAAACAAAACACACACACACGAAAAAAAAAAAAAAAAAAAAAACCGCAGCGACAACAGCACTGGTACCAACAACACTTGAAATATGCACGTAAGCAAAATGAATCAGTCTTATTAATTCATGCATGTGATACATAAAAACCACACACGTTTGCACTCTCCCCACCCCCCTCCTCCCCCAAAGAAACACACACACGCAATAAGCCGTGCGCGTCTACACACACACACACACACACACACACACACACACACACACTATAGTCTGATATCGCTTAAAGTGAAAAGAAAGTTGAAGAAAGAAAACACAGCAGACATCAACGTTTTCAAGAGACACAGCGTGTGAGTGACATTCACAGAGACAAACGTTTATTTATCACAAGAACATCACAAAACGCAACATTAGCAAAACAACAACAACAACAATATATGATATGATTGATAAAGCAACAGTAACATAAACGTCCAAAAAGCAGACATAGGCAAATAATTTGTGTTTGCATTTCTTTTTATCACAACATATTTCTCTGTGTGAAATTCGGGCTGCTCTCCCCAAAGAGAGTGCATCGCTGCACTACAGTGCCACCCATTTTTTTGTATTTTTTTCCTGCGTGCATTTTTTTTTTATTTGTTTTTCATATCGAAGTGGATTTTTCGACAGAATTTTGCCAGGAACAGCCCTTTTGTTGCCGTATGTTCTTTTACGTGCGCTAAGTGCATGCTGCACACGGGACCTCGGTTTATCGTCTCACCCGAATGACTAGCGTCCAGACCACCACTCAAGGTCTAGTGGAGGGGGAGAAAATATCAGTGGCTGAGCCGTGATTCGAACCAGCGCGGTCCGATTCTCTCGCTTCCTAGGCGGACGCGTTACCTCTTGGCCATCACTCCACAATAAAGGAATAAATGGATTAACAGATGAATAAATAATGAATGAAGGAAGAAAGAAAGAAAGGAACAAGAAAACACGACTCCAAAAACAAAACACACAAAGAATAAAACCCACGGCAAAAAAAAAAGTCCACACCACTCCACCACCACCCACCACACAAGCAAACATACACACTTACCAGGGTCGAAAATGGAAGATTTTCCAAACACCTTGACGAAGTTTTCCTCATTTCGTCTTTTGTCCTCCGACATGGGAGCTGTGACGGGCTGACGCGGGCTTTGCATGCTGTGGCTGGGAAAGCCCTTGAAGCGATGGTCTTGCATCATGGTGGTCCCGCTGTGACGTCACTGTTCTCTCTGCCTGCTGACGTCATAGTGATGTCATCACAAGTGTGAGAGGGTGGAGGGAGAAATTTCACACACACTCATGAAAATGGCAGAAAATATACCGTGTATGATAAAACTTTGGCACTAAAACCAACAGGCTATTTAAAAAGCGCGCGCGCACAACAGGCTATTTAAAAAGCGCGCGCGCGCACACACACACACACACACACACACACACACACACATATATATACAGAAAGAGAGAGAGATAAACATGCATACATTCATACAAGGTATGCTCTGTCAAAATCTGTCGAGAAATTTAAGAAAAAAGAGAGAGAGAGAGAGAGAGAGAGAGAGAGAGAGAGAGAAGAAACAGACAGACAACAGAAACTAAATTACAGAAGAGAAAAAAAAAGAAATGAAAGAAAACAAGGAAGAAAAACAGAGAGACAGAGACACAGACAGGGACAGTCATGCAGACAGACACATGGTGATTTAAGGCTGTTTCCCTTCCATTTTTATGACATACGTTATGTCAGCTTAACTGTAAGAAAATGTTCATGGTGCGTGCGCCTGTTCAATATTCCCCCTGCCTTCGTCTGCTCTTCTGCTGTGTGTGTTTTGTTTGTTTGTTTTTGGTTTTTCGTTTTGTTTTGTTTGTTTTTGGTTTTTGGTTTTGTTTTGTTTTGTTTTGTTTCTTTTGGTGTTTTTTGTTGTTGTTTTTTTGTTTGTTTTTTTGTTTGTTTTTTTTTACTTTTGTATGCATAGACGACATATGTGTACACAAGAAAGAAAGAAAGAAAGAAGGAAGGAAGGAAAGAAAGAAAGAAAGAAAAAAAAAAAGTCAAACCATTGGAAAAAAAGAAAAAAAGAAATAGTTCTAGCGCCTGTCCACTCCCTGGCACCACCTTAACCTCA
>NC_134907.1:6596009-6598509 GCF_041734735.1 Babylonia areolata
TGTGAGTGAGTGAGTGAATGAGTGTGTGTGTGTGTGTGTGTGTGTGCGGACGGGCGGGAGTGTATGGGTGCACCAAAGTACGAACGAACATCGGTCAGAAACACTGGTTTATTTTTTTAACAAAGCATTCAAGTGTCGATCCGCTGCGGTTTCTTAAAATTAATGATTAAAATGGTAGACCACTGACTAATGTTGAACTGACAGTGCAGTGTGTGTACTGGTTGTTCAGCTGCACCCATCATGAGGGCAATCACTTCCATGGGATTATTAAAAATTAACAAATAATGAGGCCAGGAGATGAAATGATTAACAAATAGTAAAGAGTGGTAACTCTCTCCATTACACAAGGTACACAACTACAAGTCAGTGATGCTTACGCTACCGATTCAGCTAGCACACAGGTAAATAGCACACAGAACACATGGACAATACAGAACAAACACATGGTTGCCTCGGTGGTTTATCAACTGGAAATTAACAAAAATTAGAGATTTGTGCGTGTGTGTGGAGAGAGTTACCACTCTTTACTATTTGTTAATCATTTCATCTCCTGGCCTCATTATTTGTTAATTTCCAGTTGAAAAACCACCGAGGCAACCATATGTTTGTTCTGTATTGTCCATGTGTTCTGTGTGGCTTATTCAGGATTAAAGAGGCTATGCCAGTCTTGAATAAAAGCTAATTTGTGTTTGTACATTTCTTCTGTCTTTGCTGCTGTGTGCACATGTCAAATGATTGGAATAAGGACAGGCCCGGCGCTTCCTTTTTTGAGGAAGTGTCTGGGTTTGTTCCAATGTACCTTTTATTTACTTGTGTGCTAGCTGAATCGGTAGCGTAAGCATCACTGACTTGAAGTTGTGTACCTTGTGTAATGGAGAGAGATTAGGTTTTCCTTTCCGCACATTCCGCGTTCCCTCACTCTTGCCATGAGTTCTTTTACGCAAGCTAGGTGCATACGGCACACGGGACCCCGATTAAAATAATTTGATCTTTTCAACCGAATGACTAGCGCCCAGACCGCCACTCAAGGTCTAGCCAGCCTCTGGTGAACTGAGACTGGCCGTGAGGTTTCTTGCTGTAGAGGACAAAGCGAAGTTATGACATTCCTTCCTTCCTCCCTTCTTCCTTTCTCCCTTCCTTCCTTCCTTTGTCCCTTCCTTCCTTCTTCCTATCTCCCTTCCTTCCTTCCTCCCCTCCTTCCTTCCTCCCTTCTTCCTTCCTTCCTTCCTTTTCTCCCCTCCTTCCTCCCCTCCTTCCTTCTTTCTTCCTTCCTTCCTCTCTTTCTTCCTTTCTCCCTTCCTTCCTTCCTCCCCTCCTTCCTTCCTCCCTTTCTCCCTTCCTTCCTCCTTTTCTCCCCTCCTTCCTCCCTTCCTTCCTCCCTTCTTCCTTACTTCCTCCCTTTCTTCCTTCCTTCTTCCCTTCTTCCTTCCTTCCTCCCTTCCTTCCTTCCTCTTCCCTTCTTCCTTCCTTTCTCCCTTTCTTCCTTCTTCCTATCTCCCTTCCTTCCTTCCTCCCTTCTTCCTTCCTTCCTCTCTTTCTCCCTTCCTTCCTCTCTTCTCCCTTCCTTCCTTCCTTTCCTCCCTTCTTCCTTCCTTACTTCCTCCCTTTCTCCCTTCCTTCCTCTCTTCCTCTTCTCTTCCTCCCTTCCTTCCTTCCTCCCTCTCCTTCCTTCCTTCCTTTTTCCCCCTCCTTCCTCCCTTCCTTCCTCCCTCCTTCCTTCCTCCCTTCTTCCTTCCTTCCTCCCTTTCTCCCTTCCTTCCTTTCTTCCTTCCTCCCTTCCTTCCTTCCTTCTTCCCTTCTTCCTTCCTTTCTCCCTTTCTTCCTTCCTTCCTTCCTTCCTTCCTTCATTCCTCCCTTTCTTCCTTCCTGCCTTCCTCTTCGTTCATGGACCGCAACTCCCAGGTAAACCTATATGTACGATCGGCCTCTCATGTGCATGACCGGTTTACCCTACCATGCTCAGTTTAAATGAATGAAGAAAGAAAGAAGGAAGGAAAGACTGAAATGAACATTTAGACAACCGCGACAAACAAAATAGTCAATGAATAGCAGTGACTGCACTTCAAATTCAGACCACTGTTTTCATTCCACCATAACTTAGCAGTCGGTGGGTTAAAGGGTGTAACACATAAACCTTCTCGTTTTATCCTTGCCAAATACCCAATTATATATGGTAGATCCATTTTTCTACGGACGAAAGAGTTGGATTTATGCAGTCTGCATTCGGACCATTGCCAGGCCAGATTTTTAAGGCCCAATGAGCTGATCAATAGTTTGGATCGGACCCTGTATAAGTCTGGCAGCGGCTTGCTTGATTTCAAATGCTTGGGCGCATATAATGTGTACACAAAAGCGCCAATTGTAGTGGGATTATGACTCAGTGCACCAGGCTGGCTTGAAAGAGGGCTTGTGTTGAAAGCGTGGTTCAAATGAAGCGTGTATGTTTGCAAACACCCGGGTTTGTGTCAATATTATACTTTATGGAAGTTAGAACGTGCCA
>NC_134907.1:6606009-6608509 GCF_041734735.1 Babylonia areolata
CACTCACTGATTACCTTGACATAACAAATGAACCCAATTCACGATGACACCACACGCCCAATACTAATAGCACAACCCAAACCAACATGCCCACAACAGTCCACGTCTCCACTCCCTCCTCCTCCCACACACCTCAACATAGACAACAGAATACAGAAACAAACACACAGCCACACTGTCCGCAGGCTCAGATATCAGTAAGGCAGTTTTAACAGATAGTCAGAGTTCGTTCTGAGCTGAATGACTGGAGTTCTTCATTCAATGGCAAGATTTCCACAGGACCGGCGTGAATGCGAAGGATCTTTGACCGAGGCTTCTAATAACAAGGTGTGGAATCGACGTCTTGATAACAGTTGTCTTTGGAATTTACACGGTTTGTAGGAACTACAAGGGCACGCAAAAACTGATTAATTCACCGCTGTTCAACCTGGAGTGTTGGTCGGCCATCTTTGTTAATCGCCAAAACTCTCAAAGTTTTTTTTAATCTGCAAAACAATTAAATCATGTGAAAAAGAAGTAAAACAAAAACAAATTTTAAAAAAGTAAGCTTCTATCAGAAGTCCCTATACCGAAAATTTCACCTTATTTATTGAATGACCCTCGTATATACACACAACGTACACACTGACGTGCAAAACATGCAATAAGACACGAAAACGACAACTTCCATGTGTATAAAACATAAACCAAACAGCACAGTAAAGAAAAAAAATTTAAAACAATGGACAGAGACACACACATAAAACATCACACACAATGAAAACACTAAAAATACAAACTAAAACATCAGAACACGCAAATGCTTCAATCTCACATCAAAACACCCGAGACAAACACCACAATACTAATAACCAGACCACAACGCCCAAAACCAATCACGTGCACCACAACGCCCAAACAAAGCACAACCCAAACCACAACATCCCAAAACCAGTCCCGCTCTCCCTCCCTCCCCTCCACACAACACCTCAACATTAGACACAGAATACAGAAACAAACACACAGCCACACTGTCGCAGACATCAGGATATCAGTTAAAGGCAGTTTTAAAACAGATGAGTCAGGGTTCGTTCTGAAGCTGGGAATGGACTGGGAGTGTCTTCATTCATATGGCAAGGATTTCCACAGGACCGGGAAAGCACGAAAGCAATAATATGCATGGAGTTTATATTCAATCCTGGACTGTATCGGCAACCAGTGGAGGGTGGGGTTTTTTTTCAGAAAAGGCCGGATGTGGACGTCACTCTTACAGCGCTTCAATACAAGACAAGCAGTTGAGTTCTGGACTTTCTGGCGTGTATGAATAATGTCATGTGGAGAAACCAGGAAGCAGAGAATTACAGTAAGTCAGTGGAAGGCAAGCAGTAATTACAGTAAGTCAGTGGAAGGCAAGCAGTAATTACAGTAAGTCAGTGGAAGGCAAACAGTAATTACAGTAAGTCAGTGGAAGGCAAGCAGAGAATTACAGTAAGTCAGTGGAAGGCAAGCAGTAATTACAGTAAGTCAGTGGAAGGCAAGCAGTAATTACAGTAAGTCAACGGAAGGCAAGCAGTAATTACAGTAAGTCAACGGAAGGCAAGCAGTAATTACAGTAAGTCAGTGGAAGGCAAGCAGTAATTACAGTAAGTCAGTGGAAGGCAAGCAGAGAATTACAGTAAGTCAGTGGAAGGCAAGCAGTAATTACAGTAAGTCAGTGGAAGGCAAGCAGTAATTACAGTAAGTCAGTGGAAGGCAAGCAGAGAATTACAGTAAGTCAGTGGAAGGCAAGCAGTAATGACAGTAAGTCAACGGAAGGCAAGCAGTAATTACAGTAAGTCAATGGAAGGCAAGCAGTAACTACAGTAAGTCAACGGAAGGCAAGCAGTAATTACAGTAAGTCAATGGAAGGCAAGCAGTAATTACAGTAAGTCAGTGGAAGGCAAGCAGTAATTACAGTAAGTCAGTGGAAGGCAAGTAGTAATTACAGTAAGTCAGTGGAAGGCAAGCAGAGAATTACAGTAAGTCAGTGGAAGGCAAACAGTAATTACAGTAAGTCAGTGGAAGGCAAGCAGAGAATTACAGTAAGTAAGTGGAAGGCAAGTAGTAATTACAGTAAGTAAGTGGAAGGCAAGCAGAGAATTACAGTAAGTCAGTGGAAGGCAAACAGTAATTACAGTAAGTCAGTGGAAGGCAAGCAGAGAATTACAGTAAGTCAGTGGAAGGCAAGCAGTAATTACAGTAAGTCAGTGGAGGGCAAGCAGTAATTACAGTAAGTCAGTGGAGGGCAAGCAGTAATTACAGTAAGTCAGTGGAAGGCAAGCAGTAATTACAGTAAGTCAGTGGAAGGCAAGCAGTAATTACAGTAAGTCAGTGGAAGGCAAACAGTAATTACAGTAAGTCAGTGGAAGGCAAGCAGTAATTACAGTAAGTCAGTGGAAGGCAAGCAGTAATTACAGTAAGTCAGTGGAAGGCAAGCAGAGAATTACAGTAAGTCAGTGGAAGGCAAGCAGTAATTACAGTA
>NC_134907.1:6611009-6631009 GCF_041734735.1 Babylonia areolata
ACTCGAAGATGGATATTGGAAATTAATAGAAGTACAATTAAAGAAAGTTACTTTCGAATCGGACGTCATCAAAGCCTAGTCGGAAATCGTTAATTCAACAAGAGAATGAACTGATAATCGTGTTTAAAGCGCAAACATGAACGTTCGGTGACTATAGATGACACATTTTCGTGTAAGGCTTCGTTAAATCACAGTTTAAAAAAAAAAAAAAGAAAAAAAAAAGGCCTGACTTGTAACATCATGAAAACAAACGCACTTGATAATAATCATGGTGAAAAGACAAAGTGACGGCTATCAAAGGGAAGACGCACATCCTTTCCCCTCTATGTCTGTAGTCACCGACCCGTACAGGTGTTGGTTTTGGTGGTTCACTGTTCAGGCCACTGCCGACTGTCGACAAGGTTCAGGTATCGATCAGCCAGTACCCGAAACGTTATCGCTAACCGTCCACAACGGGCCCTGTGGGAGTGTGGGTGTGGGCCGGGTGTTGACACAGGTTGGGGTGGGGGTGGGTGGGCAGGTGGGTGGGGGTGGTGACTTTCTGTTTGCTGGAGCAGTCACTTGTAGTGTGTGTGTGTTGGGAATTCACTGGCGAAGATTTTTTTCTTTTGTATGGGTGCAAGTGTATGTAGTTGTCGCGTACCGAAGCGTAGTATGCTATGCTGTACTATGCCATGCTACGCCCCGTTGTGCATACGATGCTATGCTGTGCTATGTTCCGCGTGCTATGCTACAGCAAAGCGTGACTTAGCACAGTACATTATACTGTACTGTATTGTTCTGTACTGTACTGTACTGTGCTGTGCTATACTCTACTCTACTCTACTCTACTCTACTCTACTCTACTATACTATATGCAAACCGTGCCACATCACATCTATATGTGTATCGCATCGTATCGTATCGTATCGTATCCTATCGTATCGAATGGTGTCTCATCGTAATGATAATAATAATAATACATAGTTTTTCTATGGCGCGATATCCAGCACCAATGCTGCTCAAAGCGCCTTACATCATCCAGTTGACTATAAACATGCCTTAAAAAACACATCAACCGCTATCTGACAATGGAAAACATCCACTGTGTTCATATGAATGAAAAAGCACACTTAAGACATGAATCAGATTATAAAAGCTATGAAGTAAATAAGGCTTAGATTAAAACAAAATGCATTTAATAGAACACACACACACACACACACACACACACACACACACACACACACACACACACACACACACACACACACACACACACACATATGTATATATATATATATATATATTCCCTCCCTTACAGACACCCACCCACACTCACACACAGACACACAGGCACACACACGCTGACATTAAATATCAACTGCACTGAAAACAAAATTGCATAAGCATTAAGATATTTCTTATTTTCTAACATAGAATTCTGTTCGGACATACTAACATGCCTACACACTTACACACGCGTAACAGAGCACTGTACCCTCACAAATACATGCACGCACGCACGCACGGACGCATATACACACACGCGCGCGCGCGCACACACACGCACGCGCGCGCACACACACACACACACACACACACACACACACACACACACACACACATATATATATATTAGAAATAACCAGATAGAAGAAATGCCATCACATCTAAGGCCAAAACTACACAAAATACACAATGCATTAAAACAGGACTACAAAAATACCAGTACAAAGATACTTGTTAACAGGCATACCTTGGTTTAACCGTTCCGCCCAGAACAAAAATGCTTACGGAAAAGGTACGTTTTCAGATCTGACTGAAAGGAATGTAGATCAGAGGCATTTCTAAGAGATGAAGGTAGAGAGTTCGACACTTCGGGAACCTGAGCTCTGAAAGACATATTTCCTATTTCGTACTGTGTTGCATATAAATATATTTTCGATAATACGGTAATTTGGTATGATACCCAGTTACGGAAACCGAGGTTCATTTCAGAGCATGATGTTCCTGAGAATACAACTGTTTCATCGGTCGGTCAGTGTACAACAGCACAGTGCACACTCTGCAGCCACCGTGTCACATGGAAGACACGGTAAACAGCCGCCGATATTTTCTCCCCCTCCACTAGACCTTGAGTGGTGGTCTGGACGCTAGTCGTTCGGATGAGACGATAAACCGAGGTCCCGTGTGCAGCATGCACTTAGCACACGTAAAAGAACCCATGGCAACAAAAGGGTTGTTCCTGGCAAAATTCTGTAGAAAAATCCACGTCAATAGGAAAAACAAACAAAACTGCACGCAGGAAAAATACAAAAATATGGGTGGCGCTGTAGTATAGCGACGCGCTCTCCCTGGGGAGAGCAGCCCGAATTTCACACAGAGAAATCTGTTGTGATAAAAAGAAATACAAAATACAAATAAAAAACAAAAAACTTAACTGCCACCAACATTACCGGGGCTGATCTACCTTCTCTAGAAGACATAATTATATTATAAGCAGCTACTCAAGAAAGCAAAATCAATCAGCCAGGATGAATCACATCCGGCTTTTGGGATTTTCGAGATGCTCCCCTCTGGTCGACGGTACAGAAGAATAAGGACGAAAACCAATCGCTTCGCAAATAGCTTTTTCCCCAAAGCGGTCAATGCCCTGTCTCTCGAACAAATCCAGTATGATTAAATAGAATTGTGCAATCAACAACTATCTACCTGAAGATCTAGTCATCAACCCCATCCACATGTAATATGCGGCTTATGTTCAAACGTGTGTGTGTGTGTGTGTGTGTGTGTGTGTGTGTGTGTGTGTGTGTGTGTATGTGTGTGTGTGTGTGTGACTGACAGACAGACAGACAGACAGACAGAGAGAATGTGTGTGTGTGCATGCGTGCGTGCATGTGCGGGCATGTGTGTGTGTGTGTGTGTGTGTGTGTGTGTGTGTGTGTGTGTGAGTGCAGTGCGTGCATGTGTGAGTATGCACAAGTTTTTATATTGATATGCGCTTGTATGTATCCTAATTTCTATTGTATCTGTGTTTGTGTATGATTGTCGATTTATGTTCGTACCTTGTTATGTGCTATCCCCCCCCCCCCCTTCACCCCCCCCCCCCCCCCCCCCCCCCCCCCCACCCCCCCACCCCCCAATATTCCTTGTGACCCCGGTACACGTGGTAATAAAGACATATTCTATTCTATTCTACTCTATTCTATTACTGTCCCTCCCTCTCTCCCTCCGTCCCTCCCTTCACTAGCCCTCCACTTTCCTCCTGCTTTCTTCTTTCCTCCCCCCTTTGCTTTCTTTCTTTCTTTCTTTCTTTCTTTTTTTTTTGTCTGCCTTGATCTTCGTACCTTGTCATTCTTTTCCTGTGTTTCTGTTTTTCTCTTCTCTTCCAGGGAGGGAGAGGGGGTGAGGAGGGCACCGTGGATCAATCTGATCCAGTGTTCACCAGTGATCGGGGCTCGAGGCCCCGTTTCGCTATGGTGCTGTGTTCTTGGGAAAGGTACTTCTTCTTCTTCTTCTGCGTTCACTTGTATGCACACGAGTGGGCTTTTACGTGTATGACCGTTTTTACCCCGCCATGTAGGCAGCCATACTCCGCTTTCGGGGGTGTGCATGCTGGGTATGTTCTTGTTTCCATAACCCACCGAACGCTGACATGGATTACAGGATCTTTAACGTGCGTATTTGATCTTCTGCTTGCATATACACACGAAGGGGGTTCAGGCACTAGCAGGTCTGCACATATGTTGACCTGGGAGATCGTAAAAATCTCCACCCTTTACCCACCAGGCGCCGTCACCGTGATTCGAACCCGGGACCCTCAGATTGACAGTCCAACGCTTTAACCACTCGGCTATTGCGCCCGTCTGGAAAGGTATTTCATTGCGATGTTCCTCGCTCTATCCAGGTGTGAATGGGAACCTCTGCAGCCTGACAAGAGCCACTTGCATTGCTCGGACGGAAGAGCCTTGTATGGTCGTAACCCCCAACTAACTGTGTCTCAGCAGCTGGAGGGGTGGTGTCTCAACAGCTGGAGGGTGGTGTCTTTTGCCGGTGGGCTCTGCAGTCATGAAACACTGGCTGGTACACCCATTCGGGATACTTCTTTTAAGGCTGTCGCGAGTTGCATCCGGTGGTCTCTTTTGCCTCTGTTCGGGAGCAGTTGTGTCCCTCAAATTCTTAATGGAGTGTCCTGTGCGTGCCTGCACCCATCGTCAGTGAACACAGCGCAGGCCTCCAAGGGTGGTGCAGGATTATTCCAAGGGCGGGTGGAGACAGAGCTTCTCTGGGTCCTCCCCAGCACCTACGGGTGTTTCTCTTTTTTTCTGAAACTGACCAGTGGCGTAGTTCGGTCAGCGTAGGAATTTAGTCACGTGTAACTGTCAAAAAGTTTGAACCAAGCAATGCAATTGGCACCTCAGCTGAATTCCATCGGAGAGGGTTAGAAGCGGGAAACGGAGAGGTTTGTGCCCCAACCTTCCTCTGCCCAGCCCTAGACACAGCGAACATGATAAGATATCACTGCTTCTGTGGCCGTAAAAATAAAAAAAGACTGTTCCTTCAGTTTCAGTTTCAGTTTCAGTAGCTCAAGGAGGCGTCACTGCGTTCGGACAAATCCATATACGCTACACCACATCTGCCAAGCAGATGCCTGACCAGCAGCGTAACCCAACGCGCTTAGTCAGGCCTTGAAAAAAAACACAAAAAAAAACAACAACAACGGTAGGAAAACAACACAAAGAAAGGAAAGACAGAAAGAGAAAGGATAAACACGGTAAAAAAAAAAAAAGGTGAATAAATAATAATTGATAAATAAATAATAAATAATAGATAAATACATTAAAAACCTGGCTGGCTCTTTAACTTCGATTCAGCTATCATTCTCTGTCTGTCTTTCTTTCCTTTGTGTTGTTTTTCTTTCTGTGCCTATTCTTTTTATTTTCTTCTTCTGTCCCTCCTTTCCGTTGTTTCCCTGCTGTATTCATCCTTTCTCTTTTTGTCTTTCTGCCCTTTCCTTTCTACTGTTTCCCTGCTGTATTCATCCTTTCTCTTTCTGTCTTTCTGCCCTTTCCTTTCTACTGTTTCCCTGCTGTATTTATCCTTTCTCTTTCTGTCTTTCTGCCCTTTCCTTTCTACTGTTTCCCTGCTGTATTTATCCTTTCTCTTTCTGTCTTTCTGCCCTTTCCTTTCTACTGTTTCCCTGCTGTATTCATCCTTTCTCTCTCTGTCTTTCTGCCCTTTCCTTTCTACTGTTTTCCTGCTGTATTTATCCTTTCTCTTTCTGTCTTTCTGCCCTTTCCTTTCTACTGTTTCCCTGCTGTATTTATCCTTTCTCTTTCTGTCTTTCTGCCCTTTCCTTTCTACTGTTTCCCTGCTGTATTTATATTTATCTCCCTGTCTTTCTGCCCTTTCCTTTCTACTGTTTCCCTGCTGTATTTATCCTTTATCTCCCTGTCTTTTCTTTCTTTGTTTTGTTTTCCTACCGTGTTTATCCTTTCTCCTTCTCTGTCTTTCCTTTCTTTGTGTTGTTTTCCTACCGTGTTTCTCCTTTCTCTTTCTGTCTTTCCTTTCTTTGTGTTGTTTTCCGACCGTGTTTCTCCTTTCTCTTTCTATCTTTCCTTTCTTTGTGTTGTTTTCCGACCGTGTTTATCCTTTCTCTTTCTGTCTTTCCTTTCTTTGTGTTGTTTTCCTACCGTGTTTATCCTTTCTCTTTCTGTGAATAAATAATAATAGATAAATAAATGATAAATAATAGATCAATACATTAAAAACCTGGCTGGTTCTTTCACTTCGATTCAGCTATCATTCTCTGTCTGTCTTTCTTTCCTTTCTGGTGTTTTTCTTTCTGTGTCAATTCTTTTTATTTTCTTCTTCTGTCCCCTCCTTTCTGTTGTTTTCTTGCTGTATTCATCCTTTCTCTTTCTGTCTTTCTACCCTTTCCTTTCTACTGTTTCCCTGCTGTATTTCTCCTTTCTCTTTCTGTCTTTCTGCCCTTTCCTTTCTACCGTTTCCCTGCTGTATTTATCCTTTCTACTGTCTTTCTGCCCTTTCCTTTCTACTGTTTCCCTGCTGTATTTATCCTTTCTCTTTCTGCCTTTCTACCCTTTCCTTTCTACTGTTTCCCTGCTGTATTTATCCTTTCTCTTTCTGTCTTTCTGCCCTTTCCTTTCTACTGTTTCCCTGCTGTATTTATCCTTTCTCTTTCTGTCTTTCTGCCCTTTCCTTTCTACTGTTTCCCTGCTGTATTTATCCTTTCCTCTTTCTCTCTGTCTTTCTACCCTCTCCTTTCTACTGTTTTCCTGCTGTATTTATCCTTTCTCTTTCTGTCTTTCTACCCTTTCCTTTCTACTGTTTCCCTGCTGTATTTATCCTTTCTCTTTCTGTCTTTCTACCCTTTCCTTTCTACTGTTTCCCTGCTGTATTTATCCTTTCTTTTTCTGTCTTTCTACCCTTTCCTTTCTGTTGTTTCCCTGCTGTATTTATCCTTTCTCTTTCTGTCTTTCTGCCCTTTCCTTTCTACTGTTTCCCTACTGTATTTATCCTTTCTCTTTCTCTCTCTCTTTCTACCCTTTCCTTTCTACTGTTTCCCTGCTGTATTTATCCTTTCTCTTTCTCTCTGTCTTTCTGCCCTTTCCTTTCTACTGTTTTCCTGCTGTATTTATCCTTTCTCTTTCTGTCTTTCTACCCTTTCCTTTCTACTGTTTCCCTGCTGTATTCATCCTTTCTACTGTCTTTCTGCCCTTTCTTTTCTACTGTTTCCCTGCTGTATTCATCCTTTCTCTTTCTGTCTTTCTGCCCTTTCCTTTCTACTGTTTCCCTGCTGTAGTTATCCTTTCTCTTTCTGTCTTTCTGCCCTTTCCTTTCTACTGTTTCCCTGCTGTAGTTATCCTTTCTCTTTCTGTCTTTCTGCCCTTTCCTTTCTACTGTTTCCCTTCTGTATTCATCCTTTCTACTGTCTTTCTACCCTTTCCTTTCTACTGTTTCCCTGCTGTATTTATCCTTTCTCTTTCTGTCTTTCTGCCCTTTCCTTTCTACTGTTTCCCTGCTGTATTTATCCTTTCTCTTTCTGTCTTTCTACCCATTCCTTTCTACTGTTTCCCTGCTGTATTTATCCTTTCTCTCTCTGTCTTTCTGCCCTTTCCTTTCTACTGTTTCCCTGCTGTATTCATCCTTTCCTCTTTCTCTCTGTCTTTCTACCCTTTCCTTTCTACTGTTTCCCTGCTGTATTTATCCTTTCTCTTTCTGTCTTTCTGCCCTTTCCTTTCTACTGTTTCCCTGCTGTATTCATCCTTTCTCTCTCTGTCTTTCTGCCCTTTAATTTCTACTGTTTCCCTGCTGTATTTATCCTTTCTACTGTTTCCCTGCTGTATTTATCCTTTCTCTTTCTGTCTTTCTACCCTTTCCTTTCTACTGTTTCCCTGCTGTATTTATCCTTTCTACTGTTTCCCTGCTGTATTTATCCTTTCTACTGTCTTTCTACCCTTTCCTTTCTACTGTTTCCCTGCTGTATTTATCCTTTCTACTGTTTCCCTGCTGTATTCATCCTTTCTCTTTCTGTCTTTCTACCCTTTCCTTTCTACTGTTTCCCTGCTGTATTTATCCTTTCTACTGTCTTTCTACCCTCTCCTTTCTACTGTTTTCCTGCTGTATTTATCCTTTCTCTTTCTGTCTTTCTACCCTTTCCTTTCTACTGTTTCCCTGCTGTATTTATCCTTTCTCTTTCTGTCTTTCTACCCTTTCCTTTCTACTGTTTCCATGCTGTATTTATCCTTTCTTTTTCTGTCTTTCTACCCTTTCCTTTCTGTTGTTTCCCTGCTGTATTTATCCTTTCTCTTTCTGTCTTTCTGCCCTTTCCTTTCTACTGTTTCCCTGCTGTATTTATCCTTTCTCTTTCTCTCTCTCTTTCTGCCCTTTCCTTTCTACTGTTTCCCTGCTGTATTTATCCTTTCTCTTTCTCTCTGTCTTTCTGCCCTTTCCTTTCTACTGTTTTCCTGCTGTATTTATCCTTTCTCTTTCTGTCTTTCTACCCTTTCCTTTCTACTGTTTCCCTGCTGTATTCATCCTTTCTACTGTCTTTCTGCCCTTTCCTTTCTACTGTTTCCCTGCTGTTTTCATCCATTCTCTTTCTGTCTTTCTGCCCTTTCCTTTCTACTGTTTCCCTGCTGTAGTTATCCTTTCTCTTTCTGTCTTTCTGCCCTTTCCTTTCTACTGTTTCCCTGCTGTAGTTATCCTTTCTCTTTCTGTCTTTCTGCCCTTTCCTTTCTACTGTTTCCCTTCTGTATTCATCCTTTCTACTGTCTTTCTACCCTTTCCTTTCTACTGTTTCCCTGCTGTATTTATCCTTTCTCTTTCTGTCTTTCTGCCCTTTCCTTTCTACTGTTTCCCTGCTGTATTTATCCTTTCTCTTTCTGTCTTTCTACCCATTCCTTTCTACTGTTTCCCTGCTGTATTTATCCTTTCTCTCTCTGTCTTTCTGCCCTTTCCTTTCTACTGTTTCCCTGCTGTATTCATCCTTTCCTCTTTCTCTCTGTCTTTCTACCCTTTCCTTTCTACTGTTTCCCTGCTGTATTTATCCTTTCTCTTTCTGTCTTTCTGTCCTTTCCTTTCTACTGTTTCCCTGCTGTATTTATCCTTTCTCTCTCTGTCTTTCTGCCCTTTCCTTTCTGCTGTTTCCCTGCTGTATTTATCCTTTCTACTGTCTTTCTACCCTTTCCTTTCTACTGTTTCCCTGCTGTATTTATCCTTTCTACTGTCTTTCTACCCTTTCCTTTCTACTATTTCCCTGCTGTATTCATCCTTTCTTTTTCTGTCTTTCTGCCCTTTCCTTTCTACTGTTTCCCTGCTGTATTTACCCTTTCTCTTTCTCTCTGTCTTTCTGTCCTTTCCTTTCTACTGTTTCCCTGCTGTATTCATCCTTTCTACTGTCTTTCTACCCTTTCCTTTCTACTGTTTCCCTGCTGTATTTATCCTTTCTCTTTCTGTCTTTCTGCCCTTTCCTTTCTACTGTTTCCCTGCTGTATTTATCCTTTCTCTTTCTGTCTTTCTGCCCTTTCCTTTCTACTGTTTCCCTGCTGTAGTTATCCTTTCTCTTTCTGTCTTTCTGCCCTTTCCTATCTACTGTTTCCCTGCTGTAGTTATCCTTTCTCTTTCTGTCTTTCTGCCCTTTCCTTTCTACTGTTTCCCTGCTGTAGTTATCCTTTCTACTGTCTTTCTACCCTTTCCTTTCTACTGTTTCCCTGCTGTATTCATCCTTTCTCTTTCTCTCTGTCTTTCTACCCTTTCCTTTCTACTGTTTCCCTGCTGTAGTTATCCTTTCTCTTTCTCTCTGTCTTTCTGCCCTTTCCTTTCTACTGTTTCCCCTGCTGTATTCATCCTTTCTCTTTCTGTCTTTCTACCCTTTCCTTTCTGTTGTTTCCCTGCTGTATTTATCCTTTCTCTTTCTGTCTTTCTGCCCTTTCCTTTCTACTGTTTCCCTGCTGTAGTTATCCTTTCTCTTTCTGTCTTTCTACCCTTTCCTTTCTACTGTTTCCCTGCTGTATTCATCCTTTCTCTTTCTCTCTGTCTTTCTAGCCTTTCCTTTCTACTGTTTCCCTGCTGTATTCATCCTTTCTCTTTCTCTCTGTCTTTCTGCCCTTTCCTTTCTACTGTTTCCCTGCTGTATTCATCCTTTCTCTTTCTCTCTGTCTTTCTGCCCTTTCCTTTCTACTGTTTCCCTGCTGTATTCATCCTTTCTCTTTCTGTCTTTCTGTCCTTTCCTTTCTACTGTTTCCCTGCTGTATTCATCCTTTCTCTTTCTGTCTTTCTGCCCTTTCCTTTCTACTGTTTCCCTGCTGTATTTATCCTTTCTCTTTCTGTCTTTCTGTCCTTTCCTTTCTACTGTTTCCCTGCTGTATTCATTCTTTCTACTGTCTTTCTACCCTTTCCTTTCTACTGTTTCCCTGCTGTAGTTATCCTTTCTCTTTCTGTCTTTCTGCCCTTTCCTTTCTACTGTTTCCCTGCTGTATTAATCCTTTCTCTCTCTGTCTTTCTGCCCTTTAATTTCTACTGTTTCCCTGCTGTATTTATCCTTTCTACTGTTTCCCTGCTGTATTTATCCTTTCTACTGTCTTTCTACCCTTTCCTTTCTACTGTTTCCCTGCTGTATTTATCCTTTCTACTGTTTCCCTGCTGTATTCATCCTTTCTCTTTCTCTCTGTCTTTCTGCCCTTTCCTTTCTACTGTTTCCCTGCTGTATTTATCCTTTCTACTGTCTTTCTACCCTTTCCTTTCTACTGTTTCCCTGCTGTATTTATCCTTTCTACTGTTTCCCTGCTGTATTCATCCTTTCTCTTTCTGTCTTTCTACCCTTTCCTTTCTACTGTTTCCCTGCTGTATTTATCCTTTCTACTGTCTTTCTACCCTCTCCTTTCTACTGTTTTCCTGCTGTATTTATCCTTTCTCTTTCTGTCTTTCTACCCTTTCCTTTCTACTGTTTCCCTGCTGTATTTATCCTTTCTCTTTCTGTCTTTCTGCCCTTTCCTTTCTACTGTTTCCCTGCTGTATTTATCCTTTCTTTTTCTGTCTTTCTACCCTTTCCTTTCTGTTGTTTCCCTGCTGTATTTATCCTTTCTCTTTCTGTCTTTCTGCCCTTTCCTTTCTACTGTTTCCCTACTGTATTTATCCTTTCTCTTTCTCTCTCTCTTTCTGCCCTTTCCTTTCTACTGTTTCCCTGCTGTATTTATCCTTTCTCTTTCTCTCTGTCTTTCTGCCCTTTCCTTTCTACTGTTTTCCTGCTGTATTTATCCTTTCTCTTTCTGTCTTTCTACCCTTTCCTTTCTACTGTTTCCCTGCTGTATTCATCCTTTCTACTGTCTTTCTGCCCTTTCCTTTCTACTGTTTCCCTGCTGTATTCATCCTTTCTCTTTCTGTCTTTCTGCCCTTTCCTTTCTACTGTTTCCCTGCTGTAGTTATCCTTTCTCTTTCTGTCTTTCTGCCCTTTCCTTTCTACTGTTTCCCTGCTGTAGTTATCCTTTCTCTTTCTGTCTTTCTGCCCTTTCCTTTCTACTGTTTCCCTGCTGTATTCATCCTTTCTCTTTCTGTCTTTCTGTCCTTTCCTTTCTACTGTTTCCCTGCTGTATTTATCCTTTCTCTTTCTGTCTTTCTGCCCTTTCCTTTCTACTGTTTCCCTGCTGTATTTATCCTTTCTCTTTCTGTCTTTCTGTCCTTTCCTTTCTACTGTTTCCCTGCTGTATTTATCCTTTCTCTCTCTGTCTTTCTGCCCTTTCCTTTCTACTGTTTCCCTGCTGTATTCATCCTTTCCTCTTTCTCTCTGTCTTTCTACCCTTTCCTTTCTACTGTTTCCCTGCTGTATTTATCCTTTCTCTTTCTGTCTTTCTGCCCTTTCCTTTCTGCTGTTTCCCTGCTGTATTTATCCTTTCTACTGTCTTTCTACCCTTTCCTTTCTACTGTTTCCCTGCTGTATTTATCCTTTCTACTGTCTTTCTACCCTTTCCTTTCTACTATTTCCCTGCTGTATTCATCCTTTCTTTTTCTGTCTTTCTGCCCTTTCCTTTCTACTGTTTCCCTGCTGTATTTACCCTTTCTCTTTCTCTCTGTCTTTCTGCCCTTTCCTTTCTACTGTTTCCCTGCTGTATTCATCCTTTCTACTGTCTTTCTACCCTTTCCTTTCTACTGTTTCCCTGCTGTATTTATCCTTTCTCTTTCTGTCTTTCTGCCCTTTCCTTTCTACTGTTTCCCTGCTGTATTTATCCTTTCTCTTTCTGTCTTTCTGCCCTTTCCTTTCTACTGTTTCCCTGCTCTAGTTATCCTTTCTCTTTCTGTCTTTCTGCCCTTTCCTTTCTACTGTTTCCCTGCTGTAGTTATCCTTTCTCTTTCTGTCTTTCTGCCCTTTCCTTTCTACTGTTTCCCTGCTGTATTTATCCTTTCTACTGTCTTTCTACCCTTTCCTTTCTACTGTTTCCCTGCTGTATTCATCCTTTCTCTTTCTCTCTGTCTTTCTGCCCTTTCCTTTCTACTGTTTCCCTGCTGTATTCATCCTTTCTCTTTCTCTCTGTCTTTCTACCCTTTCCTTTCTACTGTTTCCCTGCTGTAGTTATCCTTTCTCTTTCTCTCTGTCTTTCTGCCCTTTCCTTTCTACTGTTTCCCTGCTGTATTCATCCTTTCTCTTTCTGTCTTTCTACCCTTTCCTTTCTGTTGTTTCCCTGCTGTATTTATCCTTTCTCTTTCTGTCTTTCTGCCCTTTCCTTTCTACTGTTTCCCTGCTGTAGTTATTTTTCTCTTTCTGTCTTTCTACCCTTTCCTTTCTACTGTTTCCCTGCTGTATTCATCCTTTCTCTTTCTCTCTGTCTTTCTACCCTTTCCTTTCTACTGTTTCCCTGCTGTATTTATCCTTTCTCTTCTCTGTCTTTCTGCCCTTTCCTTTCTACTGTTCCCTGCTGTATTTAGCCTTTCTCTCTGTCTTCTGCCTTCCTTTCTACTGTTCCCTGCGTTATCCTTTCTCTTTCTGTCTTTCTGCCCTTTCCTTTCTACTGTTTCCCTGCTGTATTCATCCTTTCTCTTCTGTCTTTCTGCCCTTTCCTTCTACTGTTTTCCTGCTGTATTTATCCTTTCTCTTTCTGTCTTTCTGCCCTTTCCTTTCTACTGTTTCCCTGCTGTATTTATCCTTTCTCTTTCTGTCTTTCTGCCCTTTCCTTTCTACTGTTTCCCTGCTGTATTTATATTTATCTCCCTGTCTTTCTGCCCTTTCCTTTCTACTGTTCCCTGCTGTATTTATCCTTTATCTCCCGGTCTTTTCTTTCTTTGTTTTGTTTTCCCTACCGTGTTTATCCTTTCTCCTTCTCTGTCTTTCCTCTTTCTTTGTGTTGTTTTCCTACCGTGTTTCTCCTTTCTCTTTCTGTCTTTCCTTTCTTTGTGTTGTTTTCCGACCGTGTTTCTCCTTTCTCTTTCTATCTTTCCTTTCTTTGTGTTGTTTTCCGACCGTGTTTATCCTTTCTCTTTCTGTCTTTCCTTTCTTTGTGTTGTTTTCCTACCGTGTTTATCCTTTCTCTTTCTGTGAATAAATATTAATAGATAAATAAATGATAAATAATAGATCAATACATTAAAAACCTGGCTGGTTCTTTCACTTCGATTCAGCTATCATTCTCTGTCTGTCTTTCTTTCCTTTCTGGTGTTTTTCTTTCTGTGTCAATTCTTTTTATTTTCTTCTTCTGTCCCCTCCTTTCTGTTGTTTTCTTGCTGTATTCATCCTTTCTCTTTCTGTCTTTCTACCCTTTCCTTTCTACTGTTTCCCTGCTGTATTTCTCCTTTCTCTTTCTGTCTTTCTGCCCTTTCCTTTCTACCGTTTCCCTGCTGTATTTATCCTTTCTACTGTCTTTCTGCCCTTTCCTTTCTACTGTTTCCCTGCTGTATTTATCCTTTCTCTTTCTGCCTTTCTACCCTTTCCTTTCTACTGTTTCCCTGCTGTATTTATCCTTTCTCTTTCTGTCTTTCTGCCCTTTCCTTTCTACTGTTTCCCTGCTGTATTTATCCTTTCTCTTTCTGTCTTTCTGCCCTTTCCTTTCTACTGTTTCCCTGCTGTATTTATCCTTTCCTCTTTCTCTCTGTCTTTCTACCCTCTCCTTTCTACTGTTTTCCTGCTGTATTTATCCTTTCTCTTTCTGTCTTTCTACCCTTTCCTTTCTACTGTTTCCCTGCTGTATTTATCCTTTCTCTTTCTGTCTTTCTACCCTTTCCTTTCTACTGTTTCCCTGCTGTATTTATCCTTTCTTTTTCTGTCTTTCTACCCTTTCCTTTCTGTTGTTTCCCTGCTGTATTTATCCTTTCTCTTTCTGTCTTTCTGCCCTTTCCTTTCTACTGTTTCCCTACTGTATTTATCCTTTCTCTTTCTCTCTCTCTTTCTACCCTTTCCTTTCTACTGTTTCCCTGCTGTATTTATCCTTTCTCTTTCTCTCTGTCTTTCTGCCCTTTCCTTTCTACTGTTTTCCTGCTGTATTTATCCTTTCTCTTTCTGTCTTTCTACCCTTTCCTTTCTACTGTTTCCCTGCTGTATTCATCCTTTCTACTGTCTTTCTGCCCTTTCTTTTCTACTGTTTCCCTGCTGTATTCATCCTTTCTCTTTCTGTCTTTCTGCCCTTTCCTTTCTACTGTTTCCCTGCTGTAGTTATCCTTTCTCTTTCTGTCTTTCTGCCCTTTCCTTTCTACTGTTTCCCTGCTGTAGTTATCCTTTCTCTTTCTGTCTTTCTGCCCTTTCCTTTCTACTGTTTCCTTCTGTATTCATCCTTTCTACTGTCTTTCTACCCTTTCCTTTCTACTGTTTCCCTGCTGTATTTATCCTTTCTCTTTCTGTCTTTCTGCCCTTTCCTTTCTACTGTTTCCCTGCTGTATTTATCCTTTCTCTTTCTGTCTTTCTACCCATTCCTTTCTACTGTTTCCCTGCTGTATTTATCCTTTCTCTCTCTGTCTTTCTGCCCTTTCCTTTCTACTGTTTCCCTGCTGTATTCATCCTTTCCTCTTTCTCTCTGTCTTTCTACCCTTTCCTTTCTACTGTTTCCCTGCTGTATTTATCCTTTCTCTTTCTGTCTTTCTGCCCTTTCCTTTCTACTGTTTCCCTGCTGTATTCATCCTTTCTCTCTCTGTCTTTCTGCCCTTTAATTTCTACTGTTTCCCTGCTGTATTTATCCTTTCTACTGTTTCCCTGCTGTATTTATCCTTTCTCTTTCTGTCTTTCTACCCTTTCCTTTCTACTGTTTCCCTGCTGTATTTATCCTTTCTACTGTTTCCCTGCTGTATTTATCCTTTCTACTGTCTTTCTAACCCTTTCCTTTCTACTGTTTCCCTGCTGTATTTATCCTTTCTACTGTTTCCCTGCTGTATTCATCCTTTCTCTTTCTGTCTTTCTACCCTTTCCTTTCTACTGTTTCCCTGCTGTATTTATCCTTTCTACTGTCTTTCTACCCTCTCCTTTCTACTGTTTTCCTGCTGTATTTATCCTTTCTCTTTCTGTCTTTCTACCCTTTCCTTTCTACTGTTTCCCTGCTGTATTTATCCTTTCTCTTTCTGTCTTTCTACCCTTTCCTTTCTACTGTTTCCATGCTGTATTTATCCTTTCTTTTTCTGTCTTTCTACCCTTTCCTTTCTGTTGTTTCCCTGCTGTATTTATCCTTTCTCTTTCTGTCTTTCTGCCCTTTCCTTTCTACTGTTTCCCTGCTGTATTTATCCTTTCTCTTTCTCTCTCTCTTTCTGCCCTTTCCTTTCTACTGTTTCCCTGCTGTATTTATCCTTTCTCTTTCTCTCTGTCTTTCTGCCCTTTCCTTTCTACTGTTTTCCTGCTGTATTTATCCTTTCTCTTTCTGTCTTTCTACCCTTTCCTTTCTACTGTTTCCCTGCTGTATTCATCCTTTCTACTGTCTTTCTGCCCTTTCCTTTCTACTGTTTCCCTGCTGTTTTCATCCATTCTCTTTCTGTCTTTCTGCCCTTTCCTTTCTACTGTTTCCCTGCTGTAGTTATCCTTTCTCTTTCTGTCTTTCTGCCCTTTCCTTTCTACTGTTTCCCTGCTGTAGTTATCCTTTCTCTTTCTGTCTTTCTGCCCTTTCCTTTCTACTGTTTCCCTTCTGTATTCATCCTTTCTACTGTCTTTCTACCCTTTCCTTTCTACTGTTTCCCTGCTGTATTTATCCTTTCTCTTTCTGTCTTTCTGCCCTTTCCTTTCTACTGTTTCCCTGCTGTATTTATCCTTTCTCTTTCTGTCTTTCTACCCATTCCTTTCTACTGTTTCCCTGCTGTATTTATCCTTTCTCTCTCTGTCTTTCTGCCCTTTCCTTTCTACTGTTTCCCTGCTGTATTCATCCTTTCCTCTTTCTCTCTGTCTTTCTACCCTTTCCTTTCTACTGTTTCCCTGCTGTATTTATCCTTTCTCTTTCTGTCTTTCTGTCCTTTCCTTTCTACTGTTTCCCTGCTGTATTTATCCTTTCTCTCTCTGTCTTTCTGCCCTTTCCTTTCTGCTGTTTCCCTGCTGTATTTATCCTTTCTACTGTCTTTCTACCCTTTCCTTTCTACTGTTTCCCTGCTGTATTTATCCTTTCTACTGTCTTTCTACCCTTTCCTTTCTACTATTTCCCTGCTGTATTCATCCTTTCTTTTTCTGTCTTTCTGCCCTTTCCTTTCTACTGTTTCCCTGCTGTATTTACCCTTTCTCTTTCTCTCTGTCTTTCTGTCCTTTCCTTTCTACTGTTTCCCTGCTGTATTCATCCTTTCTACTGTCTTTCTACCCTTTCCTTTCTACTGTTTCCCTGCTGTATTTATCCTTTCTCTTTCTGTCTTTCTGCCCTTTCCTTTCTACTGTTTCCCTGCTGTATTTATCCTTTCTCTTTCTGTCTTTCTGCCCTTTCCTTTCTACTGTTTCCCTGCTGTAGTTATCCTTTCTCTTTCTGTCTTTCTGCCCTTTCCTATCTACTGTTTCCCTGCTGTAGTTATCCTTTCTCTTTCTGTCTTTCTGCCCTTTCCTTTCTACTGTTTCCCTGCTGTAGTTATCCTTTCTACTGTCTTTCTACCCTTTCCTTTCTACTGTTTCCCTGCTGTATTCATCCTTTCTCTTTCTCTCTGTCTTTCTACCCTTTCCTTTCTACTGTTTCCCTGCTGTAGTTATCCTTTCTCTTTCTCTCTGTCTTTCTGCCCTTTCCTTTCTACTGTTTCCCTGCTGTATTCATCCTTTCTCTTTCTGTCTTTCTACCCTTTCCTTTCTGTTGTTTCCCTGCTGTATTTATCCTTTCTCTTTCTGTCTTTCTGCCCTTTCCTTTCTACTGTTTCCCTGCTGTAGTTATCCTTTCTCTTTCTGTCTTTCTACCCTTTCCTTTCTACTGTTTCCCTGCTGTATTCATCCTTTCTCTTTCTCTCTGTCTTTCTAGCCTTTCCTTTCTACTGTTTCCCTGCTGTATTCATCCTTTCTCTTTCTCTCTGTCTTTCTGCCCTTTCCTTTCTACTGTTTCCCTGCTGTATTCATCCTTTCTCTTTCTCTCTGTCTTTCTGCCCTTTCCTTTCTACTGTTTCCCTGCTGTATTCATCCTTTCTCTTTCTGTCTTTCTGTCCTTTCCTTTCTACTGTTTCCCTGCTGTATTCATCCTTTCTCTTTCTGTCTTTCTGCCCTTTCCTTTCTACTGTTTCCCTGCTGTATTTATCCTTTCTCTTTCTGTCTTTCTGTCCTTTCCTTTCTACTGTTTCCCTGCTGTATTCATTCTTTCTACTGTCTTTCTACCCTTTCCTTTCTACTGTTTCCCTGCTGTAGTTATCCTTTCTCTTTCTGTCTTTCTGCCCTTTCCTTTCTACTGTTTCCCTGCTGTATTAATCCTTTCTCTCTCTGTCTTTCTGCCCTTTAATTTCTACTGTTTCCCTGCTGTATTTATCCTTTCTACTGTTTCCCTGCTGTATTTATCCTTTCTACTGTCTTTCTACCCTTTCCTTTCTACTGTTTCCCTGCTGTATTTATCCTTTCTACTGTTTCCCTGCTGTATTCATCCTTTCTCTTTCTCTCTGTCTTTCTGCCCTTTCCTTTCTACTGTTTCCCTGCTGTATTTATCCTTTCTACTGTCTTTCTACCCTTTCCTTTCTACTGTTTCCCTGCTGTATTTATCCTTTCTACTGTTTCCCTGCTGTATTCATCCTTTCTCTTTCTGTCTTTCTACCCTTTCCTTTCTACTGTTTCCCTGCTGTATTTATCCTTTCTACTGTCTTTCTACCCTCTCCTTTCTACTGTTTTCCTGCTGTATTTATCCTTTCTCTTTCTGTCTTTCTACCCTTTCCTTTCTACTGTTTCCCTGCTGTATTTATCCTTTCTCTTTCTGTCTTTCTGCCCTTTCCTTTCTACTGTTTCCCTGCTGTATTTATCCTTTCTTTTTCTGTCTTTCTACCCTTTCCTTTCTGTTGTTTCCCTGCTGTATTTATCCTTTCTCTTTCTGTCTTTCTGCCCTTTCCTTTCTACTGTTTCCCTACTGTATTTATCCTTTCTCTTTCTCTCTCTCTTTCTGCCCTTTCCTTTCTACTGTTTCCCTGCTGTATTTATCCTTTCTCTTTCTCTCTGTCTTTCTGCCCTTTCCTTTCTACTGTTTTCCTGCTGTATTTATCCTTTCTCTTTCTGTCTTTCTACCCTTTCCTTTCTACTGTTTCCCTGCTGTATTCATCCTTTCTACTGTCTTTCTGCCCTTTCCTTTCTACTGTTTCCCTGCTGTATTCATCCTTTCTCTTTCTGTCTTTCTGCCCTTTCCTTTCTACTGTTTCCCTGCTGTAGTTATCCTTTCTCTTTCTGTCTTTCTGCCCTTTCCTTTCTACTGTTTCCCTGCTGTAGTTATCCTTTCTCTTTCTGTCTTTCTGCCCTTTCCTTTCTACTGTTTCCCTGCTGTATTCATCCTTTCTCTTTCTGTCTTTCTGTCCTTTCCTTTCTACTGTTTCCCTGCTGTATTTATCCTTTCTCTTTCTGTCTTTCTGCCCTTTCCTTTCTACTGTTTCCCTGCTGTATTTATCCTTTCTCTTTCTGTCTTTCTGTCCTTTCCTTTCTACTGTTTCCCTGCTGTATTTATCCTTTCTCTCTCTGTCTTTCTGCCCTTTCCTTTCTACTGTTTCCCTGCTGTATTCATCCTTTCCTCTTTCTCTCTGTCTTTCTACCCTTTCCTTTCTACTGTTTCCCTGCTGTATTTATCCTTTCTCTTTCTGTCTTTCTGCCCTTTCCTTTCTGCTGTTTCCCTGCTGTATTTATCCTTTCTACTGTCTTTCTACCCTTTCCTTTCTACTGTTTCCCTGCTGTATTTATCCTTTCTACTGTCTTTCTACCCTTTCCTTTCTACTATTTCCCTGCTGTATTCATCCTTTCTTTTTCTGTCTTTCTGCCCTTTCCTTTCTACTGTTTCCCTGCTGTATTTACCCTTTCTCTTTCTCTCTGTCTTTCTGCCCTTTCCTTTCTACTGTTTCCCTGCTGTATTCATCCTTTCTACTGTCTTTCTACCCTTTCCTTTCTACTGTTTCCCTGCTGTATTTATCCTTTCTCTTTCTGTCTTTCTGCCCTTTCCTTTCTACTGTTTCCCTGCTGTATTTATCCTTTCTCTTTCTGTCTTTCTGCCCTTTCCTTTCTACTGTTTCCCTGCTCTAGTTATCCTTTCTCTTTCTGTCTTTCTGCCCTTTCCTTTCTACTGTTTCCCTGCTGTAGTTATCCTTTCTCTTTCTGTCTTTCTGCCCTTTCCTTTCTACTGTTTCCCTGCTGTATTTATCCTTTCTACTGTCTTTCTACCCTTTCCTTTCTACTGTTTCCCTGCTGTATTCATCCTTTCTCTTTCTCTCTGTCTTTCTGCCCTTTCCTTTCTACTGTTTCCCTGCTGTATTCATCCTTTCTCTTTCTCTCTGTCTTTCTACCCTTTCCTTTCTACTGTTTCCCTGCTGTAGTTATCCTTTCTCTTTCTCTCTGTCTTTCTGCCCTTTCCTTTCTACTGTTTCCCTGCTGTATTCATCCTTTCTCTTTCTGTCTTTCTACCCTTTCCTTTCTGTTGTTTCCCTGCTGTATTTATCCTTTCTCTTTCTGTCTTTCTGCCCTTTCCTTTCTACTGTTTCCCTGCTGTAGTTATTTTTCTCTTTCTGTCTTTCTACCCTTTCCTTTCTACTGTTTCCCTGCTGTATTCATCCTTTCTCTTTCTCTCTGTCTTTCTACCCTTTCCTTTCTACTGTTTCCCTGCTGTATTCATCCTTTCTCTTTCTCTCTGTCTTTCTGCCCTTTCCTTTCTACTGTTTCCCTGCTGTATTAATCCTTTCTCTTTCTCTCTGTCTTTCTACCCTTTCCTTTCTACTGTTTCCCTGCTGTAGTTATCCTTTCTCTTTCTGTCTTTCTGCCCTTTCCTTTCTACTGTTTCCCTGCTGTATTCATCCTTTCTCTTTCTGTCTTTCTGCCCTTTCCTTTCTACTGTTTCCCTGCTGTATTTATCCTTTCTCTTTCTGTCTTTCTGCCCTTTCCTTTCTACTGTTTCCCTGCTGTATTTATCCTT
>NC_134907.1:6641009-6716009 GCF_041734735.1 Babylonia areolata
GTGTTCTTTGTGTTTGACTGAAGTATTATTGTAAAGCACTTTGAGAGGCTTGAAAACACTTCATTACATGTACTATTTTTATTGTTATGATGAAAATTATTATTTATGTTCATTGCCTTTGTAATTTGTCCAGGCTAAGATCAACTATTACTGCAGGGAAGGATACTATGGACACATGGAAAATGCTGCCAGTGAAGGCCTCCATCGCTATGGCAATGATCCAGTGCTCAAATTCTTTGTGGCTTTTTCTAAAGTCTTGCAGGGTATGGTTTTTGATATACTTACATTGGATGTATTCATTTGGTTTGATTGATGATTTATGCTTGTATGTGATTGATGTGAATGCAGTGAAATGATGGACTGGTAAATCGATAGCTTTATGTTCTTGTTTGTATGCAGTTGATGTTGTTTTCTTCCAGTTGTGCCTGAAAATATGAAGGATTTGGATGATTGAACAGCAAGTTTAACCAGTTTTAATTTTTGCCTCCAGTTCCCACTTTGTGTGACCAGCACTGAATGATGACCCATATAAGTTTTGAGATAAGCAATTGCTCAGAGGTGGGGATAGTGATACTTTCACCCTTTGATCGCTTTAGTTGCCGCTCGGGGACCTGCAGCGAGAACACCATTATCACACTGCGACTTGTTGGGAGAACTCTGCTGGCACCAGTCAGCATCTTGAGCATTAGAGTTAACAAACTTGCGCTGCTCTTCAGTTTTTATGAATAACTCCAAACTTAGCCAGCACTTCCTACCACATGTACCAGAAACATCCTTCTCATTGTTGAGCCATCTCTTGTGCAGTTTGGAGCAATTTCAGCATCTTTATTCTTCAACCAATTCAGATTGTAACCAGCAGTCTCACTTTTGACCATGATATATGGGACAGCAAGCTGCAAGTCTAAGTGAAAGTCAGTTGGCGGAAATGATTTTGCTGCTGACAGTGACAGTGGAGAAGAGTTTGTGCCACATGGCAGCGAACGACAGGTGATACTGACAGCTCTGCTGCACAGCCGGTTTTCAGCTGTTTGTATTGTGCAGCTGACTTAGCAACTAGCAGCCATTAGCAGCTTGAATATAGCTGGTGATGTAAGGGTTATGTTTAACAAGAATTTAGAGATTAGCTTGACTGAAAGTCATATGTATCATCATATTTGTAATAAAAAAGAAGAAGCAGCAGTTCTGTGAGAAAAAAAGAAGAAGAGAAAAAGATCGGTGAAGAAAAAAAAGAAGGAAAAAGTATGAACCACAGATTAGAAAAAAGTATGTTCTACACACACACACACACACACACACACACACACACACACACACACACACACACACACAGAGTTAAATATTAATGATAGTAATAACAACAATGATGATGATAATAATAGTAATAATAATTATAATGATAATGATGATAATGGTCATAATAATATGAAAATGGTAATGATAATAATAACAGTAGTATTAATAATGATATGAAAATAATAATGATAATAATAATGTGTGTTTTTATAGAACGTATCCTGTTGCTTTTGATGCATTTAACAATACCTGTGTCATATAAAGAAGGTAAAGGAATGCAATTAAAAATGAAAAGATACAAACTGAAAGGTGATTATTAAACAGTAAACTAGTTTTGTTTGGCATAGACAATAAAACAATAACAGATGAAATCTTTCACTTGATGATGTTATGGGCAAAGAGTTTATTTAATCCACAAAAATAGCATTAGATGTTACAGAAAATTATATACATGCAACAGAAATGCAATACTATGATTTTTTGGGGGGAAAAAAGGGCTGCCCCATTCTGTACTAGTAACGGAAAATGCATGAGCCTAATGATTTATCTCCTTATTTGGTAACACAGGCTTAGTGCAGTCCTTTTTGATTAGTTAACAGTTGGTTTGCATGCATGCTACAGTTTACAACAAAAGCCAAACATAGAAGTGCCTCTTTGAGACTGGCTTTGATTTTTTTTTTTTTTTTTTTTTTTTTGAAGATATGTTATTATAGAATTCCTAGGCCTAAGTCGGTGCATACTTGTGCTCAGCCCTGTATAAGAATAGTTACACAATAATAAAGAGAAATTATAAATAACTCATAATTCTTGATTTTAAAAAAAATAACACCTGTAATTTTGTTTTTCTGCTGTCTGGTGCCTGTAGATCGAGTGCAGGAGGGGATCCGTGAACTGGACATGCTGAAGGATAAGAGAGACATCAATCTCTGCGCCACCATGGCCCTCATGTTCGCACATAAAAAGAGCCACAATGTTGGTCAGTGTACTGTGTGCCAGCGTGTGTGTGTGGGAGGGGCGGGAGGGTGGGGGGCAGGGAGAGGAGTCTGTGTGTGTGTGTGTGTCTGTCTGTCTGACTGTCTGTGTAGAAAATTCAACAGTGAAACAAGTCGGGAGAGCTTATACTGTATAGTACTCCTGCTTTGCAAACCCAGTGTTCACTGCCTTTTTCAGCCCACCACAGTCTTTGAAACACAGCCTTTAAAGCAAATCTATAACCATCCCTTTACAGGCACTTTCAACCTAACTAAGGTACTCCATTTCACAGTTGGTATCTGTGGATCGACATCTATCATTCCACATTCGGTATCTGTGGATCTACAATTATCACTTCCACACATGTTTGTGTGTGTTCTTGTGTGCTTTATGTCTGACTGATGTGTCATAGTTTGGTTTGAAAGCACTATATAACTGCAGGGATGTGAGAGCTATGCAAATACACATGATTTTATGCGCTTTTCCATTTATTCATTTTAAAAGCTAAAAAATGCATCAGCTAGTTAGGTGTGACACGCAGAAAAGCCCCCGAGGCTATTTCTGAGATCTGGGCAAATCCGTGGAAGAATGGGGGAGGGGGTGAGATTTAAATGTGATGTCACTGTCAACATCTGTTGAGTTGCCACTGGTGATATATTTGATGACAAAATTGGGGGGAAAATACCACCGCCTTGATTTCATCCTTCTGGATAATGAAAGGCTAGTTTCTCATATGTTCTGTGTTGATCCAGCGAGCTGTTGTACCAAACATTTTCGTTGCTTAGATCTGTGAGTCACATTTTTGAACAGACCAAAAAAAAAACAACAAAAAAAACAAACAAAAAAGTTGAGAATGAAATATTTGGTAAGTTATGTTTTGCCCAAATGCGCATGGATCTATTGCACAAGTACCAAAGGTTCATCTGCATTTCAAGCATAAAATATTTGAAATATTATGTTTTGCATGCGGTCTCTGTCTTTCATTTGGACGTTGGTACATTTCACTTTCGCTGTTGTCTTTGATCTTAGATGGCTTAATATCTGTATTGCATGATGTCACTCTGTCATTGGGCTTTTTGCCCTTACTATGTGTGTGTGTGTGTGTGTGTGTGTAAGCATCCATATGTGTAGTCATGAGTTGAAAGAAAGGGGGGGGGGAGTACAAAATCAGTGTGTTAAGTTCTATTACTTTCATTGTTGTTGCTGTTATTGTTGTTCTTGTTTTAAAGGGTGGGGGGGGTTAACATTCTTGTGAATTGTTACTGTGAACAGATCGGGAAGCCATCACTCAGCTGGATGCCAAACTGAAGGAGGAGCGGAAACAGGCAGGAGAGCTGGTGAGGAATGATATAGATACACAGATATGTTGACATGTAAATATTGACGGGCGCAGTAGCCGAGTGGTTAAAGCGTTGGACTGTCAGTCTGAGGGTCCCGGGTTCGAATCACGGTGACGGCGCCTGGTGGGTAAAGGGTGGAGATTTTTACGATCTCCCAGGTCAACATATGTGCAGACCTGCTAGTGCCTGAACCACCTTTTTGTGTGTATATGCAAGCAGAAGATCAAATACGCACGTTAAAGACCCTGTAATCCATGTCAGCGTTCGGTGGGTTATGGAAACAAGAACATACCCAGCATGCACACCCCTGAAAACGGAGTATGGCTGCCTACATGGCGGGGTAAAAACGGTCATACACGTAAAAGCCCACTTGTGTGCATACGAGTGAACGCAGAAAAAGAAGAAATGTAAATACTACAAGTACAAGTAACTGACTGATAAGATTTTTTTTTTCTTTTAGATGAAATAGTTTTTTCTTTAGCGTGATGATTGCAGGCATGATGGTGATTCCAGACTTGTCTCTCTGTGGTGATGGCAAACATTGGTGCAAGGGAAGTACCTTCCTTTCAACCCCCCACCCCCACCCCCTCACCACACTACACCAGTACTCCAGTCTGTCCAGCTGCCAGCGTTGTTACTCTTTTACGCAAATTTAAGATTAACATTGCTCCTGGTGAATCTGCTTTTCAAAATTTCTTGTGTGAGCGTGGAAAAAGGAATTCAGAAAAAAAAGACATGTAACATGATTCATTCCAGTGTTCATACGTTTCCTTAGAGTCAAAACAGTGTAACTTGTATGATTGCAGGGACTGTACTTTGCTGGTCTGTTCCTGTTCCTCAATGCCAAGTATGACAAAGCACGGGAGTACATTGACCGCATGCTGAAAATGGCTCCCAGTTCCGTTGAGGTGAGGCGATTTTATAACTGCAAGATTTGCATGTACTGTCAGCCTTTGACTATCTTCTTCATCGTTTTCTTCTTCTTCTTCTTTGTCCTTAACTCTGAAGTTATTTGGGTTCTACACAGAAGGACTAGTCGCCGGATTCTTAGGTCTGTAGGTTGTGTGTCAAAGCCTGGGTCTCTGCATATGGTTTTCCTGTCCCTTCTGCAGTGTTGTGAGACCTTTTCTTTTTTTTTTTTTTTGTCTTCCCCTCCATCTCCCTCTCTCAACATGTTGTCAGACCATCTGTTTTCCGGTCTCCCCCTCCATCTCCCTCTCTCAACATGTTGTCAGACCATCTGTTTTCCTGTCTCCCCCTCCGTCTCCCTCTCTCAACATGTTGTCAGACCATCTCTTTTTCTTGTCTTCCCCTCCAACTCCCTCTCTCAACATGTTGTCAGACCATCTGTTTTCCGGTCTCCCCCTCCATCTCCCTCTCTCAACATGTTGTCAGACCATCTCTTTTTCCTGTCTCCCCCTCCATCTCCCTCTCTCAACATGTTGTCAGACCATCTCTTTTTCCTGTCTTCCCCTCCATCTCCCTCTCTCAACATGTTGTCAGACCATCTCTTTTTCCTGTCTTCCCCTCCATCTCCCTCTCTCAACATGTTGTCAGACCATCTCTTTTTCCTGTCTTCCCCTCCATCTCCCTCTCTCAACATGTTGTCAGACCATCTGTTTTCCTGTCTTCCCCTCCATCTCCCTCTCTCAACATGTTGTCAGACCATCTCTTTTTCCTGTCTTCCCCTCCTCCATCTCCCTCTCTCAACATGTTGTCAGACCATCTCTTTTTCCTGTTTCCCCCTCCATCTCCCTCTCTCAACATGTCAGACCATCTCTTTTTCCTGTCTCCCCCTCCATCTCCCTCTCTCAACATGTTGTCAGACCATCTCTTTTTCCTGTCTTCCCCTCCATCTCCCTCTCTCAACATGTTGTCAGACCATCTCTTTTTCCTGTCTCCCCCTCCATGTCCCTCTCTCAACATGTTGTCAGACCATCTGTTTTCCTGTCTTCCCCTCCATGTCCCTCGCCTCGTACCGTAAGGACACCACCAGTTCTCTGGCCTACAGAACCTACTTTTCGGAACTGTGCCACAAATTCCCCACCTTTCAAGGCATCTTCACTGACGGTTCCAAGTCAGAGGACGGAGTCGCCGCATCTGCGTTCTGCCCCGCCTTTCCTGACCGGCCCTCAACGGAACACATCCTGTCTGACAGCTCGGTATACACCGCGGAACTGACTGCACTGGTCCTGGGGTTAAAAATGGTTCTCTCTTCCAAACAGAAGAGATTCATGATCTTTTCCGACTCCTTATCAGCCCTGGAGGCGATCGCCTGCAGGAATATCACTCATCCCAAACTGCTGGAATTTTATGAAACTTTTACTCTCGCAACGAAGAAAGGATACGAGGTTGTGTTGGCCTGGGTTCCCGGACATGTTGGCATTCGTGGTAACGAAAGGGCGGACCTGCTGGCCAGGAACGCTGTAAAGAAAGAATTGTCCAGATCCTTGGTACCCTATACAGACATGAAGCGGAAGGTCAATTCTTACGTTAAAGATCTTTGGCAAGAGAAATGGAACACCCAGATAGACAACAAGCTCTTCCAGATCCGTCCGGACCTGGGGGAGACCCTCCCTTCGGGGGTGAAGAACAGAAAGGAGGAATCTGTGCTGTGCAGACTGCGTACGGGGCACACTTTTTTTACTCATTCTTACTTGTTGAAGGGGGAGGAGGCCCCTCGATGCGTTCCCTGTGACGAGCCTCTCACCGTGAAACACGTGCTCCTTGACTGTTGGGATCTGCATGACGTTAGACGCAGACATTACACGGCGGTTTCTTTGAAGACTTTGTTTCGTGATGTCCCTCCGTGGGCGCTGATGGACTTCTTAAAAGAAGTGAACCTTTTTAACCAGATTTGAAGGTTTTAAACTATGGAAGTTTTTTTTTAAACTTTGGAGTGGAAAGTTTGAAGTGGTGACTCGTTTTAATTGGTTGTTTTTTTAGCCTTGTAGTAGTAATTGACGCGGCGATAGCCTTGAGATGGCCTTAGTGGTCGGCGAGGCTCTAAGCACCATAATTTCATTTCATTTCATTTCTCCATGTCCCTCTCTCAACATGTTGTCAGACCATCTCTTTTTCCTGTCTTCCCCTCCATCTCCCTCTCTCAACATGTTGTCAGACCATCTCTTTTTCCTGTCTTCCCCTCCATCTCCCTCTCTCAACATGTTGTCAGACCATCTCTTTTTCCTGTCTTCCCCTTCATCTCCCTCTCTCAACATGTTGTCAGACCATCTGTTTTCCTGTCTTCCCCTCCATCTCCCTCTCTCAACATGTTGTCAGACCATCTCTTTTTCCTGTCTTCCCCTCCATCTCCCTCTCTCAACATGTTGTCAGACCATCTCTTTTTCCTGTCTTCCCCTCCTCCATCTCCCTCTCTCAACATGTTGTCAGACCATCTCTTTTTCCTGTCTTCCCCTCCATCTCCCTCTCTCAACAGGTCCTTGGAGGATTGTTTTTAGCAAAGCCATTGGATCTCGTAACATGTCTGTACCAACAGAGTTTCCTTTTCTTAATTTCACTGATGTTTCTTTGGTCTTTACTGCTTGGTGGTTTGGCTTGTGATGCCACCTTATTTCCATGGCACTATCACTAGATATGTCGCTTTACTTGTGTCCATCTGTAAATAATGGGACATGGTGAGTGAATTGAAAGATAATTAAGCTCCCTACTATTCATCTGTTGCCTTTATTGGTTTGTTTACTGAAAATCTAATCAAAATCAGACACTCACACACACACCTACACAAAGCTCGCATGCCTACACACACACGCACGCACACACACACACACACACACAACTTTCCTCAACCTCCATGCAGGCATAAACATTTCCATAATAT
This sequence comes from Babylonia areolata, assembly GCF_041734735.1. Lineage (NCBI taxonomy): Eukaryota > Metazoa > Mollusca > Gastropoda > Neogastropoda > Buccinidae > Babylonia > Babylonia areolata. The sequence goes on from NC_134907.1 coordinate 6,648,456, forward strand.
ATTCAGAATAATAGAATCATTGGTACCAAAACCTAGTTTGGTTGTGGGGTGCGCTGCACTGCAGAACGCATCACCAGCATCCTTCATTCTGGTGGTCATGGGATAGGGCCAGAATTTCGGCAAGGCCACTCAGCAATGTTGTCTGCCCACTTCTTTGGCTGTATGCCTCATCTCCTTTTCCCATGCATGTTTCCCAGAAGGATGGTTTTGGAAATCCCATCAGATCTTGTCACATGGCCATACCATTCAGATTTCTAAGACACAGGGCAATACAAATCTATCCAGTTTGTAGCATGTAATACCATGAAATATTGGAAATCTTATGGTTATAATTACAATCATATCTGTTTTAATGTTAAAGAGAGAAACGGCCATGAACAAATTTCACCAGCCTTTGCTGCAGTTCTATTAGTATTAACATGCCAGGTATTGCAAAAGGCCGACAAAATCTTTTATTGATTATTTCTGTAAATGCTGTATTTCACACAATGAGTTTCATCTTCCAGACTTAAAATGGTGCATTTTTACCGTGCAGGGTCTGACTGTCAAAGGCTGGCTGGAAATGATGAGTGGGCGGGAAGCCAAGAAAGCTATCCGCTACTTTGATGAAGCTCTCAAGTCAGTCCTTGTATTTTCAGCTAAATTCTAACTGTGTTTGTGTTTGTATTATTTGTATGTAGTATTCCTCATCCCCCAATATTCCTTGTGACCATGGTACAGTTGGTACCTTGGTAACAAAGCAATTCTGTTCTGTTCTCTTCTCATCTGTTCTGCTCTCTTCTGTTCAGTTCAGTTGTGTTTTATTTTATTTTATTTTATTTTATTTTATTCTGTTCATTGATTGATATATTTATCTGTGTATAATTATCATAAGCATGCTGATTTTTCATGGTACCCATTTTTTTTATCATTCATGCACACATACACATGCATCATTTCTACGTAGATCTTGTTGAAACACATGCTCTCACATCGTATACAGATTTCACATGCTGTTGTTTTTGCTGAGTCATTACATCATCCCACTCGATAAGAGAAAATGTTGTCAGTGACAGTAAAACCATATCAGTAGCTCTCTTTGTCTTTTCCTCTATCAACAGTTTTCACTTTTCAGTTTCACTTTCTCAAGGAGGTGTCACTGCGTTCGGACAAATCCATACACGCTACACCACATCTGTTGAGCAGATGCCTGACCAGCAGCATAACCCAACGCGCTTAGTCAGGCCTTGAGTGCATGCTTACATATTTGTGTACCTATGAAAGTGGGTTTCATTTTACGTAATTTCGCCAGAGGACAACACTCTCGTTGCCATGGGTTCTTTTTCAGTGCGCCAAGTGCGTGCTGCACACGGGACCTCGGTTTTTCGTCTCATCCAACAACAAATTGACAATGAAACCCTGAAAACTAGCCACGTTGTTCACCAGGGAAGGATCACGGAACATCGATGCACTGTTTGGCAAGGCCAAGTTCTTTGAGCAGCGTCACAACTACAGTGGTGCTGTGGAACTGGTGAACCAGGTGGTGGTCAACTTCCAGGGATTCCTGCCCGCCTTTGTGGAGAAGATGAAGCTTCAGCTGGCACTGCAGGACTGGGACCACACACTGGAGGCTGCTCACAGGTAGTGTGTGTGTGTTGGAGGGGTTGGGGGGGGGAGTAAGGGGGAAGAGGATAAGGAAGGAGTTAGTGGATGGGCGTGCATGAGGTTTTATGTGCTTAGATTCCTACAGGGAACAGGAATGACAGAGAAAGTGGTCTAATTGCATATGTTATAAATGTATTCACAAATCTGCTCCTTCCTATCTCTGTGGCTGCCTTCACCTCTGCAAACGCTCACTACGATTGGCGTCGGATCCACTCTGTTTACGCATACCCAGATTCAAACACTCGACTGTTGGCCGCCGTTCTTTCTCTGTCTCTGGACCTTGCAATTGGAATGAACTTCCACTTTTGCTTTGTCAGGTCTCCACACTCAGCTCTTTCAAGTCTGGCCTTAAAACCCACCTCTTCCCAAAATAGCCTCCCTTTCCCGCCTCTTCCTTGTCTTCAGTTTCACCAGTTTTAGAGTTATGCATACATGTGAATGACTGGTGCGAAAGCGCTTTGATTTGTCTCTGCACAAGATTCAGCGCAATATAGATAACATTATTATTATTATTATTATTATTATTATTATTATTATACAGACAGAACAAACCAGTAACTTGTGAAGAGAGTTCTGATGATGACATCAGGGCCTCAACATTATCTTACAGAGCAGACATGGCCACAACAACAACAGCGATTGACCCATCTATGCTTGACTTCTTGTTTATCATCTTTATATGTGCTGTATGATATTGTCCATTCTTATGTATTAAACTTTTTTCTTTTTTTTTTTTTTGAGCTTGCACCCTATACTCCAAAGCACCTGATAGTCAATGAAATACAGCAAAAGGTTAGGCAGGTCTCATTGCAAACAACCCAGTCGAAACAACCAGCTCAACGTGTGTATTGTACAGATAACAGGTTGTACGGTCATCATATGTTGCTCTCCTGTTTTTGAAGGCTTTCTCTGATTGGTTGCACCAGGAAAAGTTTGTCTACTCCATTTTTTCAATGTTTTTTTCAACGGTTGAAATAGAAGGGGTGCCTGAGGGTAAATGCAAACAGGCAAGTCTAATTGCAAACAATAGGTTTGGGTGCATGTGGACAGATTAAAACATCGCACCAGACTTGCATTGTTGGCTTTGATCACACACACACACACACACACACACACACACACACACGTATCTAAACACACACACCCCACTCCACACACAAACACACCCTTTTGAAAATGCTCAGTCAATGTAGCATTGTTTGCAAATAAACTCACGTCAAAATGTCCTATGGTCTAATTGTATATGACATTATTTTGGAGATTCCTGTCAAAACATGTTGTGATCTGTCACCAGCATGCTTTGTTAAATTCTCCCAGCGTTGGTAATACACAATTCATTCAACATATCCAATCAAATCAGCTGTGTCAGAGTTCAAGTACTACTTTGCTTCCCTTGATTTTTGGAATGTGAGAGCATGTTTGTGAACTTGATGGGCAGTTGTGCGTGAAGAGAACAAAGAGCGCAAAAATGGCCTGAAATAGCTGATGTTTGACTGGTTCTTGGAAGTGGATATTTATCAAGGTATAAGAATGAGGTCGAAGCAGACGTTGAATTGTTAAACATGTGATGACAAGGGGGGGGGGCAGGGGGGGGGGGGTGGTACACAAACCATTCACAGTTTAGGCCTACCTACCCTGTGAACAATATGCTAAGAATGTAAGAGGAAGAGGATTTCAGCAGGAAATTGTCTTTTATGTTTATGAAGCTTTTGTGTTTCACACCAGCATTGTGTTTTTTTCCGCAAGACATGCATACACTTTGGAAAAATAATCAATTCACAGCCAGCTTTTATCAGACTTGTATGTCTATCCTTTCTTGTTTTATTGTGAAAGAAGAAAGAAGATGTGAAGGGTGTTGTTGTTTCAGGGCGTTGGAAGTGAACATGCACTGTGTGGAGGCCATGGTGTATGAGTGTCTGAACATGCTGTGCAAGGAGGGAGACTACTCTGAGGTGATGTGTCTTTGAGGTGTTTTTATAAACCATGTTCTTTGCTTTCTCTTGGTTTCTTCTTTTTCTCTATTTTTATCTGTCTGCCTGTGTCTCTGTCTCTGTTTCTCTCTCTCTCTCTTTCTTTCTCTCTCTCTCTGTGAGTCTCTTGGATTCAGTTTTTCTGTCTGTCTTCCCTCAACTGTTTTTTTTCTTAAACTCACACACACGCACGCACGCACGCACACACATATCAGGAGAGGGAATGCTTAGCCACATTCAGTCCAGCGTTCCTGGTGTTGGCCCCAGGGACTCTCAGAGTGGCTCAGAGAAATAGTCCCGTAGCCTTCAGTACCTCCAAACACAGTACCTGAAAGAATCCAGGACTCCTGTTTATAAGGACGGTTCTGCTGAGGAAGCTGTACAAAAGAGTGGGCAGGAATCTACATTCAGTGCCCAGGAGACAGAGAAGGAAAGATCTGCTTCGCTTCCTGCCTCTACTCCACCAATTATATAGCTGAAGTAGAAGCCCTGAAAACAGCAGCAGCCCACATCAAGGTCAGCGCTTATGCTACCCATAATGTAATTTTCCTGAATGATGCCCTGTTTGTCCTGCAGGCCTTACAGTCAAAAAACACTGATCCAAGTGACCTGTCCTCCACTCTTGCCTCCCTCTGCAGGAGCCAGGCTGTCGTCCTGCAATGGCTTCCCTCTCTGTGCAATGTACTGGGCAGTGACACTGTTGATTCCCTCACAAAAGAAGGCACTACACAACAGCAACAGCATCCTCACCACAAAAAGACAGACCCCTGCTACCTGCTGACTAGGCAGGAACAGGTGTCTGTGTTCAGACTCCGGACAGGCCACAACTGCCTGAACTACCGTTTATACACTAAATTCCACGTTGGTCAGTCAGCAAGATGCTCCTTTGGGACTGACAGCCAGACAACAGAACATCTGCTGCAGTCCTGCCCCCTCCATGACGTTCTCAGGAAGAGGTACCGGCCTGACCCAACTCCCGTGACCGGGAAGCTTTATGGCTGTGTGGAGGACCTGCAGCATGCAGCTGCCTTCATCACAGAGACTGGGTTGTCCATCTGGCAAACAAGAAGAAGAAGAAGAAATACAACATACAGTTGATGCACACTGTATCAGTTATAATGACCCTATTAGTAATACCTTACTCATTTCTCAAAAATCACATGTTCCAAACATATAAACATAATCTGTAAGATTCACACATAACATTCTCTCTCCCTTCCTTCTCAACCTTCCTATCAAGGTTATTTCTCCACCTGTCCTTTCTACATTCACAAATTCTTTAAACACTCACCCAGAACAGAATTGACATGGACAGTGCCCACCCTGCAGGTGTCAGGCAAAATCGGCGACATCATCACCACCATGGACAGGTTCGAATCCCGCAGTGGCCACCTCTACTGCCAGATGGCCCAGATCTTCTCTAGACTGGTAGGTTACCTCATTAGTCACTGTAGTTTTTTTATGATTATTTTCGTTGTATACCACAACACCATCCAAATCTACCACACCCTCACTCTGTACTGCAAAAAACAAACACAGCAATAAAAGCAGTGAAATGAATATATATTTATTAATCACTGTATACCACAACACCATTTTAAATCACTACACCCACCCTCTCTGCAGCAAAAACAAGAAGTCCCATAACAACAACAGTTACATAAGTGTTTTTAATCACTCTATATAATTCAAGCTCATCACACTTTCAGTGTCTGCATCAAAACAACAAAAACCAAATAAAAACTAACAACCAAAAAAGCAAGAAGCTAACAAAAACAATAAGTATTGAATTTTTTTTTTTAAATCACTGTACCATAACATGATTGAAACCTACCACTCCCTCACTCTCTGAAGAACAAAACAATTAAATAAATGTCATGAAAACTCAATTTCAGTATTAGCTTACACTGTGATGTCATTCATAACTTCCTATCTCTTTCTTTTTCTTTCCTTCCCTCCCCTCCCCACCCCCCCACACCCACACAGTGCGGCCGCAACGCCCTGGTGCTGCAGCAGACCCACACCCTAACGGAGCGCGCTGTGGGCGTGGAGAACGACAACGCAGACTATGTCAACGAGATGGGGGCGCAGCTGCTGCTGAGTGGGAAGACGAAGGAGGCCATGAAGTGTTTCCGCGGGGCCATGAAGCTGGACGAGACCAGCGTGCAGGCCCTGACGGGGATCATCCGCTCACAGCTCCTGGAGGACCGCGTGGAGGAGGCGGCACAGCAGCTGGAGTTCCTCCAGGAGATACAGCAGAGCCTGGGGCGGTCTGCCGTGAGTTACAGTGCAGTGCGATGTGATACTATACAATACAATACAATACAATACAATACAATACACTACAGTACAGTACAGTACAATACAATTAAATACATTATGATATGATATGATACAATATGATAGAATACAATACATTATGATATGATATGATACAATACTATGATACAATACAGTACAATATGATATGATACAGTACAGTATGATACGATATGATTCAATATTATTACACAATACAATACAATGCAGTACAATACGATATGATATGATACAATATATTATGATACTATACCATACAATACATTACAATACTATACAATACATTGTGATATGATAACATACCATGCAATAGAGTGCATTATGATATGATACAATACAATACATTATCCAGTACGATACCATACCATGTACCATACCATACAATACATCATGATACAATATGATACAATACAACACAATATGATTCGATTCAATGCAATACAATACGATACAGTACAATATGATACAATACAATACAGTATTATGCAGCACAATATAGTCCAATATAATACAGCATGTCACCGTACCATGTACCACACCATACAATACATCATGATACAATATGATACAATACAACACAATATGATTTGATTCAATGCAATACAATACGATACAGTACAATATGATACAATACAATACAATACAGTATTATGCTGCACAATATAGTCCAATATAATACAGTATGTCTTTATTCAACCAGCTGGTGTTGGAGTTATGGGCAGTGGTTGGGTAGGTAAGGCTGGTTTGGGGGCCAGGGATTGTTGGTGTGGTTGTGGGGAGAATTGTATGTGTGTTGGGTATGAAGGGTATATGGTTTATGGTTCGGATTTATGGTTCAGTGTTTTATGGTCGGATAGGTGTGGATCTGTATGTTTCTGTGTGTGCACTGTTAGTGGTTTTGATGGGTGTGCATGTGTATGTTTTTTGGTGTGTGTGTATGTGTGTTTTGGTGTGTGTGTGTGTGTGTGTGTGTTTATGTATGTGCCATTTGTGAATGTTTGTGTGTAGTGTGTATGTGTACATGTATTAATGGGCACACGCTGTGTGCAGGAGCTGGCTTACCTGAGTGCAGTACTGGCCCAGAAGAAGGGCAAAGGGCCGGAGAAGGTGATAGAACTCCTCAATGAAGCCATCGAGCTGCACTTTGCTGGACTTAAGGTAAATATGCGTGTGTTTGTGTGCGTGTGTGTGGGTGTGGGTGTGCACACGCATGTGTACTTGTGTATGTGTGTGCACTTAGGTATGTGTGTGTGTGGTCATGCATGTACTAGTTCTGCAGTTTCAGTTTCTCAAGAAGGCGTCACTGCTATTGGACAAATCTGTATATGCTGTTCCTCATCTACTAGACAGTTGTCTGACAGCAGCATAACCCAACACGCTAGTCATGCCTTGAGTGCATGCATGTACTTTTGTGTACCTACAGACACTGTGTTGGTGTACCTACAGACACTGTATTGGTGTACCTACAGTCACTGTGTTGGTGTACCTACAGACACTGTGTTGGTGTACCTACAGACACTGTGTTGGTGTACCTACAGACACTGTATTGGTGTACCTACAGACACTGTATTGGTGTACCTACAGTCACTGTGTTGGTGTACCTACAGACACTGTGTTGGTGTACCTACAGACACTGTATTGGTGTACGTACACCGACACTGTATTGGTGTACCTACAGACACTGTATTGGTGTACCTACACCGACACTGTATTGGTGTACCTACAGACACTGTATTGGTGTACCTACAGTCACTGTGTTGGTGTACCTACAGACACTGTGTTGGTGTACCTACAGACACTGTGTTGGTGTACCTACAGACACTGTGTTGGTGTACCTACAGACACTGTATTGGTGTACCTACAGACACTGTGTTGGTGTACCTACAGACACTGTGTTGGTGTACCTACAGACACTGTATTGGTGTACCTACAGACACTGTGTTGGTGTACCTACAGACACTGTATTGGCAGATCAGCATTCTGCCACCTTTGTCCTTTGTTGTGCATGCAAGTGCATATGTGTTTGTCCCTGTGTTGTCCCGCATGCATGCACATGTGAGAAGATGAGTATGTGTGTTTATTGTTCATGTCTATATATGGTGTGTGAACATCCCTTTTAACATACATGTGTGTCACAGGGTCTGCCTCTTATTGCTCACATCTCTACGCGGTGTCTGAATATCCCATGTGTGTCACAGGGTCTGCCTCTTATTGCTCACATCTCTACACGGTGTATGAATATCCCATGTGTCACAGGGTCTGCCTCTTATCACTCACATCTCTACACGGTGTATGAATATCCCATGTGTGTCACAGGGTCTGCCTCTGGGCATTCAGTACTACGTCCTCCTCAACCCTGACTTCTTGCTGCAAGTGGTGCGAAGCTACCTGCAGTATGCACCTCAAGTGGTGAGTTCCTTTGCAGATGACAATTTTGACAATGCATTGACCATAACTCCTTTTAGCTTTTAGGTTTAAGCAGCTGAAGGAGAGGATTAGGCCTCACCTCCCCATGCCAAGTCCTAGACAAAGTGGATATGAGTTCACTGTAGTGTAGGTGAGCAATGATATAAAAACATCAGCTAAGGAAAGCAAAGCAAAAAAACCAAAACAAAATGCTTGAAATATACACAGAAAAGATTAACTTCAACATACAGGGATGTGAGAGCTACACAGAGACGTGTAAATGCGCTTTTCCATTTTCATTGAAAAACAACAACAAAAAACTGACTCAGGCACATTGCAACATATTGCTATTTTCTCCAGACTGGTGTACATACAACTGAAAGTAAGTGGGTGCGAGAGAAAATAAAGTCCTCATTTCAACCAAATAAATACGTATCTCGTGCTTCATACATTTTCGCCCCTTTTTTTTTTTTAAATGCAGTGAACAGTTCTGTCGGTTACATTGCAATTTATTTCTTTTGCAATTTTTCCATGGGATTTATATCTTCTCCTAGACCACTGCCCCAGTGGCTCTAATGGTTATGGGACCTTTAACCTTTTAACATACATGTATTTACTAGTCTGACCTTTTTCTCTTCATCAGAGTTGTGTGGTGCATTTTTATGTCTTGATTTGCAAGCGCTTTGATTAACCTTAGCACATGATTCATTGCTATATAATACCTTTATTATTGTTGTTATAATTATCACCTTTTTTATTATCATGAGTGGTGCTAGACTATCATCATTATCATCATCATTATCACTATTATCATCTTTATGATAGCCCCCAGTGAGCGATGACCTGTGTGTGTGTGTGTGTGTGTGTGTGCAGCCAGTACAGACCGGCCAGCAGGTGAGCCCCATCCTGAAGCGCTGTCACCAGGTGCTGGACCCCCTGACCCGTGCCGTGCCTGGCCTCATGGAGGGACTCTACCTCATCGCCAAGGTCAAGTACCTGGCAGGTACGGCTAGGTGATGGGAGCAGGGATTGTTCCGGGGGAAGGGCGGAATAAGGGCTTAGGTCAAGTTCCTGGCGTTAAAAAGGGGGATACAATTATCCACAATGAAATAAACAAGAGAGGCAACACGGCTGCTCAGCCGAGCACAAAATCCAGCTCTTTAGTTGGCCGAGCAGCGTCTAGCGTCTTGGGTCAAAATTTTTTTAATGCCAGACTTTCCCACCGCACTCTGTACTGACCGGCACATTCGCCGCGGTATTTCTGGCCCCGCGCGCCAAACTGGGACACTGCCTTCTTTGTTTCACTCAGCCCTGCGGCCCCCGCCCCGCTTTTCCCACCTTTTCACAGCATCCACACATTTCCTGCAGCGATTACAGAAAGTTGAATTATTGCTATTCCTGGTTGTATTATTGGAGTGCAGTTTGATTTGATTTACACAATTTCATTATTTTATCAACATCGTTTCATTTTTTTTTTTTTTTTTTTTTACCTTAAAAATCTTCGTCTTTCTCGTGGAATGAAGGGCACGGCAGTGCCATAAGCCGACAGACACTCACCCCGCTCTCCATCCCCCTGCTGCTCGCACTCACCATGCTACAGTGTGTTCATTTAAACGTTTGTTGTGCTGCCAAGAAAAATCGCACAACTCAAAAGGTAAGCTAATCTGCATGCAGGCATGCTATATGTTCTGTGTGTATTTACGATGTTATTGTGCTAAACGCCTGTTTTCTTAGAGAGGGATTTAAACTTAACGATTTTTGCGATCATGTTTCTGCTTATCCTTCTCTTCTCTTTCTTCATTTATGTTTCAGCCGTTGCCGCAACAACCGCTATGTAAGAAAACATATTGTGTTTGGAGTCAATGGAAAGCTTATTTTGTGTTCTTTTTAGAAAACCACTTCTTTAGTCGTTATTTCCGATCCATCCGAGGAGATGATGCGCGAAAGAAACAAAGCAGATTTACCGCCGAACAAGCGTACAGCGAGTGCTGCTGGCGCGGCCTGTTTGTCAGCCACGTTTATTCATATCCATGCCCTACTTCCTGGGTTCATGAACTTTCGCAGGGCCAACTAAAGTGCCAGCACTGAACACCCGTGGCAAGGCCTTCAAGACTCACTTGTGATACACTTAAAAATAAAAAAAAAATCCAAGCTTTTTATGTATTGAGTATAATTTCAAAATGTAATGTTTAAGATGAGAAAGATCAGTTTAAAGCAAATTAAGTCCCCTAGCATTAATTACAGAGTAATTTCCCTTTTTTACTATCTGCACCAAAATGTTTGCAAAAGAAATAAAACTTCCATGCTTAGCAAAAGAAGTTTCTGTTTGAACAGAAAATGATAATAATGACTGCTCTTGTTGTTGGGTCAGAATATCAGATCAAAGTGCCAAGTTTAGAGAATACAAAAAATATAAATATAACAGTAAATGCGGTTTGCATATAATTAGGCTTCATTTTTTTTTTTTTTTGTGCCCATCCCAGAGGTGCAATATTGTTTTAAACAAGATGACTGGAAAGAACTGAATTTTTCCTATTTTTATGTCTAATTTGGTGTCAACTGACAAAGTATTTGCAGAGAAAATGTCAATGTTAAAGTTTACCACGGACACACACATAGACACACACACACACACACACACACAGACAGAGACAACCGAGCACCGGGTTAAAACATAGACTCACTTTGTTTACACAAGTGAGTCAAAAAGGGTAGTATTACAAAATGAGAGGCATCTGCGAAAGGTACTGAGGGAGGGAAAGAAAGGGTAAGGGTTAATTTTTACATGTATGAATAACTGATCAAATAAATCAGCTAAACAAAATAAAAGAAAAGAAAAGAAACACCTGAATAAAATAAAGTAGTTGGACATCCACCACCATGATAAATACACATGTGCACAAATGAATATACAATTTACCCAGAAGCAAAAATGTGTCATTTTTATAGCAAGTAGTGAATTTCTGTACATTTAATTGTGACATTTTTTTTTTCATTTTGGCTTCAAGAGAATAACATTTTCATTTGGGCTGATGTACATTATTTATATGTTATCCATTTTATCAAACAAATATTTCTTTTTAAAGAGTTTCTGAAGTTGACATTGCCAGATATGAGTTTTAAAGAGGAAGGGAAATTGTTCCAGTATAACCTGCCACTGTATACAAAATTTGTCTTCATGAGATTGAAGACTTGAAGAGATTGATTCTAGGAAGAGTTGCTAATCGTTTATGAACATGTCTGTCAGTGTTAATAATATAGAAAAACTATCTTCAGTACCAGGAGGTGCCAGTCCAATACTTTTCTGTGAGAGTGATAGAGATTCCCAAATGATCTGATGTTAGACATGTTATTTTGATTAGATAGACATGTTATTTTGATTTGTTAAAGTTTTCTTTTTCTTCATCTGACATGAGCATGTTTGAAATCCTGCTTTTGATTTAAAGATACAAGTCCCATTGCTCCCAAACATGTGCATACTATGGACCTTGTTTTTTTGAAATCTCTACCTCAAAATATCCGACCCTGTTCCACAATTAACTCTTTCAAATCTAATCTTGAAATATGTTTGTTCAAACAATATTTTAAACTATACAGAGGGATTTGAGAGCTATGCGGAATAGTGTAAATGTGCTTTTCCATTTTTAAAACAAAAGCATCTGTCAGCTGGGCGTAACTGCTGCAGAAAAGCCCCAGAACCATTCCTGATATCTGTGCAGAAATTACTATTATGATTATTGTTATTATTTGTGGAGTTGTTTTGTTGTGTTTTTTTTTTTACCCACAGCGGACGTGGAGTCGGCACAGAGCACTCTACAGCACTGTCTGGACCATGACCCAACCTTCTCTGATGCTCACATCCTCATGGCCCAGGTGACTGTTGTTGTCCTGACTTGTTTCCATTGTAGCTTTGATTTGCTTACTTTTTGTTCAACGATAATGATGATTGATTGATTGATTGATATGGATATTTATATAGCGCCTGTCCTCGGTCGGAGACCAAGCTCTAAGTGCTTTACAAACACAGGGTCATTTACACAACAGGCTGCCTACCTGGGTAGAGCCAACTGACAGCTGCCATTGGGCGCTCATCGTTTGTTTCCTGTGCCATTCAATCAGATTTCAGGCACGCACACCTACTCACTCAGACAAACATGTAACATTTAACATTGTACGTGTATGACCATTTTGTTTATTTACCCCACCATGTAGGCAGCCATACTCCGTTTTCGGGGGTTTGCATGCTGGGTATGTTCTTGTTTCCATAACCCACCAAATGCTGATATGGATTACAGGATCTTTAACGTGTGTATTTGATCTTCTGCGTGCGTATACAGGGGGTTCAGGCACTGGCAGGTCTGCACATATGTAGACCTGGGAGATTGGAAAAATCCAAATACAGTCTTAGCTACATCATTTCACAAATACCCAAGCAACTCATAGGTACACGTTTGTGTTGTCCAAGTTTTTAACCTTTTCCTGCCTTCTCCATGACATCACCACTCAGATACTTCACAAGTACCCAACGAATCCCAGAGACTGACACTGCAGGCAAGAAGGCCGACCAAGATGTTCTGTCAACAAAAATGTTCATGCTAGTTAATTCCATGCCCTCTTTGAAACATCTGCAACAAACATATCAATGGTGTAGTTAGTGGCATTCTTTGTGTCCTGTCCAAATCTTTTTTTTTTAACAATGGGACAAGAAATAGAATGTCTTACTGTCTTAATACCACAACCACCCGTTATTCTTGGCAACACAAACATTATCCAGCAATAAATCAGGAATGACCCAGGCAAATTTTGTGGATCTTGAGACTAAGCAAAATAAACTAGAGATTTAACAAACCAGAAATATTGTTTAATGCCGAAGACTTACAGCCTGTAGCTGGTACAAGGGGAAAGAATTATTTTGGCTCTGTGTTTAAACAAAATTTTGTATTGAAAGACAAAGTATTTCAAGAGATTAAAAAAAAAGTTTACAGTGGACACGGACACACACACACACACACACACACACAGGGATACAGACACATATACAGCAAAGTCAGTGTTATTACATAGACTGACTGTGTTTACACATGTGACCCAATCAAAATTAATGCACCCGCACACGCATATATTCTCACACAAGCATGAAAATGCATGTGCACACACACAGACACAGACACACACACACACATACACACACACACACACACACAGTTTTACCTGTGTGTGACTGACGACTGACTCACCTGTGTTTGGTCAGATTCACCTGCATCAGAACAGCTTCAAGCTGGCCAACCAGTCCCTGGAGGTGGGGCTCAGCTACAACTTTGAGGTGGGTCAGAGCCGTCAGTGTGGCGTCTTGTGTGTCGGTTTGTGTTCAGTTGTATTGTGTCAGAAGCTACTCTTGCTCTCTCTCGTCTTGATCACACTGATTCTCTTCTGGCTGGCATTCCTGACATTCTCTCCTTCAAGAACTCTAGCAAGTCCAGAACTGTGCTGCAAAGCTAATGTTTAGAACATGCAGACAAACCCATATAACTCCTTGTCTTGCAAAACTACACTGGCTGCCCATCTCTCACAGGATAAATAACAAATTAGCAGACATGTGATTTAACTCTTTCAGCACCATAGGAGACTTAAGACAACTGGACAGTTCACTGCCATAGGTGACTTGAGTCAACATAGAGGGGTCATGTTACATGGACTGTTTTTCACGTTGTAACAAAGTTTGAAAGCTGCAGCAAACCTTCCCATGCAGTAGGACATTGACTAACCTTACCCCCCTTGAATTTGAAGTGAATCAGTCCACTGTGTTTTGACACAAAGAGAATGATGTGACTGAGATCGTCAGGCCTGCAATATTTGGCACTGGGGAGTGCATTTCATGCACAGACTTGGCGAAGAAAGAGTTTATATCATAAACCATACTGCACCCACATGCCTTTTTGACTTGCTTTATGTCTGTAATCCTTCTAGATCTTTACACTCTGCTGCTGATTCGAAACTGCTGACAATTCCTGAAAGAAACAGGGAAAAACAGTCTGTGCTGTTTCTTTTATTCTCTGGAACAAAGTGCCCTTTTCAATGCATCACATGGATACCCCAGTTCAGATTAAAAAGCCTCTCAAAACACCCTTCCATTCTGCTTTCCATCTAACTGACAAAATGGGCTTCTTGAACTTCTGCTGGCCGCAGTGTGTGTGTGTGTGTGTGTGTGTGTGTGTGTGCGCTTAATTTGTATATGGCATGTCATACTTAGAGTCCATCAAATTTATGATTTTGAGTCCGTAATTTTAGTCCATTTCAGTCCATCTGGCTAACTGGTTGATGCTTTCTTGCAATTTTGATGTCAGTACGTTTATGGATGAATGATTTGAAATAAACTGAATTGTCATCTGTACATAAATCACAAACCATTGTTAAATACAGAGGCAGATCATGAATATATAGAGAGAATAAAAATGGACCAAGGATAGACCCTTGTGATACACCATACCTTATTGTCTTTAAATCTGATTTGAAATCATTGATACTAACTAGCTGTTTTCTGTTTGATAGAAATGATGAGATAAGCAGAATTGTATCTTGAGATAGTCCATATATAACTAATTTCTTTGATAAGAGAGAATGATTAATGACATCACAGGCTTTTGAAAATCCACAAAAACTACTCCTGTTAGTTCATCATCATTGATATTTAAAAGCCATTTATCGACCATCTGTGTCAGCGCTGTGTGGTGGGAAAGGTTTTCCCTAAAACCAGATTGTTTCGGGTGAATCAGATTAAATTTACTCAAATGGGAAGTGTATGTTTTTTAGTGTGTTCTTTAATGGTTTTGATAGAATTGAAAGAATTGAGACTGGTCTGAAATTTGAGCAATTTGACTGGTCACCTGATTTGAACAATAGAATGACTCTAGCTTGTTTAAAACATAATGGAAAATAATTCTTGTCAATGCAAAGGTTATATATGTATGTCAAGGTATCTGTTATCACTGGGGCAGCTCTTTTAATGATTTTACCATCCATTTCATCCAGGTCTTTTGTACTAGACTGCTTGAGGGACAGCAAGTTGCATAGGCATCTTGTACTGATAAGAAAGGAATGTACACTTTGGAATCTGTATTTTTAGATGAACAATAATTGTTTAACAGTTTTAAGTCAAGAGAGAAAGAGAGGGGGTTGGACTGTTCATCAGATTAGAAACACAATACTAAACCTGGCAAATGATTTGTAATCAGATAAATAAATTTGTACTTGATTGATTTGCGATATATATTTGTTTTTGTCACTATGACCTGTGTATCATGACGAGGTTTACAATGTGATCCAGGTACGTGACCACCCGCTCTATCACCTGATCCGGGCACGCATCCTGAAGAAACAAGGGGACACGGCTGAGGCAGCCACCACTCTGAAAATGGCCATGGCCCTGCCAGGGGTCAAGTCTGGATCCTGTGAGTGTGTTTGGGGGGTGGGGTTGGGTCTGAGTGTGGTGGTGCTGTGTGTGTGTGTGGAGGGGAATAAGGGAGGGGGTCGGTGTGCATGCTGTTTTTTTGTTCTGAGAAATATGTTTTTGAAAAAATCTAGTCATATCTTAGATGATGCTTGAAAAATTCAGGAGTCCAGGCAAACTATAGTCTAGAATATCCACAGGTCTGTAGTGCCCACTGAGATGCAGACAGACTGTTAACTGAAATATACAGTATACACCTGACCTGGGTGTTGGTGTGGGATAGGTGAAGGTGAAAAAGTGGTATCAAAGCCATAGCCAGTGGTGCCAGATCTGGTGGTGTTGATGGATGACATCTTGTCAGGCTTCACTGAACCTTCATCCACCCAGGCAGCTAGCACTGAGCTTTCATCCACCCAGAGCCTTCATCCACCCAGACAGCTAGCACTGAGCCTTCATCCACCAGAGCCTTCATCCACCCAGACAGCTAGCACTGAGCTTTCATCCACCTAGAGCCTCCATCCACCCAGGTAGCTAGCACTGAGCTTCCATCCACCAAAGCCTCCATCCACCCAGGCAGCTAGCACTGAGCTTTCATCCACCTAGAGCCTCCATCCACCAGAGCCTCCATCCACCCAGACAGCTAGCACTGAGCTTTCATCCACCCAGAGCCTCCATCCACCAGAGCCTCCATCCACCCAGGCAGCTAGCACTGAGCCTCCATCCACCAGAGCCTCCATCCACCCAGGCAGCTAGCACTGAGCCTCCATCCACCAGAGCCTCCATCCACCCAGGCAGCTAGCACTGAGCTTTCATCCACCAGAGCCTTCATCCACCCAGACAGCTAGCACTGAGCTTTCATCCACCCAGAGCCTTCATCCACCCAGACAGCTAGCACTGAGCCTTCATCCACCCAGAGCCTCCATCCACCCAGGCAGCTAGCACTGAGCCTCCATCCACCCAGAGCCTTCATCCACCCAGACAGCTAGCACTGAGCCTCCATCCACCCAGGCAGCTAGCACTGAGCCTCCATCCACCCAGACAGCTAGCACTGAGCCTCCATCCACCCAGAGCCTTCATCCACCCAGACAGCTAGCACTGAGCCTCCATCCACCCAGAGCCTCCATCCACCCAGACAGCTAGCACTGAGCCTCCATCCACCCAGAGCCTCCATCCACCCAGAGCCTCCATCCACCCAGATAGCAGGCACTGAGCCGTCAGGTGTGCAGCCCTCCTCAGTGTGTTTGTTGTATATCTATGTATGTGTGTAGTGTGTGTGCGTGTGCGTGCATGCATGTGTGTGTGCATGTGCGTGCGGAAGAAATGTCGTGAAGCTGACTGGTGTGCGTTCCTCCCCAGCCAAGAAGGGAGGCAAGGTGCAGGAGATCTCAGTCAACGACCGCGTGTCTGTCTTCCTGGAGCTGGCTGAGGCACACCGCCTGCTGGATGAACAGGTGATCTGTTGTACAGATAGTCACTGTGCAAATCATGATGGGCATCATTTGTGTATTTCTTATCAGTAAAGATAATCACTCTGCAAATAATGATCATCATCATTTATGTATTCCTTCATCAGTAAAGATATTCACTACGCAGATAATGATCATCATCGTTTATGTATTTCTTTTCTAGCTAAATCCTTGTTTGCTGTAACAAATAGATATTTCTTTAAAAATGTAACAATAAAAAGGGTAGTTTCTTGTCCACTGCAGAAAGGTTTGAAAGTAGTGTTCTCAAAATACAAAATATTTGAATATAAGTTGAAAGGTGAAAAAAGAAGTATTGATTTTGCTAGGGTTTGTACGATCATATGTTACTGAAGTTTGTGTGTGGACTTGTACAATAAGATTTTTAAATTATTAGAATTTTGATTGTTTTGAATTCTAGTTTTGAGTGCATGAGTAAGACAAACACGAACAAAGTTTTACAAAGAGGATAACATAGCGATTTTGCTGTGGCAAGCTTTTTATACCCTTTACAGATTTTCCTCTGGCTGTTTTGAACTTGGTTGTTGTTAGACCCAGTTTTCAGTTTCAGGTTTCAGTTTCCATTTCAGTTTCTGAAGGGGGCATGACAGTGATAGGACAAATCCATGTACGCTGCATCACATCTGCTAGGTAGATACCTGGCAGCAGCATAACCCAATGTGCTTGTCAGGCATTGAGTGCATGCATGTAGATATATTTGTGTACCTATCGGAGTGAATTTCTTGCCAGAGAACAACACTTTTGTTGCCATGGATTCTTTTTCAGTGGGCCAAGTGTGTGCCGCACATGGGACCTTGGTTTATCATCCCATCCAAATCACTAGATGCTCAGTTTGATTTTCCAGTCAAACTTGTGAGAAAGGACATATGCAGGATTTGAACCCAGGCCCTCACAGACACTGGACTGGCAGATAAATGTCTTGACCATTCTGCCACTTTGCTCCTTTTTCTTCTGTGTGTGTAAGCTTCAACTCCTTGTATGTATGAGTGGGCTTTATGGTGTATGATTGTTTTTAGCCCAGCGTGTAAGCGGCCATACTGTTGTTGGGGAGTGATGTGTGCTGAGTCTGTTCTTGTTTTCCACAACGTGCCCAGTCTGGTAGAGAATGGGGGATATTGGATTAGGTGTTGGATGTTTCAAAGAAATGTAATCCTTTTGAACCTTTTGGGGTGTGGGGGATACAGTAACAATACATACTCACTGAATCACATCTTCAGTCCAAAATGTCACTGAAACAAGCAACACACATACACACACGCACACGCACACACACAACACACCATACATAAACACGCACGCAGGCACGCACGCACCACACACACACACACACACACACACACACACACACACATATGCTAGGAGTAATGAACTGCCGCAAAACAAATCAAACTTCAACATATTGACAAGTAAGATGCAATTGAAAGTCACACACCCTTTCCAAGTTTTTATGAATTTATTTAAGTTGCGTTTTCTTCCCAGCATAAACAGAACATTGACAAATGCAGCTGATATTTTTTATATGGTATCTATTTATTTCCATTACAATATCCTCAGGACATTTTAAAACGAAATTAAATTAATCCCCAACACTCCAGATGTTTTCTCTGTTTTCACCTTCTCTTCTTCCTATTTCGATCTGCAGTTTGTGACAACTGCAAGGAAACTTCATCAAAGGATATATGTCTGTATCTGGAAGTTGTGATATGTATTTTTCTTGACAAAAGTGAAGTTTGATGCGCCTACAGTACAGACATGTAGCGATTTTCTCCATGATTCTGGGCACCGAAGCAAACTGTCCTTTCAGCACGAGGCAGCCAAGGTGATGCAGGACGCCATCAACGAGTTCCAGAACACGCCGGAAGAAGTTCGCATCTCCATTGCCAACGCAGACCTGTCCCTGGCACGGGGCGACGTGGAGATGGCGCTGGGCATGCTGCGCAACATCACGCCCGACCAGCCGTACTTTGTCGAGGCCCGCGAGAAAATGGCTGACATCTACCTGCACCACCGCAAAGACAAGCGTCTCTACGCCAGCTGTTACAGGTGTGTGTGTGTGTGTGTTCATGTGTGTCTGAGGGAGGGGTTAAGGAGGCTGGGGGGGTGTGGGGGGGAGGAGGAAGGGGTGTAAGTGTGTGGATGGGCTGCTGGGCTGGGGGTAGTCTGTTGGTGGTGGGTGGGTGTGAGTGCGTGTTAATGTGTGTGTGTGTGTGTGTGTGTGTGTGTGATTATAATTGTTTTGCTTCCCTAACTCTTGCCGATAAATGTATAGGCGTGCACCTTTCTTCTTCCTTGTCTGCATTCATGGACTGCCAGTTCATATGTTCACTTATATGTGAAAGTGGTCTGTTACCTCATCATGTAGGGGAGTGTGTAGTCTGGGTATACTCTTTTTTCCATAAGCTACGAATGTCTACGTTGATGAAAGAATCTGTAAAGTACCTATGTAAACACACAAAGGAGGTTCAGGCACTAAGTTCTGCACATATCGGGTGTCCCCAAAAAAGTGAACCGCTTTTTGACAAGTACTTTCTCAGTGATAGAGAAACCAAATTCGAACTTTAAGATATTTTGCAGACTTGTTGATGATACCCTAAGGTTACTGTGTGAACATTTTCAGTGATTTCGGTTTCTCTGTCACTGAGAAAATACTTGTCAAAAATTGGTTCACTTTTTTGGGGACCCCCGATATATTGACCTGGGAGAATGAAAAAAAATAAATATCCATCCTTACTCCAGAAGAAGAATCCAAGCATTCGAAACCAAGTGCTTGAGGAGACTACTACACATCTCCTACAAGGAGCACAAGACCAATGACTATGTGTGGAACCTGGTCAGCAACCTTGTTGGGCCCCAAGAACCACTGCTGGCGACTGTCAAACGACGGAAGATGGCATGGTTTGGTCACGTCATACGACATAACACCCTCTCCAAAACCATCCTGCAAGGGACTGTAGAGGGAGGGTGCAGACGGGGGCGGCAGAGAAAGAGCTGGTCCGACAACGTCAAGGAATGGACCAAAATGACGATGCCAGATCTCCTCACGACAGCTGCCAACAGAACGGCGTGGCGAGCTATGACATCTTCCTCATGTCCCCCCAACGACCCCAGCGGTCGAGGGAATGAGTGAGTGAGTGAGTGACTCCAGCTGGATTCACAACAGGGCTTTGAACCCAGGATCCTCAGTGGTTTAACCACTCAGCTGTTGTGACCGCTGGCATGTATGTTGTTGTTGTGGATGTTGATGTTGTTGCAGGGAGCTGGTGGATAAGCACCCCAGCCCTCACACGTGTTTGCTGCTGGGGGATGCGTACATGAGCATTCAAGAGGTCGGTGTCTGTGTGTTTTATGTGTGCATCACTGCATGGATGTGTTTTGTTTTCAGTGCAAGCCTTTGTTTTCTTGTGTGTTTGTGTGCATGTGTTTTCGATTCAACTCTTTGTGCATGAGAGAGTGAGAGAGAGAGAGTGTGTGTGTGTATGTGTGTGCAAGAGAGAGAGAGAAAGAGAGCATTGATGTATGTTTATGTACGTGCATGTAGTTTTCAAGGCAGCTCTCTGTGTGTATGTGTGTGTGTGTCTGTGGGCTTGAGGGTATCTGTGTGTGTGCGTGTGCGTGTTGGTGCTCATGAGAGATGCTTAAGAGAGAGAGAGGCTTTCTTCCCCACTGTCCATATCTTTCAGTATTTCCTGAGTTGTTCTAAGGCTGCCAGCCTTCAGAAAATGAGCTGAGATTGACCTTTGCTTGACACCACCATTTTGACTGTGTCTGCGAGTGACGTCATAATTTCCTACTGCCTATGAGTCATACACTACTGACCATACAAGTCCAAGGGATGTAAACAGTCATCAAACATTATAGAAGACAGGGAGAAACGAAGTAGGTCCTTTTCCCAGAATTGCTGATGAAGACTGGATGTAAATGTTACGTCCTGTGGGCGTATAACAGTGCAGCAAAAGGGATGTAGGTCTCATACACGTCCCAAGGCAGGCAACAGGTTAAGCGGTTAAGTTGTGTGTGTGTGGTGTTGCAGCCGGAGAAAGCCATTGAAGTGTACGAGTCGGCACTGAAGCGGAATCCCAAGGATGCTGCTCTGGCCACCAAGATTGGTCAGGCCCTGGTGAAGACACACAACTATGGCAAGGTGGGGGTGTGGGGGTGGTGGTGGATGTCTGTGTGTGGGGAGGGAAGGGTGTACGTGTGTGTGTGTGTGTGTGTGTGTGTGTGTGTGTGTGGATGTATGGTTCTTTGTATATGTGTGAGTGTGTGTTTGTGCGTGCATGTCTGTGGGGTTTTTTGTTGTTTTTTCTATGGATGTATTGGTGTGTATGTGTATTCATATGGATGTATGGGGTGTTTTTCTGTATGTGTGAGTGAGTGAATTTTTGTGAGTGTTTGTGCGAATGTATGGATGTGGGTGTATTTGTGTAAATATGTGCATGCTGTCACTTACAGAAATGCACACTTGCATATGTGATTGTGCCTTTGAATATATTTCCCTAAATGTGTAAAAATCAGGAAGGAATAATTTTACTCTCTAGGGAAATAATCTGTTACCATTGTATTAGAGAATGTCATTTCTTTATTGCTCTATTTTTGTTTTATTTTCCAGGCCATCAACTATTACGAAGCGTCACTGAAGGCTGGTGGGCAGGCTTCCCTCAGGTGAGACACAAGACAGCATTGTCTGGCAGAATGGTTAAGATGCTACAGTGTATTTGTATTTGTATTCCTTTTTATCACAACAGATTTCTCTGTGTGAAATTTGGGCTGCTCTCCTCAGGGAGAGCACGTCGCTACACTACAGCGCCACCCTTTTTTTTTTTTTTTTTTCCTGCGTGCACTTTTATTTGTTTTGCTATTGAAGTGGATTTTTTCTACAGAATTTTGCCAGGAACAAAACTTTTGTTGCCGTGGGTTCTTTTATGTGCGCTAAGTGCATGCTGCACACGGGACCTTGGTTTATCGTCTCATCCGAATGACTAGCATCCAGACCACAACTCAAGGTGTAGTGGAGGGGGAGAAAATACTGGCGGCTGAGCCATGATTCGAAACAGCGCGCTCAGATTCTCTCGCTTCCTAGGCGGACGCGTTACCTCTAGGCGATCACTCCACATGTCCGTGAAAGACCGGGTTTGAATCCCAGTCTCACCCTTTCTCCCAAATATGACTGGAAAATCAAACTGAGCGTCTTGTCATTTGGATGAAATGATAAACTGAGGTCCTGTCTGCAGCACACACACTTGGTGCATGGAAAAAGAACCCATGGCAAAATGAATATTGTCCTGTGGCAAAATTCTTGTGGAAGAAATTTTTTTTTTTTTTTTTAACTTTTTAAAAAATTTTCCAAAAACATGTATACAATCCAGAGAATAGTATGAAACAAACAATATAAAACAAACAGTAGCATCTTCCACTACAGATAGAGAGATAAGACAAAACAAAAAAAAACAGACTAAACATGGCAAAACAAATCTGTAACAACATCATCAACAACAACAAAAAAAGGAAGATTTGTCCAATCATTCAATCAACAATGTTTACACAGTAATGATTGTAGTAATCATGATGATTTAAGATGACATTAATAATAAATAGCCTGAACCAGTTGTAACATAGCGACAGCATCAATTGTGTCAACTATTACAGGAATGGTATCTAGGGTGAGGCGAAAGCGAGTGGTGGCATTATAATATCATAATAATAAGGAGCATGAGTAAACAACTTCTACATTATTGGAAAAGAAAGCTTGTAGTTAATCACATTGTAAAGACAACAATAACCATAAAAGTTCAAAAAATAAACAAATAATACATATGAGAAATAAATAAAGACCTGTTAGTACAAAGTAAGGACTGTTATACAGAATGATAACTATGGAACATGCGAAATTGTGATCAAGTAACAGTTTCCATAATTGGAAGAAATTTACTCCGACAAGTACACAAATATTAAATCATACACTCAAGACCTGAATAGTGTGTTGGGTTATGCTGCTGGTCAGGCATCTGCCTAGCAGATGTGGTATAGCATAAAAAGATTTGCCTGAATGCAGTGATGCCTGCTTGACAAATGGAAACTGAAGCTGGAAAACTGGCAGTGCTGTGTGACTTGTGTGTCTTTGTCTCTGTGTGCAGTTCTTGCAGCTCTGTGTGAATCTCATGTCCATATGTGTGTCTGTGCAGAATCTTGTATTTGTGTCTGTGAATCATGTGTCTGTGTGTCTGTCCGTGAATCATGTGGTTATCTTGCTGTGTTAATGTGTTTACCAAGTCAGGAAGCTCGGTAATACCATGATATATTTTGAAAAATAAATAAAAAATAAAAACAAAAACAGGCAAAACAATGTTGACACAACCTTTGAACTATGACTTTACAGACACGACTTGGCGGAGCTGTTGTTGCGATTGCGACAGTATGACAAGGCCGAGAAGGTGCTGAAACAGGCCCTGGAGAATGAAGGTCAAGGTCAGTGGTGTGCATAGCCTTGTGAATTTTGGTTTTCTTTTTTGGTGCCTTCTGTTTTTGTGTGTGTGTGTGTGTTTGTTTTGGGTTTTTTTTTTCAGTTTGTATCTGTCTGTTCCTGTCTGTCACTGTCTGTCTCTCTGTGTTTGTCTTTCTCTTGCTGACTGTCTGTGTGTCTGTTTCTGTTTGTCTCTCTTTGTTTGTCTGTCTCCCTCTCTCTGTCTGCTGGAAACTTGATATCTTCAGTTGAACCAGGTTTGGTGAAAGTTTCAGACAATTTTCACTGGCTTAGCCCTCTTACACATGTCCAACAAATCATTGTCCTGTGCAGACAGACATGATGTCTCAGTCCTGTGTCTGCTTGATCTGTTGGCAGCTTTTGACACAGTAGATCATGATATTCTTTTCAGCCATCTTCATCATATGTTTGGAAGCTTGGTCAGCAGAGCCAAAATGGAGGACTTTCACTTTACAGCAGATGCAGCTTATCAGATGTGTGCGCCTTATACGAGTTCAAAATAACTTTTTTATATAAATTCAAGGGGTGCGCCTTATTTGCTGTGCCACTTTGTTGGCCGGAAAATACAGTACTTTATGTTATTTTCATTATTACTCCTGACGGGTGAAATAGCCGAGTGGTAAATGTTGGACTTTCAATCTAAGGGTCCCGGGTTTGAATCTCAGTAATGGCGCCTGATGGGTAAAGGGTGGAGATTTTTCCGATCTCCCAGGTCAACATATGTGCAGACCTGCTTGTGCCTGAACCCCCTTCATGTGTATATGCAAGAAAAAGATAAATACACTCATTAAAGATCCTGTAATCCATGTGTTTCACCTAAGCATAGGTAATTCGGGAAGGGACATGACTTGATAAACTTCCAGACAACTAACTGATGAAGTTTAGGCACAGTCTGAATGTTTTCAAGCCCCGGTTGTTGTTTTGCTTGTGATAATCCTTGAAACTGAAAGTGTGGGTGTGGGTGGGTGTATGGGTATGCGTGGGTGTGTCCACATTTGTGTGTACATGTGTGTGTGGGTGTGTGTGTATTTGTGCGTGTTTGTGTTTTGGGTGTGGGTGTTTGTGTAGGTTTTTGTGTGTATGAATACCTGAAACCACATTATTGTGTCAAACGGGGAAAGGTGTTGCACAGACTGCATGATGTGTTCACTCATAATCATTCAGATGAGACGATGAACCAAGGTCCTATGTGTAACATACACTTAGGGCACGTGAAAGAACCGACAGCAACGAAAGGGTTGTCCCAGGTAAAATTCTGCAGAAAAAGTCCACTTTGATGGGAAAGCAAATGCAGCTGCAGGCAGAATAAAGAAAAAAAGAAAAGGGTGGCGCTGCACTGTAGCAATACTCTCTCTCCAAGGAGAGCAGCCCGAATTTCACATAGAGAAATCTGTTGTGACAAAATGTAATAATGCATTGCAATACAATGCAGTACAGTACAGTGCAATGCAACACAATATAATACAATACAGTATAATGCAATACAATATAATACAGTACAATACAACACAGTACAGTACAATGCAATACAACACCATGCAGTGCAATACAATACAACCCCATACAATACAATACAACCCCGTACAATACAATACAGTGCAATACAATGCAATGCAGTGCAGTACAATACCATACCATACAATGCAAACACATTATAATGCAATACAATATAATACAACAGCACAATACAACACAACACAATGCAACACAATCCAACACAACACAGTGCAATACAATACAATGCAATGCAACACAACACAGTACAATATAGTACAACACAACACAATACAATCCAACACATTACAATACAGTACAACACAATACAATACAATCCAACACAATACAATGCAATACAATACAAAACAGTACAAAACAATACAACACAGCACAATACAGTGCAACACAACACAGTATAATACAACACAATCCAATACAACGACAGACCTGGAGACGCTCATGGAGCAGACCAAGTACCTGATGCTGCTGGCCAGGGTGTACCAGCGTGTGGACCGCATCGAGGACGCCCAGGACATGTTCACCAAGGCCAGGGAGATGCAGGCCAGGTCAGACACACACCACACACAGGGGGGAAAGGGGGCGGGTGGGGGTGGGGGGGTAAAATCATATCATGATGATGATAGTAATGCACATTTGTGTCTAGTGCCTTTTCTCTCTTTGAATAAACCTTCACCGACGTCACAGTGTCAGACTCTGGTGAGAAACTGGCTTGATTCAAATCGCCCGCCATTTATAGTCCGGTTCAGGCTTTAAGCTCTCAGGGTGCTTCACATGAAAGAAAAAGTCACAAATTTTACATGAACTACTCATCAGCACTCTCTCTTTATTTCTACTACTCATGACCACTCTCTCTCTACTACTCATGACCACTCTCTCTTTCTCTCTACTACTCATGACCGCTCTCTCTGTACTACTCATGACCACTCTCTCTTTCTTTCTACTACTCATGACCACTCTTTCTCTCTACTACTCATGACCACTCTCTCTTTCTTTCTACTACTCATGACCGCTCTGTCTTTCTCTCTACTACTCATGACCACTCTCTCTTTCTCTCTACTACTCAAGACCACTCTCTCTTTCTCTCTACTACTCATGACCGCTCTGTCTTTCTCTCTACTACTCAAGACCACTCTCTCTTTCTCTCTACTACTCATGACCACTCTCTCTTTCTCTCTACTACTCATGACCACTCTCTCTTTCTCTCTACTACCCATGACCACTCTCTCTTTCTCTCTACTACCCATGACCACTCTCTCTTTCTCTCTACTACCCATGACCACTCTCTCTTTCTCTCTGCTACCCATGACCACTCTCTCTTTCTCTCTGCTACTCATGACCACTCTCTCTTTCTCTCTACTACCCATGACCACTGTCTCTCTCTCTCTCTGTGCTACTCATGGCCACTCTCTCTACTACTCATGACCACTCTCTCTGTACTACTCATGGCCACTCTCTCTTTCTCTCTACTACTCATGACCGCTCTCTCTTTCTTTCTACTACTCATGACCGCTCTGTCTTTCTCTCTACTACTCATGACCGCTCTGTCTTTCTCTCTACTACTCATGACCGCTCTCTGTCTTTCTCTGTACTACTCATGACCACTCTCTGTCTTTCTCTCTACTACTCATGACCACTCTCTCTTTCTACTACTCATTACTACTCTGTCTTCCTACTACCCATGACCACTGTCTCTTTCTCTCTACTACCCTTGACCACTCTCTCTTTCTCTGTACTACCCATGACCACTCTCTCTTTCTCTCTACTACTCATGGCCACTCTCTCTTTCTCTCTACTACTCATGACCGCTCTGTCTTTCTACTACTCATGACCGCTCTCTCTTTCTCTCTACTACTCATGACCGCTCTGTCTTTCTCTCTACTACTCATGACCGCTCTCTGTCTTTCTCTGTACTACTCATGACCGCTCTCTCTGTCTTTCTACTACTCATGACCGCTCTCTCTTTCTACTATTCATTACCACTCTGTCTTTCTCTCTGCATGACCACTCTCTGTCTTTCTCTCTACTACTCATGACCACTCTGTCTTTCTCTCTACTACTCATGACCACTCTCTCTTTCTACTACTCATTACTACTCTGTCTTCTCTACTACCCATGACCACTCTCTCTTTCTCTCTACTACCCATGACCACTCTCTCTTTCTCTCTACTACTCATGACCACTCTCTCTTTCTCTCTACTACTCATGACCGCTCTGTCTTTCTCTCTACTACTCATGACCACTCTCTGTCTTTCTACTACTCATGACCGCTCTGTCTTTCTCTCTACTACTCATGACCACTCTCTCTTTCTCTCTACTACCCATGACCACTCTCTCTTTCTCTCTACTACCCATGACCACTCTGTCTTTCTCTCTACTACTCATGACCGCTCTGTCTTTCTCTCTACTACTCATGACCACTCTCTCTTTCTCTCTACTACCCATGACCACTCTCTCTTTCTCTCTACTACCCATGACCACTCTCTCTTTCTCTCTACTACTCATGACCGCTCTCTCTTTCTTTCTACTACTCATGACCGCTCTCTGTTTCTACTACTCATTACTACTCCGTCTTTCTTTCTACTACTCATGACCACTCTCTCTTTCTCTCTACTACCCATGACCACTCTCTCTTTCTCTCTGCTACTCATGACCACTCTTTCTTTCTCTCTGCTACCCATGACCACTCTTTCTTCCCACTACTCATGATCACTAGATTATTAAATTAAATTATTGATTTAATTGAAATCAGATTATTATTGAAAATCATTGAATTACTGCATTGATTTTGTGACGATTTTCAAGTTATTATATCTCTGGTTTTTGTGACTGATTTCATTTTTATATTGTGCTGTTGTTTTTCAGTATTTTCTGGGTTTTTTTTTTTTTTTTTTTCTTTTTCTTTTTTTTTTTTTTTTTCTTTCTTTTTTTTTCAATATTTGCACTGTGTATATTGACTGATTTCAGTTGGATTTTGTGGGTTATTTTTTATTGCACTGTTTTTTGAAAACAAATTAATTGCGTGGGGTATTTTGACTGTTGTCAGTCTTGTTTTATTACTGCACTGTTTTATGTGTGTGTGTGTGTGTTTTCTGTTGTTGTTTTTTTTGTTTTGTTTTTTTTTTAATTTTTTTTTTATACCAACTTCAGTCTTTGATCTGTTCACTGTGCTGTGTTACAGAGTGCTGAAGAGAGTGCAGATGGAACAGCCAGACACTCTGACAGCACAGAAACAGCTGGCTGCAAAGTGGGTTCTCTTTCTCCACGTCTGTCTCTCTCTGTCTGTCTCTTTCATCTGTCTGTTCACTTCAGGCATGCATCTGTTGGTTGTTTCTTCTCCGTCTTGATTTGTCAGCTCTGTGTGTGTCTGTATGTGTTTGTGTGTCTTTGTGTCTGTGTGCACACCTGTGTGTGTCTGTGCATGCTTGTGTTAATGATACACTGCTTTTTGAGCTTTGTATTTTGATTCGTTTTGTGTTTTTTCCTCCACTAAATATTCTTTCTAGCAAATTATTTTCAGATTTGTTTAGAAAGAAGGAAATACTGGTTATGATTTGGTAAATTCATCAGATTATTTAGATATTTTTGTTGCATTTTGTTGCCATTCATATTATTTTGATTTGAATTACTTAGATGACAGATCTCACATTTCAAATTTTGTTTAGCTTTGGGTCTGTTTTGCATGGGAGCAGTTTTGATATGATTATATCATTTCTGATTTGTGTCTTCCATTGGTTTAAAGAGATTTTATTCAGTTAATGGGAACACAGTGCAGTAGTAATTGTTAAACCGTCTACCTAACAAGCAGAAGCTTATGAAACATACTGTGTTGAAATGTCTTCCATTCCCTGAGAGGGGTGAACGGATTGATAGACATTTTTGTGTGGGTGTGGGTGACTCACTCCCTGTGTCTTCTTTGTGTGGGTGTGGGTGACTCACGCTCTGTGTCTTCTTTGTGTGGGTGTGGATGTCTCACTCTCTGTGTCTTTGTGTGGGTGTGGGTGTCTCACTCCCTGTGTCTTCTTTGTGTGGGTGTTGGTGACTCACTCTCCTGTGTCTTCTTTGTGTGGGTGTGGATGACTCACTCTCTGTGTCTTCTTTGTGTGGGTGTGGGTGTCTCACTCTCTGTGTCTTCTTTGTGTGGGTGTGGGTGTCTCACTCTCTGTGTCTTCTTTGTGTGGGTGTGGGTGACTCACTCTCTGTGTCTTCTTTGTGTGGGTGTGGATGTCTCACTCTGTGTCTTCTTTGTGTGGGTGTGGGTGACTCACGCTCTGTGTCTTCTTTGTGTGGGTGTGGGTGACTCACGCTCTGTGTCTTCTTTGTGTGGGTGTGGGTGTCTCACTCTCTGTGTCTTCTTTGTGTGGGTGTGGGTGACTCACTCTCTGTGTCTTCTTTGTGTGGGTGTGGGTGACTCACGCTCTGTGTCTTCTTTGTGTGGGTGTGGGTGACTCACTCTCTGTGTCTTCTTTGTGTGGGTGTGGGTGACTCACTCTCTCTGTCTTCTTTGTGTGGGTGTGGGTGACTCACTCCCTGTGTCTTCTTTGTGTGGGTGTCTCACTCTCTGTGTCTTCTTTGTGTGGGTGTGGGTGTCTCACTCTCTGTGTCTTCTTTGTGTGGGTGTGGGTGTCTCACTCTCTGTCTTCTTTGTGTGGGTGTGGGTGTCTCACTCTCTGTGTCTTCTTTGTGTGGGTGTGGGTGACTCACGCTCTGTGTCTTCTTTGTGTGGGTGTGGGTGTCTCACTCTCTGTGTCTTCTTTGTGTGGGTGTGGGTGTCTCACTCTCTGTGTCTTCTTTGTGTGGGTGTGGGTGTCTCACTCTCTGTCTTCTTTGTGTGGGTGTGGGTGTTTCACTCTCTGTGTCTTCTTTGTGTTGGTGTGGATGACTCACTCTCTATGTCTTTGTGTGGGTGTAGGTGACTCACTCTCTGTGTCTTCTTTGGGTGTGGGTGACTCACTCCCTGTGTCTTCTTTGTGTGGGTGTCTCACTCTCTGTGTCTTCTTTGTGTGGGTGTGGGTGTCTCACTCTCCTGTGTCTTCTTTGTGTGGGTGTGGATGTCTCACTCTCTGTGTCTTCTTTCATTCTAATTTCTATGCCTCTGTCTTTTTGGTGTGTGTGTGTGTGTGTTTGAAGTGTATGTGTTTCTGCGTGTGTGTGCTTGCGTGAGTATGTTTGCATGCATATATGTGTATGGAGATGTGTGTGTGTGTGTCTGTGCACACGTGTGTGGGTGTATGTGGGTGTAAGTCTTTGTGTGTGTGTGTGTGTATATATGCACATGTGCGCATGTGTTTGTGTGTGTGTGTGCATGCATGAATTATGACGACCGTATCAAACATACTCAGTGTGTCCCCCATGTCCCCACAGTATCTGCTGTCAGCTGGCAGAACAGGCGGCCAATCAGAGAGACTTTGAGAAAGCCATTCGCTTCTACAAGGACGCCTTGGTCTACAATGACAACGACACCAAGGTGAGACTGCACACTGTTTAGCAGTTCAGCTGAGTAAGTATTAACACAGCCAGTGCTGCCTGCTTGCTGCCCTGATTTTCCCCACAGACAGTCCATCTGTATAGGTTAGTAAAGAAAGGCAGTCAAAAAAAGAAGTTATTAAAAGTCAGGAAATTTAATTACCAAAACTGATAGATAACACAATGGATTAGTTCAGGACAAATTATAATACTCCCATCCTTTTCTGTCTTTCAGTAAGAGGTAGAAAGTATCCATGATTTGTGCTCTCAGTTATATATGTATCCTCATCACTGTCATCACTTGTCTCATCAACATCAAAACCTTCTGTCTGATGCATTTCTAAGCACTTGTAACACTGCTTAAGCATTAGCTGTATCGCTTGGTTTGTCTGTTTGCTTTATTGCTTAGTTTGTCAGCCATGTCACTGCAAAGAACCAGGGTCAGATGCACAGCTGATTATGCCATGAGCCCCAGTCCTGCTCTGGCCTCAGAATTCATCTCATTGTAACAGTCTCCACATTCCTTCATTTGCATGAACCACAAAGAAAGGGAATTAACTTATGCAGTATTTCTGGATGTGTCACACATAGTTTTGAGGAGAAAACAGCATATTTTCTGCATTTTTCCTGCATCGGTATAGCATGAAAGTCTGCTGAGGCTGTAACCTCCCTGCAGCTGAATGGGTTATGTCACGACCTCCCTAGGGAAGAGGTCGAGAACTATTTTAAAACCTAACGCCCAACCCAGTTCACCCGACAACACAAACACAGAATACAGATATTTCTCGTCCACACAAAATTTATTCTCTTCCGCTCTGTCTATCCCACTCACGCAACCTTACTCACACAGCCTATACTTGCAATAAAACAACAACAAAACAACCATATACTATAACTTCAACAACAAAAAACGAACAGAAGTCGTATACAAAACTACGGATTCTCCCAAATGTAATCGAAAGCAATTTTCCACACACACACTCAAGGAGAAGCAAATCACCCCAAAAACCAGGACTGGTACACAGATGCTTTAGTCTTTGGCGGGTTCAGGAAGTTTTCCTCTTAAGAGGAAAACAACAACAAAAAAAACCAAAAAACTGACACACGGCCCAGACAAACTTCGGCGGGTTCGACCCAAGGCACAAGCCCCCGGTCAAAAGGCCTAGGTGCCAGGACTCGGCATACAATGCCAAGCAATGGACCAGGCTGCAAGTCAAAAGGCCCGGAACACAGGACACCAGTCACAGGGCAGGAAGGGGCGAAGACCCAGGACACCAGTCACAGGGCAGGAGGGGACGAACACCCAGGACAGCAGTCACAGGGCAGAAAGGGGCGAAGATCTGGGTCACCAGACGAAAGGCCCGGGACACACAGCACACAGCGAGAGCTGCCACAGGTGGCGTACACTAACGACCACCACAAAGACACGACGACGACGAAGACAGACGAAGAAACACAGAAGTGGCTCCCATGGAGAACAGCCGGTCCTCACTTCGTATGGTGCCTAGATGTCGGGGTAGCTACCCCACCAACAACAGGAACGACCCGTACACTACGGCAGTCGGGCTGCAAAAGCCTCGAATATTGTTGCTGCCCAACAATATTTCATATTCGCTCAGGTGAGCGAGTAATATGCATGCACGTGGTTCGTGCGCAATTCAAGACTTCTACCCGAACTGAAGGATGGGAGAAGGAAGGAAAGTGAAAGAAGAGGGGGGGGGGGGGGGGGAGAAAAACGAAGACGGGCCACACGCCCTAACTGCCGTCACAAGTTGTGACAATACCCCCCATTCAAGTTCAAACTTCACGTTTGGAACTTAAACACACCGTCACAACGACTGACGGACAGACAGACACGTGACAACTCTCGCCTTGCACTTCCGTATTCCCGAACGTCTATTAGTGGTCAAGGACAGTTACCAAAACAAAACAGTTTGTCCAGACCAACGAAACAAGAGAAGAGAAATTTATACGAAAGCTATCTTAACTTTACAGCTAGTAAGGATACGCGGAAGCGTGTGCTTCCTAATTTAAGAGTAGAATATAGAGGTATGTGCAGAAGTCAAATGGGACTGCGCATACTCTTCTTTGATTAACACTGCCGAAATCACTTTTCGGGAAATGCCGATTCTTGCTCCGGCAGACGACTGAGATAGTCGGCTCCAACATTTTCTTTTCCAGGGATAGCTTGCACTGTGAAGGAGAAAGGCTGGAGCTGCAGCGCCCACCGTGTCAGTCTGCCGCTGACCGTTCTTGCTCTATCCAGGTATTGCAGGGGGGCATGATCGGTCTGGACGACGAATGGTTTGCCGTACAGGTATGGCTCGAACTTTTGTATGCCCCACACGAGCGCCAAGCATTCTCTCTCGATCGTGGGATAGTTCCTCTCGGCAGCATTAAGCTTTTTGCTGGCACACGCCACTGGCTGTGGGCCCATCCCATGATCTTGGAGCAGTAGGGTCCCCAGTCCCACTGCTGAGGCATCTGTTCTCAGCACAAAGGGCTTGGACAGGTCTGGTAGGAGACAGACGGGCCGACTACAGAGAACTTGTTTTAGCTGCAGAAAAGCCCTCTCACAGCTCTCATCCCACTTCACGTGGGCAGGCTCCTTGCCCTTCGTTCTGTCCGTTAACGGCAGGGCAATCTCTGCGAATTGTGGGACAAATCGTCTATAGTAGCCCACCAGGCCAAGGAAGCCTCTGAGCTGACGCTTAGTTTGTGGACGTGTAGCGTTATGAATTTTCTCCATTTTTTCATCGTCCGGCCATATCTTGCTGTCGCCAACGTGGTGACCAAGATAGTCCAGTTCCTTGTGTCCGAGATAGCACTTGGCTGGCCGAGCAGTGAGGCTGCACTCACGCAGGCGGTGAAACACTGCACGCAGGAGTGGCAAGTGACTGGCCTCGTCGACAGAGGCGATGATCATGTCATCCATGAAGTTGTCCACCTCTGGCAGGCCCAGAGGTAGAATCAACTTCCTCATCATGCGGGAAAACACTGCACCCGCTGTTTTCAGCCCAAATGGCATCACACGCCACTGGAAGTGACCTTGTGGGGTTGAGAATGCGGTCTTCGGACGGTCGGCTTCCTCCATTGGGATTTGCCAATAGCCTTTGGATAAGTCCAATTTGGAAAATACCCTTTTCCCGGCTAACTTGGCAAACAATGCCTCCACGTCTGGCATGGATTCCGCGTCAAACGTGGTCACCTTGTTGACACGACGGAAGTCAACACAGAACCTCACCTTGCCATCCCTTTTCTTTACGAGTACAATTGGGGAAGAGTAAGGAGATGAGGAAGGTTCGATCACTCCCATCTTCAACATCTGATCGACTTCCTCTTGGATCACCTCACGCTGAGAGTATGGCAGTGGATACTGTTTGGTTCTGAGGGGTGTGTCAGAATTCAGTTGGAGTGAACAAGTCTCCAAGTTTGTACGACCTGGCAGATCGGTGAGTACGTCTCCAAACTCTCTCACAAGCTTGAGGACGGCCTCTTTCAGTGAAGGGTTGGTTGGGTCAACCACAACATCCTCAGGCCCCTCGGACGCCTCGAGGGGTATAAGAGGGATATCTCGCTCCACAGTACGAGTCTCCTCCCAGATCTCACCGTCATCGACCACTGCTATAGCTAGAGACATCTGGGGAATGCGTTCAACATACTGTTTTAGCAGGTTGGCATGATACAGTTTTTCTTTGGTACCAACCTGAACACAGTAGTCAGCCAGTCCTACACGTCGCAGGACAGTGTATGGACCTTGCCATTCCAACTCTAGTTTGTTGTGTTTGGAAGGACGGAGGAGCAGAACCCTGCTACCCTCAGCGAACTCTCGTCGCTTGGCCTTGGCATCAAAGTGCCTCTTGTATCTTCTGGCAGCCTTTTCGAGATTCTGCTGTGCCAGAGTGCATGACTCAGCTATCTTGTTACGCAGATCGACCACGTATTCAGCTGCTGTCTGAACCTCCGACCTCTCAGGATGAAGCCAGTGTTCCCTGAGGATTTGCATGGGACCGCGAACAGTCCTGCCATAGAGCAGCTCAAAGGGAGAGTAGCCTGTGCTCTCCTGTGGGACTTCCCTGTATGCGAATAGTAAAGCCGGGATCCATCTATCCCAGGCTCGAGGCCTTTCGTGTGACAGCCTGCGCAACATGGTTTTCAATGTCGCGTTGAAGCGCTCGACAAGGCCATTACACTGGGCATGGTAAGGAGTGGTGGTCAGGCCTCGAGACAGAAGGCGATAAACTTCTTGCATCACCTGACTGGTGAACTGTGTCCCTCGGTCAGTAAGGACCTCGGAAGGAATACCCGTGCGAGTCCACATGTTGAAGAGAGCCTCTGCCACAGACTCAGATGTAATATCTTTGAGCGGAACAGCCTCTGGGTATCTGGTCGCATAATCGACCATGGTCAGAATGTATCTGCAACCAGACTCGGAAGCAGGAGCTATTGGACCAACAATGTCCACTGCCACTCGGCTGAAGGGTTCAGTCATCAGAGGCATTTTAACTAAAGGCACTCTGGGAACCCGCCCTTTTGGTACAGTTTTTTGGCACCTGTCGCAGGAAAGAACGAAGCGTTTGATGTCCCCGCACATACCTGGCCAATAGAAATGAGGAAATATTCTCTGTTGCGTCCGCCTAAACCCCAAATGACCAGACATTGGAGCCTCATGGCCCAGGCGTAGCACTGTGGAACGCAAAGGCTTCGGTACACAGATCTGGGTCGCCTGGCCTCTGTGATCTTTAAACTGCCGCATCAGCACCCCATGCTTTTTAAAATAAGAGACCTCGCCTGAAGGGGTTTTCTGTAAAAGGCCTGAACCAGCCCTATCACGTGCCTGATGAAAATCAGGATCGTCATTTTGCTGGTGCTGTAAGTCTTCCCGTGACACATGGATCTGAATATCCTTGACGGGCAGGGGAGGCAAGGGTTTGGTATTTGCTGCAGCCTGGGCTCTTGTTTGAACGGCGCCCACAAGGCTGGGATCAGCATAGACGGGCACGACCATTGAAGAGCCGTCCCCTCTCCAAGCACAATTCCCAATGAGAACCTCCTCAACAGGAGACTCCATGACAGCCACGTCCAAAACACCCTGTATGAACGGGGACTGAAAGTCCACCCTGGCGATGGGCAGAACTGAGGAGCACCTTGACTCAGCCAACACCACGCGAACTGTGGCCCCAGTAAAACAGTCAGGTCTTACGAGTCGCCTGGCTACAACAATCAACTGGGCTCCCGTGTCGCGTAAAGCTTGCACTGTGTGGCCATTGACAGAAACCTCGCAGCGAGGCGAGTACTGTTTAGAAGCACAAGACGTGCAAAGCGTCGGGGTCATTGCATTAACACCCTGTGCAGGTGAGACATGAGCAATGAGTGAGACCCTCTTGGGTTGCCGGCACTCTTTGGCCAAGTGACCTGGCTTCCCGCAGTTGAAGCAGGCAGGTATTCTTGTAAAGTCTCTTTCCTTTACGTTGTTTGGAGCTGAATCCCCTGACCCATGTGGAGGTCCTTTTTTCTCCGCGCCCAGATTGAAACTGCTGTCGGAAACCCTACTACCTTTTTTGGAAACTCGAAATTCAGCTTCCGCCATGCGACCTGCTCTCCGAGCATTGACAATTTTAGTAGTGATATGGGCAACGTCCTCAACTCTATTGGGTTCCTCACGCCGAACTTCAGTGACGAGATCGGGATTGAGTGTGGTCAAGAACTGCTCCTGAAGGACCAGATCTTTAATGTCCTCTGCATCAGATTCATCCCGTCCAGCGGCCACACACCACCGGGAGAAACAAACCTTCAGCCTGCCCAGAAACTGATCAAACGTCTCTTCCGCTAATTTCCGCATTGAACGGAACCGTTTGTGGTAGGAATCTGCATCCAGACGGAATTCGTAAAGCAGAGCCGCTTTTAAGATGTCATAATCGTGTAGTTGTTCTGGTTGTAACCGTAGGCAGGCGTCTCTCGCCCGACCCTGCAAAAGGGCCACCAGGCGGGCTGCCCAGGAGCTACGCTTCCACTTATTTAATCCCGCCACTCTCTCAAAGTGGTTAAGGAAGCTATCGAAATCGTCTTTCCCATCATACGGCACAAGCGGAAACTGATGAGCCGTGTGAGCTTCTAGCTCTTCCTGGCGCAGTTCCATTTTCCTCTCGAATCTACGTCTTTCCTCCTCATCTTTTTTCTTCCTATACTCTTCTTCTTTTCTATCCTTCCATTGTCTGTACCTTCTCTCTTCCTCCCTAGCCTGACGCTCTTCCTCCCTAGCCTGACGCTCTTCCTCCCTGGCCTGACGCTCTTCCTCCCTAGCCTGACGCTCTTCCTCCCTAGCCTGACGCTCTTCCTCCCTGGCCTGACGCTCTTCCTCCCTAGCCTGACGCTCTTCCTCCCTAGCCTGACGCTCTTCCTCCCTGGCTACTGCATCAACCACAAACCGGGCCAACGCCTCTCCAGACAAACCTAAGTCAGTGCCCAACACCCTGAACTTTGAGTACATGTCCTGAGAAGGTACGGCATTAGACTCATTCTTCAAGCCTTCATCGAAAGCACCTTCAGGATTAGCCTCCTTCAGGTGGCCCTGAATCCATCCGGACAATTCAGTCTTTTTTTCAGCACTCAGAGAAGGTGTACTGCCTTCTGCCCTGACCCCCCGTGACCACGAACTAGGAGTAGAGGCCGCAGAAGTTTTTCGTGTTACAGGCATGTTTTCTTAATTCACAATGTGCAACAACTACACAAAACTTGAATTAAGATTAAGTCTCTAAGTCACTAACTCCAGGTCCCCACTTCACTCAACCGCCCAACAGTAAGAACCTAACAATCTAACAACCTTAATCACCCCCACAAAAGC
Source organism: Babylonia areolata (assembly GCF_041734735.1). Lineage (NCBI taxonomy): Eukaryota > Metazoa > Mollusca > Gastropoda > Neogastropoda > Buccinidae > Babylonia > Babylonia areolata. Next base: position 6,686,032 of record NC_134907.1, read on the forward strand.
TAACCAAAACGAAATGCCTGCAACATAAAACGTAGACGAACAAGACGATCACACCCTACCCCCCAACCCGTGTTACATTCCCTAGAACTTGCTACCCCGCATCTCCACCATTGTCACGACCTCCCTAGGGAAGAGGTCGAGAACTATTTTAAAACCTAACGCCCAACCCAATTCACCCGACAACACAAACACAGAATACAGATATTTCTCGTCCACACAAAATTTATTCTCTTCCGCTCTGTCTATCCCACTCACGCAACCTTACTCACACAGCCTATACTTGCAATAAAACAACAACAAAACAACCATATACTATAACTTCAACAACAAAAAACGAACAGAAGTCGTATACAAAACTACGGATTCTCCCAAATGTAATCGAAAGCAATTTTCCACACACACACTCAAGGAGAAGCAAATCACCCCAAAAACCAGGACTGGTACACAGATGCTTTAGTCTTTGGCGGGTTCAGGAAGTTTTCCTCTTAAGAGGAAAACAACAACAAAAAAAACAAAAAACTGACACACGGCCCAGACAAACTTCGGCGGGTTCGACCCAAGGCACAAGCCCCCGGTCAAAAGGCCTAGGTGCCAGGACTCGGCATACAATGCCAAGCAATGGACCAGGCTGCAAGTCAAAAGGCCCGGAACACAGGACACCAGTCACAGGGCAGGAAGGGGCGAAGACCCAGGACAGCAGTCACAGGGCAGGAGGGGACGAACACCCAGGACACCAGTCACAGGGCAGAAAGGGGCGAAGATCTGGGTCACCAGACGAAAGGCCCGGGACACACAGCACACAGCGAGAGCTGCCACAGGTGGCGTACACTAACGACCACCACAAAGACACGACGACGACGAAGACAGACGAAGACAGACGAAGAAACACAGAAGTGGCTCCCATGGAGAACAGCCGGTCCTCACTTCGTATGGTGCCTAGATGTCGGGGTAGCTACCCCACCAACAACAGGAACGACCCGTACACTACGGCAGTCGGGCTGCAAAAGCCTCGAATATTGTTGCTGCCCAACAATATTTCATATTCGCTCAGGTGAGCGAGTAATATGCATGCACGTGGTTCGTGCGCAATTCAAGACTTCTACCCGAACTGAAGGATGGGAGAAGGAAGGAAAGTGAAAGAAGAGGGGGGGGGGGAGAAAAACGAAGACGGGCCACACGCCCTAACTGCCGTCACAAGTTGTGACAGGTTATCACACACTGAACACTTGAATCAGGCATCTTGAAAATTCCTCTTCTGCTCACAAGCATAACAGCAAACTTCTTCGTGGGCTGCAACTCCCACGTTCACTTGCATGTACACGAGTGGGCTTTTACGTGTATGACTGTTTTTACCCTGCCATGTAGGCAGCCATACTCCGTTTTCATGTGGTGCATGCAGGGTATGTTCTTGTTTCCATAACCCACCGAACGCTGACATGGATTACAGGATCTTTAACATGTGTATTTGATCTTTTTTTTTGCGAATACACACGAAGGGGGTTTAGGCACAAGCAGGTCTGCACACGACCTGGGAGATCGGAAAAAACCTCCACCCTTTACCCACCAGGCGCCGTTACCGAGATTCGAACCCAGGACCTTCAGATTAAAAGTCCAACGCTTTAATCACTCGGCTGTGTGCACCCGACAGCAACAAACTGATTTCACTGGTTTCATCTGACAGTGGAAAAGTGATTGTGTGATACAGGTGTGCTACAGGTGTGTGTCACTACAGGTGATGCTGGCCCTGGCAGACCTGTACCTGTCCACAGAGGACCTGGATGCCTGTCAGCACCAACTGATGACTCTGCTGAAAGGGGAGAAGGACAACGATGCGGCCACCATCGTCAGTGACATTTCCCTCCTTTGGTGGTTTTGGCTTTGATGTTTCTCTTTTAAGCACAATGCCAGATGTGTTTCATAGTGTGTAACATGAACTGTGTGACATTTTCTTATTCCCACATGGGATTTCCTGAAATAGGCATGTCTTGTTTTTTTCTTGTCTTGTTTATTTTCTGTGTGTTCTGCTTTTTGTTGTTGATGTGTTGTGGTTGTGTTTTGTAGTTGTTTTTGGGGGGCTGTATGTTTCCTGCTCTGCCTTTGCAGTGCATGTACCTGGGAAGGGGGGTAGGGGGTGCAGGGGAGAAGGGGGGGAGGGGCATGGGGGAGGGGTGGGGCACATGAAGTAAACTCTTCTTGCCTTGCCGTGTACTCCTGACCTTTTGATTTTCATCCCAGTTACTGTGTAGTGATTACGCGACTTGCAATACACAACACGACACCGCACAGTACAACACAGTGCAGTGCAAGACAGCACCACATAACAATACACAGTGCAACACAGTTCAAACACAACACAATGCAGCACAGCACAGCAAAATACAGTAAGTGTTGGCCGAGAGGTAAAGCGTCCACGCTGGAAGCAAGAGAATCTGAGTGCACGGGTGTGATTCCCTCACTCGCTCTTATTTTATTTCTCTGTGCTAGACCTCGAGTGACGGTCTGGAGGCTAGTCATTCAGATGAGGTCCAGTGTGCAGCATGCACTTATTGCACATAAAAGAACCCATGGCAACAAAAGGCTTGTGTCTGACAAAATTCCATAGGAATGTCCACTTTGAGTTTGGTAGGAGAATAGAAACACTTGCATGCAGAGCAAAAAGGCGGTGATGCGATCTCCCTGGGGACATAGAGAAGTCCAAATTTCACACAGAGAAATCTGTTGTGACAAAGAGAGTAATACAATACAATACAATACAATACAATACAATACAATACAATACAATGCAGTGCAATACAATACAATACAATACAATTTAATACAATACAGTGCAACACAATAGAATGCAATGCGATATAATACAATGTGATATAATACAATACAATGCGATGCAGTAGAATACAATGCAATACAGCACAATACAGTGCAATACGTACAATACAATGCAATACAATACAATGCAGTACAATAAGAGTGTATGTGTAAGCCTAGTCTCGTGATGTTTATTCCATGTGCCATGCTGTGTGACCACATGACTGTGTGTGATGTGACAGATGCTGGCAGACCTGCTGTTCAGGAAGAATGAGTACGACACGGCCATGTACCACTTCCAGCAGCTGCTGCAGATGAAGCCAGGTGTGTGTGGGCATGTCTGGTTTTGTCATCATCAAGTCGCTGTCTTTCTCTCTTGCCTGTTGCTCTTTGCCTCGGCTTATATGTCTGACTCAGTCTGTCAGTTTGCAAACTAGGGGTGGGTGGGGGGGGGGTTGGTTTTTTTTTGGGGGGGGGAGGTAATGATCATCCAAACAAAACCAAGCACTTCATCATATATTTACTGTTTCTCTGGATTTTTTTTTTTTTTTTTTTTTTTTTTCATTAATGTCAAACTGGTGCACACTGTAACTGGTAGTTCTGTTAAGTTTTTATGGCAAATGCAGTACCAAGACAGATGAGTCATTAAACAGCCATCTCACCTTCCTCTCTAGTCCGAGTTCTGACTCGGCTGATTTGCTTTTTATGTTGTTTATTCTGACAAGAATGATTTTTTTTGGTTTTTTGTTTTTGTTTTATAGATTCAGATGTAAATACTTGAATCTTGAAGGCTTGTGGACTTAACCATTTATGCCACACCACATCTACTTCATCCCACTGACAGCTGCTGAGAATACAGTTAGTGCATTGCTTTATTGACGGGTGCAATAGCCGAGTGGTTAAAGCGCTGGACTTTCAATCTGAGGGTCCTGGGTTCGAATCTCGGTGCACCTGGTGGGTAAAGGGTGGAGATTTTTCCGATCTCCCAGGTCACCATACGTGCAGACCTGCTAGTGCCTGAACGCCCTTTGTGTGTATGCGCACGCAGAAGATCAAATACGCACGTTAAAGATCCTGTAATCCATGTCAGCTTTCGGTGGGTTATGGAAACAAGAATATACCCAGCATGCACAACTCCGAAAATGGAGTATGGCTGCCTACATGGCGGGGTAAATAAAAACCAAACATATGGTCATACATGTAAAATGTTACATGTCTGTCTGAGTGTGTATGTGTGTGCGTCTGAAATTTGATTGAATGACACAGAAAACGAATGATGAGCGCCCAGAGGCAGCCGTCAGTTGGCTCTACCCAGGTAGGCAGTCTGTGGTGCAAATGTCCCCATGTATATAAAGTGCTTAGAGCTTGGTCTCTGACCAAGGATAGGTGCTATAGAAGTATCCACATCAATCAATCAATCAATCAATCATTGCTTCAAGGTTAGTCCACATCAATCAATCAATCAATCAATCAATCATTGCTTCAAGGTTAGGCTGAGAACTTTTCTGATCTGCCCCCATATGTTTTGTGATCAGCAGAATATGTTGTATGACTGGAAAGTACACAGAAATTGAAAGTGCAGTAAAATCTGATGTACGACTGGAAAGTACACAGAAATTGAAAGTGCAGTAAAATCTGATGTATGACTGAAAGTACACAGAAATTGAAAGTGCAGTAAAATCTGATGTATGACTGAAAGTACACAGAAATTGAAAGTGCAGTAAAACCTGATGCCCCAGTGATCTCACTTCACCCAGGGCCAGCAGTGAAGGGGTAAAAAGAAAAAGAGAAAATAATGATTAAAAGAGAGATAAGTAAAGAATCTGTTATCTCTCACGTCTTCATTGAATATGTAACCAACATAGTTGTGAATCAGATATTTTTGTGTTGCTGTGCGGTAACCAGACAACTACGAATTAAAAGAGAGATAAGTAAAGAATCTGTTATCTCTCACGTCTTCATTGAATATGTAACCAACACAGTTGTGAATCAGATATTTTTGTGTTGCTGTGCGGTAACCAGACAACTACGAGGCCCTGGCGCGGCTGGTGGACCTGATGAGGAGGGCGGGGAAGCTGGACGACGTGCCCAAGTTTCTCACGATGGCAGAGAGCGCCTCACCCCGTGCAGCCATGGAGGCCGGCTTCAGCTACTGCAAGGGGCTCTTTGAGTGGTGGGTTTGGTTGGTTGGGGGCTGCGGGGGAGGGGGGGGGGGGTGAGGGGGGGAGAGGATGGATGATTGAGGTTGTGTGTAGGTGTTCAAGGGAGGGGATTGTGTGTGTGTGGTGTGTGTGTGTGAGAATGGAGCTTCAGCTATCACAGTGGGCTTGCTTAGCAGTGAGTTTTCCTGTATTTTGTGTTGGAGGACGTGTGTGGGTGGGAGAATGGTAAGGGTTGGGTGGGAGGATTGTTACGTTTGTGTGTGAATGGTAGGGGTTATGTGGGTGTGGAAGAGGGAGGTGAGAGGCTGTGAAAACTTCCCCATTGAAATGTTACTTAGGGGAAGTTTTGACAGGTAACATTTTAAAATACTTCCAAGTTTTCAGCTGTAAGTTCCTTTAGCATAAGTAAGTGATGAACAAGCAGTTCCCTTTGACAGGGACCAGCTGCCGGGAATGGCAACACCCAATAATCCACAATTTTCTTTAAACCCAGGTTGACAGACAATACATGGGAATCAAATTTAGCTTTATTCTTATCTTGATCTAACCTACACATGTTGTTGCTGGGACAGCAGTTCACATACTTGACTGCAAGTGTTGTAATTGTTATCATAAGCTTATCAGCTGTTTTATTTTACTTTACAGGTGTAACTAGACAATAAGCATGCTGTATTTTGTTTTTCTTTCTGGGTGTCTCTTCTGTGAAGATTGGAATAGACTTAATGCGTAAGAATTACTATCTTCTCTTTGAAATGCCTAAATAGTTACCTGGATTCAAAATAATTGGAAAACAAGCCTGATTTAGAATCCATTTTCTTTTTCCTTCACAAAAAGGCTTACTTTTGTTTGATATCTGCTTTAGTTTTTGTGCTGTAGTTGTTGTTTTGTAATTTATTACCCCTGAATCGTCAAAATTCCCTGGCAAGGGCATAGCACTTTTTTTCTTTATGCAAAATTCTCTGGCACTGAATGGGTTAATGTTCACTGAATGAACGCCTTGACTGCTGAAGCCACGTGAAAGGAAAGAAGTATGGCATGAATATGAAGCACAAGAAGTGCTTCAGGTGTATTGTGAATGGTTTGATTGATGTTGTTGAACAGACATAATGCAGCCCAAGAGGACAAAGAATGGTGACCAACATCCTGACCTTAGCACAGTTAGACAACTGCTCTTCACTCATGAGCATATTCTCTGCACAAGATTCAGTGCTGTATAAATACTATTATTATTATTATCATTATTGTTATAGGCAGCTTAAACAGCAAAAAGAAATGGACAGGATTCCATATCGTCTAAATACAACACCAGAATGTGTAAAGACGTTGCCTGCATTGTTGTGTGCAGGTACACTGGCAACCCCACAGAAGCCCTGAAGTTGTTCAACAAGGCTCGCATAGACTCGGATTGGGGTCACCTGGCTGTGTACAACATGATTGAGATCTGCCTGAACCCTGACAACGAGACCATTGGTGGGGAGGTGTTCGAGTCCGTGGAAGGGGGAAGGTGAGGGGTCTGTCTAACTCTCTCTCTCTCTCTCTCTCTCTCTCTCTCTCTCTCTGTGTTTTTGTGTTTTTTTCCATGTTGTTGGTGTTGTTTTTGCTGCCCCATCCTCTGCATTGTTTCAGTGGTACTACCTCCATGCTGCTTATCCCAAATCCCCCATACAACACAGTCACACCCGAGTTAGTCGATTGATGTTAGGTTGCTGGGAGACCACACACTAGAGGAGGCCCTGCACTGCTGATGAGTCAGTTTGATAGTGTTTCGTAGTGTTGTTCTGATTCAACATAGGTAGGACACCACCTGCTACGCCCACTAATGATGACTGTAATCACTGAGTCATGGAGCCAGACTGAGTGAGCACCCCCTCCAGAGTGGAGACTACCACCACGTCCCTCCTGTGACGGTGCCCCATGAACCAGCTGGGAGGGGGGTGGTGGGGTTGAAACTGAGGACACCATGAGAGCAGGGCTTGAAAGTCCACAAAATCTGGGATTTTTTTTTCTGTAAAAAAGATAAAGATGATGATGATGGTGGTAGTAAACAGTGGTGATGATGATAGTAAACAGTGATGAGAACTATAATGATGAAAGTAAAGGAAACAGTGCTGATGGTGATGATTAAGTTAAACAGTAATGATTATGATGATGGTAACAGTGAGGATGTGTTTCTTGGCTTCACAGTCAGTCAGTCGACAAGGACAAAGCTGACAGCGAGCAGATGGCAGTGCGCACAGCGGAGAAACTACTGAAGGTATGTGTGTGTTTGTGTCTGTCTGTGTGAATGTTTGTCTGTCTGTCTGTGTGAATGTCTGTGCATGTGTGTGTTTGTGTGTCTGTATGTGTGTGTGTCTTTGTGCGTCTTTGTGTGTGTGTGTGTGTGTGAGAGAGGTTTGGCATGATAATGTTTCCATACAGCATATGCAAGGGTGTGTGGTGTTGTTGTTAGCAGGGTTTCTGATAACACAAGAATATGCATCCTGGACACTGTGAAAATGGAAAGGACACACTTCTGTTCATAAAGTGAGTTACTAGGACACTTAAAAAAGAAAAAAAAGAAAAAAGTATAATAAACATAAGAAGGAATGAAAAATATGTATCAGAGTTTCAGTGTGGTGCTGGGACCGTCTGCAACAAGAACAGTTGTTTCACTTCACCACTTCTTGGCACAGAAACCTTGATGATGACTAGAGGGCTTGCCTGCCTTTGTATGCATGCAACAATGCTGTTTTGACCAGAGTGCAACTATGGCTGCCTACATGGTGGGGTTAAAAAATCTTTTTTTTAAACTGTTCATAGACTTGAAAGGTTACAAATGTGTTTGTGAACGCACACAGGCGTGACTGAAACCTAACAGAATGACACAGGAAACAAATGATGAGCACCTTAAGGCAGCTCTCAGTCGGTTTTATCCAGGTAGGCAGCCAGTTGTGCAAATAATTCCATGTTTGATAAGCGCATAGAGCTTGGTCTCAAACTGAGGATAGGGGCTGTATAGGTATCCATATAATCATCATCATCATCATTAGAGTGACCCTCTGAAGCCAGTGTGGGAAAGTCCAGGAAAGTTCCTGGGAATCCCAGAATTTTTTAACTTTTCAAAGCCACTTATGTGGTAGTGATGTTACACTTCATGATAATTTTCCCTTTTGGATAACAGAGAGAAAGTTTGAATTCATTGCACACATTTTGCATGGATAAAACAGAAAGGAAAAACGGAGAGAAAGCTTGAATTCATTGCACACATTTTGCACGGATAAAACAGAAAGGAAAAACGGAGAGAAAGCTTGAATTCATTGCACACATTTTGCACGGATAAAACAGAAAGGGAAAAACGGAGAGAAAGCTTGAATTCATTGCACACATTTTGCACGGATAAAACAGAAGGGAGCCTGACAAGCATACTCATGAGTAGCAGTCAAGCAGATAACCACTACTCTCTCTCTCCCTCTCTCTCCATTTCTCTCTTTCTCCATCTCTCTGTCTCTGTCTCTCTCTCACTCCCTCTCTTTCTCTCTCCTGTCCCCAGGAGGTGAAGTCCAAGCCAGGAGACATCCGTCCACGACTGCTGGAGAACATGGCGCTGATCGCCACCAAGCAGAAACAGAATGTGGAGAAAGCTCTTTCTGCTTTCATGGACATCTGCTCCAATGAGGTCAGTGGGGGAGGGCCTGGGGGAGAGGGAGGAGAGAGACTGAGTTTTTATCTGACTTGTTTTAGTGTATTGTATGGTACATATGTTCATTTTTATGTTGATGTCTACAACAAGCCTGTGATTGCACACATTAATTTCCATATGGATTAACAAAGTGTTTTTGAATTTGAATTGAATTTGATGTGTAGTGTTTCGGTGGGCTGGGGTGTGCACATGGGCAGGATTTGCATTTTTCATGGGCAGTATTTGTATTTTACAATATTGAACAAAATGTCAGGTCAGAGGTTCTTCACTGCCACTAGTAACCATGTTACCCAATACTAGTACTAGTCCTTGTGGCCTTACCCTCCTGTGGGAAAGGTTATGAGTCAATCCCTGAGGAAAAATATCAGGAGCTGGAGTCCTCATGGCAGCTCCAGGCTCTGTACGACAACTTACAACTCATGCGACAGCGCTGGAAGCAAATGTGTTGGCTTCTGCCTTTCCATTTCACTGTATCAGCAACATGGAGAGGGGGACCTGCTGTATGGGTAACAATCTGTCCTCCATATCTGCCTACCCAGGTGCACACTGGAGAGAATCACCTAAAGACCAGCTCCATAGTCTCCAGAAACTGACAGATGCCTATCTATAATTATCAGACTGAAAGGCAATACATTTTTCCTTGTATTTGTATTTCTTTTTATCACAACAGATTTCTCTGTGTGAAATTCGGGCTGCTCTACCCAGGGAGAGCGCATCGCTACACTACAGAGCCACCTTTTTTTTTTCTTTTTTTTTTTTCATATTTTCCTGCATGCAGTTTTATTTGTTTTTCCTATCGAAGTGGATTTGTCTACAGAATTTTGCCAGGAACAACCCTTTTGTTGCTGTGGGTTCTTTTACGTGTGCTAAGTGCATGCTGCACACAGGTCCTCAGGTTATCGTCTAATCCGAATGACTAGCGTCCAGACCACCACTCTGGGTCTAGTGGAGGGGGAGAAAATATTGGCGGCTGATCCATGATTCGAACTAGTGCGCTCAGATTCTCTCGCTTCGTAGGTGGATGCATTACCTCTGGATCATCACTCCATTGTGGTGTCTGCAGAGGAAGAGGGTGGTGGAGGAATTGTGAAGGTACATGGGCAGTATTTGTTTTTGTACAGAATTTTGCAGACTTGAATGCAGTACATTTTTTTTTTTCATGCAGTGTTTCATGGAAAAATATGGGCTATGCTTGTGTTTTGTGTGTTTTACCATGGTTAACAGACAGTAAGGTGACACATTTTTGACTCACTTGTGTAAACAAAGTGAGTCTATGTTTTAACCCGGTGTTCGGTTGTCTGTGTGTGTGTGTGTCCGTGTGTCTGTGTGTCCGTGGTAAACTTTAACATTGACATTTTCTCTGCAAATACTTTGTCAGCTGACACCAAATTTGGCATAAAAATAGGAAAAATTCAGTTCTTTCCAGTCATCTTGTTTAAAACAATATTGCACCTCTGGGATGGGCACAAAAAAATTTAAAAAGAAGCCTAATTATATGCAAACTGCATTTACTGTTATATTTATATTTTTTGTATTCTCTAAACTTGGCACTTTGACCTCTTATTCTGACACAACAACAAGAGGAGTCATTATTATCATTTTTTGTTCAAACAGGAACTTCTTTTGCTAAGCAAGGAAGTTTTATTTATTTTGCAAACGTTTTGGTGCAGATAGTAAAAAAGGGAAATTACTCAGTAATTAATGCTAGGGGACTTAATTTATCACAAGTGAGTCTTGAAGGCCTTGCCTCTCTTGTTCCTCATGATGTCTGCAGTTTTCTCGAAGGGCACAAGGCAAAAGGTCGTAAACTCAACCATCATAAGAAAAACTTACCTTTTTGTTGCAGAGGGAGCACATAGGAGCGCTGTACGGCATGGCTGCAGCCTACATGGTGCTGAAGCAGACGCCCCGTGCCCGCAACCAGCTGAAACGTGTCAGCAAGGCCAACTGGACTATCCAGGTCAGTGAAGCCACAGATCACTGTAAACTTTACTATCTCTGTATTCACAGACATTTGTCTTTTGGCTCCAGTATATAGAACAGTAAACATATAAAGCACAATCACATAACTGTTGAAATGAGATTATGCATGAAAATAACTATAGCAATAGTATTTGTGTTGACTATGTAAGAAAACCCTGTCATTGAGGCTTAAATAGAAGGTAAGCTAACATTGATTTCCTGCTACATATAAATTCAACCACTTACATACATAAACATCCAATCACACCACCTGTCCACCCTTCTCCTTCACACACATTGACAACAACAGCACACCAGCCTTGTTACATATCATTGTGAATGTGTCATGTTAAAACCTCAAATTGATATTCCTGAAAGATAAGGTATTTGACCAAAAGAAAGATACAAAATAAAATACAACTTTGTGGTCAGTAAACTCATTGTGATTTGTAAGTCAGAAATACAAATGTAACAAATTGAACTGGCTTTTTTTTTTTTTTACACCAAAATAATGTTTGAAATGCAGTATACTGACCTGTATGATTCATGAAATAGCTTTTTTACATACGAAAGGAATGTTTTGAATGCAGTATACATTGCATATTTATTTATTTTTATATTTTTATTCATACACATCATTTCTGTCAGTGAATAAGAAACACCACCACAATTCTTTGAGCATGAGTCAGAATCTGGACAAGTTTTTTAAATTCCAGTTTTCGTCCAGATTAAGCCATTTCCTTTCCCTCCTTGGGTTGCACTTGACAAAAAGACTCAAATTGGGAATTACTGGAACAGTCTCTGTCAGTAATTGAGATTATTTTGTACCCTGACAACTGTACTGATTTATCCAAAAGACTGGTTGCTTCCCTTGGATTAAGTATGAATATTTCCACACTGCAGTTCAGTTTCATTTGGTCAGTCGTATTATCTCTTGATACTTTTAGCTTGTTGACTTTTGTTTCTAGATTGTTTGCCAGTGTTTTCAAGTGGGTTGACCATGTTTTTGGTGCTGTGTGTGTTTTGTGTATGGAGTATGGCTTTGGCAGTGCACTCGGCTTTTGTAGGATAGCTCCACAAAACCTGCAGTGCTAAATGTGAGGGCAGAGAATGTCTGTTTGGTCAGAGAAGATCTCCCATCAAAATATTTCCGTGTGTGCCATCAAGATGTTACCATGTGATATTTCCATGTGTGCCATCAAGATGTTACCATGTGATATTTCCATGTGTGCCATCAAGATGTTACCATGTGATATTTCCATGTGTGCCATCAAGATGTTACCATGTGATATTTCCATGTGTGCCATCAAGATGTTACCATGTGATATTTCCGTGTGTGCCATCAAGATGTTACCATGTGATATTTCCATGTGTGCCATCAAGATGTTACCATGTGATATTTTCGTGTGTGCCATCAAGATGTTACCATGTGACATTTCCATGTGTGCCATCGAGATGTTACCATGTGATATTTCCATGTGTGCCATCAAGATGTTACCATGTGATATTTCCATGTGTGCCATGGAGATGTTACCATGTGATATTTCCATGTGTGCCATCAGGATGTTACCATGTGATATTTCCATGTGTGCCATCAAGATGTTACCATGTGATATTTCCATGTGTGCCATCAAGATGTTACCATGTGATATTTCCATGTGTGCCATCAAGATGTTACCATGTGATATTTCCATGTGTGCCATCAAGATGTTACCATGTGATATTTCCATGTGTGCCATCAGGATGTTACCATGTGATATTTCCATGTGTGCCATCAAGATGTTACCATGTGATATTTCCATGTGTGCCATCAAGATGTTACCATGTGATATTTCCATGTGTGCCATCGAGATATTACCATGTGATATTTCCATGTGTGCCATCGAGATATTACCATGTGATATTTCCATGTGTGCCATCACGATGTTACCATGTGATATTTCCATGTGTGCCATCGAGATGTTACCATGTGATATTTCCATGTGTGCCATCGAGATGTTACCATGTGATATTTCCATGTGTGCCATCAAAATGTTTCCTTGTGTATGCCATCAAAATGTTCCCATAAAAATGTTCCCACATGTAGCATCAAAACATTTCCACATATGCCATCAGAACATATTGTGCATGTCATCAAAATGTTCCCACATGTAGCTTCAAAATATTTCATTGTGCGTGTCATTAAAATGTTTCCACACGCATGCCATCAAAACATTTCCACATGAGTGTCATCAGAATATGTCCACGTGTGTGCAGGATGCAGAAGACTTGGAGAAGAGCTGGTTATTGCTGGCCGACATCTACATCCAGTCGGGCAAATATGACATGGCCACTGACCTGTTGAAACGTTGTCTGCAGTACAACAAGGTGGGCGGTGACTTGTGTTAGGGGATACAGGGATTGGTCTGTCTTTGTACACTTTCACTTGCAGGCACACATGCACGCAAACACAGACAGATAAACATGCATGCACACACACCCATACCTAAACAGTATCTGCATTTGTGTGCACACGCAAGGGAATAGAGACTCTTGGGTCAGAGGGGGCGGGGGTGGGGTGGAGGTACTAGTCTCTTGCACACATTTCCACACAGGCACGCATATGCAGAAACATTTGCAGAAACATATGCAGGCACACAGAGCACAGGCACATACATGATTAAATCTGTTATTTCATCTGAAAATAAGAGGGCTTGCCATTTGTAAGTAAAAATCTCTGAAATGTTATTGCAGTTGTTTTTGCTGTTCAAGTAGTTTACTATTTATATCTGTTCTGTTTCATTTTATGTTTTATGCAAAACCAGGTAGGCTGTCAAAGCTTGATCAATGCGTTGGGTTTATTCACAAATCATGCATCTGCTTTTTTTCACAGCAGATATAGTGTAACTCACATGGATCAGTCTGCATAGTTTGACACCTGCTTTAAACTGAATCTACTGTTCTAATCATTTCTTACTCTGTTTGTTGTCTGCTTCCAGTAATGCTGCAAGGTGTATGAATGCATCTGTTGTATGCTTGTAGTCTTGCTGCAAGGTGTATGAATACATCTGTTGTATGTTTGTAGTCTTGCTGCAAGGTGTATGAATACATCTGTTGTATGTTTGTAGTCTTGCTGCAAGGCGTATGAATGCATCTGTTGTATGTTGGTAGTCTTGCTGCAAGGTGTATGAATACATCTGTTGTATGTTTGTAGTCTTGCTGCAAGGCGTATGAATGCATCTGTTGTATGTTTGTAGTCTTGCTGCAAGGCGTATGAATGCATCTGTTGTATGTTTGTAGTCTTGCTGCAAGGTGTATGAATACATCTGTTGTATGTTTGTAGTCTTGCTGCAAGGTGTATGAATACGTCTGTTGTATGTTTGTAGTCTTGCTGCAAGGCGTATGAATACATCTGTTGTATGTTTGTAGTCTTGCTGCAAGGTGTATGAATACGTCTGTTGTATGTTTGTAGTCTTGCTGCAAGGCGTATGAATACATCTGTTGTATGTTTGTAGTCTTGCTGCAAGGCGTATGAATACATCTGTTGTATGTTTGTAGTCTTGCTGCAAGGTGTATGAATGCATCTGTTGTATGTTTGTAGTCTTGCTGTGAGGTGTATGAATGCATCTGTTGTATGTTTGTAGTCTTGCTGTGAGGTGTATGAATGCATCTGTTGTATGTTTGTAGTCTTGCTGCAAGGCGTATGAATACATGTGTTGTATGTTTGTAGTCTTCATGCAAGGCGTATGAATACATCTGTTGTATGTTTGTAGTTTTGCTGCAAGGCATATGAATACATCTGTTGTATGTTTGTAGTCTTGTTGCAAGGCGTATGAATACATCTGTTGTATGTTTGTAGTCTTCATGCAAGGCGTATGAATACATCTGTTGTATGTTTGTAGTCTTGCTGCAAGGCGTATGAATACATCTGTTGTATGTTTGTAGTCTTCATGCAAGGCGTATGAATACATCTGTTGTATGTTTGTAGTCTTGCTGCAAGGCGTATGAATACATCTGTTGTATGTTTGTAGTCTTGCTGCAAGGCGTATGAATACATCTGTTGTATGTTTGTAGTCTTGCTGCAAGGCGTATGAATACATGTGTTGTATGTTTGTAGTTTTGCTGCAAGGTGTATGAATACATCTGTTGTATGTTTGTAGTCTTGCTGCAAGGCATATGAATACATCTGTTGTATGTTTGTAGTCTTGTTGCAAGGCGTATGAATACATCTGTTGTATGTGTGTAGTCTTGCTGCAAGGTGTATGAATACATGTGTTGTATGTTTGTAGTTTTGCTGCAAGGTGTATGAATGCATCTGTTGTATGTTTGTAGTCTTGCTGCAAGGCGTATGAATACATCTGTTGTATGTTTGTAGTCTTGCTGCAAGGCGTATGAATACATCTGTTGTATGTTTGTAGTCTTGCTGCAAGGTGTATGAATACATGTGTTGTATGCTTGTACTCTTGCTGTGAGGTGTATGAGTACATCTGTTGTATGTTTGTAGTCTTGCTGCAAGGCGTATGAATGCATCTGTTGTATGTTTGTAGTCTTGCTGCAAGGTGTATGGATACATGTGTTGTATGTTTGTAGTCTTGCTGCAAGGTGTATGAATACATCTGTTGTATGTTTGTAGTCTTGCTGCAAGGCGTATGAATACATGTGTTGTATGTTTGTAGTCTTGCTGCAAGGCGTATGAATACATCTGTTGTATGTTTGTAGTCTTGCTGCAAGGCGTATGAATACATGTGTTGTATGTTTGTAGTTTTGCTGCAAGGTGTATGAATACATGTGTTGTATGTTTGTAGTTTTGCTGCAAGGTATATGAATACATCTGTTGTATGTTTGTAGTCTTGCTGCAAGGTGTATGAATACATCTGTTGTATGTTTGTAGTCTTGCTGCAAGGCGTATGAATACATCTGTTGTATGTTTGTAGTCTTGCTGCAAGGCATATGAATACATCTGTTGTATGTTTGTAGTCTTGCTGCAAGGCGTATGAATACAACGGGTTCATCATGGAGAAGGAACAATCGTACAAGGACGCCGCCATCAGCTATGAGAACGCCTGGAGATTCGGCAACAAGAACAACCCAGTCATTGGTCAGTGTTGGGTGTGTGGTTTGGGGGGCAGAGGATTGGAGGGGGGGGGGGGATTCTTGGTGTGGGGATGGTGTGTGTGGGTGTGGACTGGTGGGTGGTGTGTGTATGGTAGGTGGGTTGTCTGTACTGGGGGTGGGGGAGTGTGATGTGGGTGTAGAGGATGGAGGTAGTGGGTGTGTGTGTGTGTGACTGCTCTTGTATAAACTACATGTGTCCGTGTATGCATGCGTGTGTGCATGTCTGTGTTTTATTTCTTGCATCAAAAGCTGTATTTTCTCTTCAGCATCATGGCTTCCATTGTGTGTTTATGTGTGCTTGAATGTGTGTAATTACAGTATGTGGACAATGTGAGAGAGAGAGAGAGTGTGTGTGTGTGTGGTTCTTTCTGTGCTATCTCTAGTTTAACATATTTCCATTATAAGTGATTTCAAATAATGGGAACAAAAGGAGGAGCAGAGCACCTCTCTCTCTCTCTCTTTCCCTGTTTCTCTTTCTCTCTGTCTGTCTCTGTCTTCCTCTCTCTCTCCCCCCCTCTCTCTCTCTCTCTCTCTCTCTCTCTCTCTCTTTCTCTCTCTCTCTCTCTCTCTCTCTCTCTTTCCCTGTTTCTCTTTCTCTCTCTCTGTCTGTCTTCCTCTCTCTCCCTCTCCCCCCTCTCTCTCTCCCTATTTCTCTCTCTGTCTCTCTCCCTTTCTCCCTCTCTCTCTGTCTCTCTCTCTCTCACCCTATTTCTTTCTCTCTCCCCCCCCCCCTCTCTCTATTTCTCTCTTTTTCTCTCCCCCTGTTTCTCTCTCTCTCCCTCTCTCTATCTCCCTCTCTCTCTCTCTCTTTCCCTATCAGTGTGGGTGGGTGGGTGGCAGTCATAGGGTGGAGAGAGAGTGAAAGTGAGAGAGAGAGAAGGACTTGTTTTCTTCTTTTTTTGGAATGTGGAGTGTGGTTTGACTTTAACTGATCAATGAATTTATTTATAAACAAATTTCTGCTTGTGTGTCTTTGTCAGGCTACAAGCTGGCTTTCAACTACATGAAGGCCAAGCGCTTCGTGGATGCCATTGACATTTGCCATTTTGTGAGTACAAGATACATGAACATGTGATTTATTTTTGGCTCACATATTGCATTTGTATTTGTATTTCTTTTCATCACAACAGATTTCTCTGTGTGAAATTCGGGCTGCTCTCCCCAGGGAGAGTGTGTCACTACACTACAGCACCACCCTTTTTTGTTTTTTGTTGTTGTTTTTTCCTGCGTCCTGTTTTATTTGTTTTTCCTATCGAAGTGGATTTTTCTACAGAATTTTGCCAGGAACAACCCTTTTGTTGCCTTGGGTTCTTTTACGTGCGCTAAGTGCATGCTGCACACAGGACTTCGGTTTATCGTCTCATCCGAATGACTAGCATCCAGACCACCACTCAAGGTCTAGTGGAGGGGGAGAAAATATCGGCGGCTGAGCCATGATTCAAACCAGCGCGCTCAGATTCTCTCGCTTCCTAGGTGGACGCGTTACCTCTAGGCCATCACTCCCCCTGTGAGCATGACTCCTTTCCCCCCACACCCTCCCACCCATGTTGTGTCCAGAGTTTCTCAGCTTTCTGTCAACAGGTTTTGTCAGGAGTTATGCAGGCGTGTGAAAGTTGTCAGTGAAAGTGCTTTGAATTGTCTCCACACAACAACATTCACAGCTATAGTCACACATTATCATTAGTAGTAGTAGTAGCATTATGCAATTGACCTGATTTGGTTGTGTGTGTGTGTAACCTTGAACAAATTCATTTTCTCTGGAAATACTTTATCAGTTATGAAAGTTTGCTCAAAAACAAAAAAAAAGGTGTTGCCAGAAATATGATTTTGTTGGATTGATGAAGTACTAGTAACACCTCAAAGCCATTCCCCCATTCCCCCCCCCCCCCCCCCCACCACAGCTGATTGTTCATGTGGCTGGTCTGTTCTCAAGGCCTGACCAGTGGCTTGGGTTTAGGCATCTGCTTTTTTTGCTTTTTTTAAGCACATGTGGTGTTACATATATATGGATTAGTCCAGGTGCTTCAACGCTTCCTTGAATCTGAAACTGGTTTGTTTTTCTGTGAACTCAGGTGCTGTCGTCCCACCCCAACTATCCCAAGATCAAAAAGGACATCTTGGATAAAGCCAGGAGCAGCATCCGTGTTTGATGAAGTTGACCTAGATGATACATCGTGTTTGTCTGCTTCTTCACATCATGTTGTTTTATTTTGGTGATACTGGCCGTGGTGATGATGATGACCACTCCCTGACTTGTGACCACTACCACTTCTTCATTTCCTCCCCCTCTCTCCCCCAGACTCAGCCACATCTTTTTTTCTTTCTTTTTTTTTTTCTCTTTCTCTTTTTCCATGTTAGCTCCTTTACAGCTGAACCTTGCAAAATGAGATCATGTGGAATGAGTTTGCAGTGTGGCTGAACAAAACTCATGGAACCTCAAGACAGAGTCCAGATAAAGAATGGTGACTGACATCCACATTATTTCAGCTTTGCATGGACTGTGTGAGTCATGCGGAACTTGTCCTTTTAAACCAGTTCTGATTGACCTTTGTACATTTATTTTGCGTTCTGTTCAGCTGGTTTTAAGAACTGATGGGTGGTCAGCCCAGAATTGGCCCCTTGCTGTCAGCTGAGTGATAAACAACATGATTTGATTTGGTTTGCCTAACATCATGACCTACAATCCATCTTATCTCCAGTGAGGTGACAGCCCTTCATTGATATACTGACATCATGACCTACAATCCATCTTATCTCCAGTGAGGTGACAGCCCTTCATTGACATAGTGGTGACATCATGACCTACAATCCATCTTATCTCCAGTGAGGTGACAGCCCTTCATTGACATAGTGGTCAGCAGCAGTCAAGGAGTTCAGATTTTAGTGTCCGTGTGTTGGAAATGCCAGAACATTGGCAAAGGACTCTTTTCACAGTGTTGTGGCTGGGATTGTAAATTTTATGGTGGAATTTACGGGCTGGGGTACTTTGTTTCTTTTTTTTTTCTCCACAAAAGCTTTTGCAAATGTCATATAAATCATATTTATGGCAAATGAGAACTTGAACTTCCTTTCTTTTGTGTCATGTATTTATATGTTCATGGGAGAGAGTGGTGCAAGCAAGATAGATATATGTGTGTGTGTGTGGAGAGAGAGAGTATGTGTGCTTGTAACTAGTTATTGGAGAGTGTGTGTGTGTGTGTTTGTAAGTGTATTGTGTGTGAAGGTGTGTGTGTGGTGTTCAATGATTTATGTCTGTTCACTAAGAGTGATATTAGAAGAAAAAGGATAAAAGGGTGGGGGGAAGGGGGCCACAGAGAAGACGGTGTATAATGAGCTTGATAAGGGAAATGTGGCCTGAGTGAATATGCTGAGTGAGTGCGTGTATTTATGATGATTCATTAAAAGCTTTAATACTTTGCCATTCCTGATTTTTAGAATAAAAGGAAGAAGAAAACTAAGCCCTACTTCTATAAGTAACTACTTATTGGACTGTCTGATCATATGTGTGTACAGTATTTTGGTTTTGTGTGTATTTGTGTGTGTGTGTGTGTGTGTGATTGGTTATGCCTGCAATTTGTGGTATTGTCTTGGTGTATAGATATACATATATGTGCAGAGGTATGTTATTGTGCACTAATGGATATGTGCTGTTTCATGTGAGGTGCTTGGAACCCATTACATGGGGAGTTTGCACTACATAAATACTATCTGTTATTATTATTATGTGTATGTATGTTTACATATGCATATGTTCTTGTGTGTGTGTTTTACTCTGACTCCTTTTTTTTCTTTTCTTTTTTTTCTTTTTTTTTTTTGTGGGGCCTCCAACCTCCTCTTTTTTGCCACTACTTGTGACTGACTCAAATACCTTTTTTTGTCGTAATTTCAGAAATGATTATATTCAGCGTCATTGATATAATTATTGTCTCACTGTCAACTAAACAGTGGGCATTTTCTTGCTTGTCTTGGTGGTCAGAGTATGTGATGGTTATCAGGGTTTTAAATGGACCTGACTCAAAAATTGGATGTGTGTGTGTGTGGTTGTTTGTACATACTGATTGTAAAAGTGTGTATTATAAAACTGAGTGTATGTGTGTGTTTACACATACTTGCACAGATAATTTACCAACGTGTGTCATGAGCTGTGGATGTTTTCTGTTTACTTAAGTGTTTGTTGTTGTCTGGGTGCATGGTCTTTGTAAAATGTGTGCTTTTGACTGGATGTATCTGCAGATCATTAGATAACAGTTTTTATTCTTCTGTGACTTAAAAAAAAAAACACTGTTGAAAGTTTGATCTGAAAACATGTGGGTTTTTTTTGGGGGGGTTGTTGTTGTTTTTTACTCAAAGACATAACTGTGTGATTGATTTTTTTATACATTTTTTTAAGATGTGACAGTTTTATGGTTGACGCGGTCAGTTTTTAAAGATTTTTTAATCAAGTTGGGCAGTCCTGATCTGGCCCCGTGCAGCTGGCTGGACTATAAGCAATGTTGTCAGATGTCTCTTTCGCCTCAGTCTTTGAAATGTACTGTTTAGTTGATTTCCTTTCTTTCAAATCATTCAAATATCTTCTTTGTTACTTCTGTATGTTTTTTTGGGGGGTTTTTTTTTTTTACTACCAGTTATTTCATGGTTAGTGTTTGTTTGTTTTCTCTCTGTTTTTCTTGCCTTTACACTGTGCTGAGAACAAGATTACTTTATTAAAAAGATAATTCCTCCGAGTTCAGTTGTTGTGTGCGTGCTTCATGGGGATTTTAATATTTTTTTCTATTAAAAAAAAAAAAAAATCCATGGAGTATATGAAAAATGCTGCAAAGTAAAGTGAATTTGCTGGTTGGTTGGTTCATTTTGTTCTTTTTCATTTGTTTTGTTCAGTGACTTGGATGTGTTTTTCTTTTCATAAATCCCTCAAAAAACATACATATATTGTTGTTTCATTATTCATGACATATGAGAAATGTTTGATAATGAAAATAATAAAATGTACAACAGCACATATCAGCAATCATGAAGAAACTATATTCAAGAGTTGCAACAAATCACAAAAAGAAACAAACAGAATAACAAAGAAAATGACAACAAAGGAAAACAAAAGAACAAACAAAAAGAGACAAGGAACACATATATGGAGTGAACCACAAGAAAAGGTCTTCTTTCTCTAACTGAGGGACAGATCTGTTGTGCTTGCTTGACTTTTGGACAAGGTCGTTGGAGGATATCATTCTTTGTTTCTGCAGATCTATGCAGTGATGTGATTATTTTTAGGATTCAGGGTTATTTTTCCACGTATGCAAATATTTATTCCTTGTTCTTCTGTGTTAATTTGGTTGATGGGACCATGATTTTGTGTGTGTGTGTGTGTGTGTGAAGGTTTTTAGTCTTTTGCAGATTCCGTCCAGAGGGTTTAACTGTTCCAAATGAATAAAATAATTTCTAAAATTTTGTGATGTTTTCTGTTAAAAGAGTGAGATTTAGGGTGTGTACATGAGTATATATGTGAGTGTGATAGAAAAAAAAAAGGGGGGGTTGGGGTGGCGGGTTTGTGTGCATGTTTGTTTATGCACTTTGTGTGTGTGTGTGTGTTCAATTTTACATCTTTCCACTTTAAGTGATATTGTTTGTGTATGTGTGTGTTTGTGAGAGATAGTGTGTTTGTGTGTATCTTTCTTGTATTGTTTCAACAAGAAGAAAAAACAACATGTTTTACAGCATTTGGTTATTTCTCCCCCTCTCTTGAATTTTGTATCCATGTATATGCAATAGTTTTTTAACAACAATTTTGTGGACGACCTTGTCCTGAAGGAAGTGGTATTCATTCAATGCAGTGTCTGTGGACGACCTTGTGCCTCAGAAAAGGTCTTCATTCAATGCAGTGTGTGTGGACGACCTTGTGTCGAAGACAGTGGTCTTCATTCAATGCAGCGTCTGTGGACGACCTTGTGCCGAAGGAAGTGGTCTTCATTCAATGCAGGGTCTGTGGACGACCTTGTGCCGAAGGAAGTGGTCTTCATTCCCACATGAGGACTGCCTGTCTGCCGGTGTGCGTGCGTGCGCCCGTGTGTGTGTGTGTATACACATGTACATGTGATTTGACTTGCTGCGTATTTGACTGCATATTCATGCACGCACACACACACACACACAAGCACACACAAACGCACACGAAAAAGAAACAGAGCGAGTCTACAAAATCAACATCATTTTTAATGAAAACGCATTCAACAATTCAACAAGAACCCGTTAGAAAGTCAAGAACACACAGTAATAATAATAAACACCGTATGAAACACACGAGAGATTTATAAATCATGAAGAACGTACAAAAGCATACATCTACAAACGCGAAGAAAACTGATGTAGTTGTCAAGAAAACATGTAGAGAGTTCCATCACATCACAGTTTACAACCGATTATTAAGAAAGAAGCATTCTAAACACTGACCTGGGCAGACGGTCTAAAACATTAAGGTTAAACAAGTTTCGTACACTTGTTCAGCCATTGGGGGCAATGAACCCACACCCACTGTGTCTATGGCTTGGCGCCAGAAGGCGGGGCTCTTTCCTGTCCTTTCACCGCTTTTAATCTTCCCCAGCAAGTCAGGTACCCGTTCACATCAGAGTGGAGTGAGGAAAACCGGGTGCAAAGTTTCTTTCCCCAAGGGCACAGCACTAGACGCTGTAACGGGGCCTCGAACCTTGGATCAGTGGTGATCACTGGGTCACAAGTCCAACGCCTAACCATTCTGCCACGGTGCCCCCTGCACCTCTAACACACAGACAGTCCAAAAACAGCTAATGAAGGAAGCTAGGCTAAGAACAGTTTTCAAGAGACTACAATTACATTGACTATGAATCAGGACAAAGAAACAGTGGACTGATAATCGTAGATTGTGCTTAGATCATGTTTTTTTGGTTGTTGTTTTTTTTTTTTAACTTTCACGAGAGAGAACAATGTTCACAGATTACACACATGCAGTCATTGTAATTACTATATTGGTTGGCATATAATGTCACAGATGTAGTCATACAAACAGTTAAATCTACACCACAGATGAGTTATTGAGCTTGTCATAATTATACACACTTCACAAAAACTCAAGGACCACTTCAAAAAAGCAGAAATGTTTTTTGAGATGTTTTGTTGTTGTGTTTTTTAATCCGAGAGATAATTTTGATCATGCAGGCTGCAAACGGTCTAGCACTATCCTCTCACTGCAGACACTGACGGCTGGTTCAGGCACATGTCCACCATGAACAGCGTGAAAAAATAATGTGTTCGACAAATTGGTGATCCAGCCAAAAATTAAAAACTTCAGTTACCCAGTAGTTAATCAACAGTAGAGGTGTGTGTCTGTGTGTGTGTGTGTGCGTGCGTGCGTGTGTGTGTGTGTGTGTGTGTGTGTGTGTGTGTGTGTGTGTTGTAAAAGTCGAAGTGCACGCTCAAGAAAGCACCCCTGGTTATAAGAGCAAGTGATGCTCTAACTCTGACGCCACTGTTCACCGAAATCCCAGCATCATTTCAGCATGCCAAAGGGAGAAAACTGTGCAAGTTCCAAACGGTCCTTGATTTTGTGTGAACCCTGTATATTATATCAAAGTGTGGAAATATTAAATGAAAGCATTTTTTAAATTTTCGGCAGGCTGCGAAACATTATAAGAATCGCAGTATTTATTTCAAAAATCAGGGCGAAGAGATGCAGTGCAATGATAGTAATGTATTGATTAACAACCAGAAGAGAACCATTCATGCAGTAGAATAGCAAAATGTGTAACTTCTTCATATTTCTGTTGGCGATTAGCAATCAAATCCAAACTCAGACATTTTTTTTCTTCATTATTTCGTTTGTTTTTGTTTATTCTAGAAAGTGACTAAACATCTTAAAGAACAACAGCATAAAAAAGGGGGGAAGAAAAGAAACACATAAGCAATAGAAACAATTAAAAAGTATTAAATTGACAAGTTAAACGGTAAAGTAATTATAAAATCATAACTTGTACAAGTAACACACACACACACACACACACACACACACACACACATGAAAAGCCAATACAAGTAAAAAGTATAAAGGTTTCAATAACATTCAAGAGAAAAACTGTTTCGGTCCTTTAAAATTCATGTTCTCATAACGAACTCCCTGCCTCAAAACTGCCCTTCCCAATCAAACAATGAAATAAATATTATTGTGAAACGTAAACTGGAAATACAAAGATCAAGTATATGATCATGATGGTTATGATGGAAGGGGGGAGGTGGAGAGGAAGATGGAAAGGGAAGGGGAGGGGGGGTGATTGCAGTGGAAGGATGGTGATCGCCAGTTTATTTCACGATTGCTGTGTTGTCTCAAGACTGAATTCCGAAATATTGGAACGACAGAAAGACGATCCCGTTGAAATGCTTTCGTATCTAATACCGCCATCTTGCTCACCGGAGTTAATGTTCACACATACACAGAGGTTTCGACAAGAAAAGAAAAATCTGTGACGTCAATTCATGCTTAGTGACGTCATTAATGGTCTTTTGAACCTTGTAAATAATTATGTACGTCAGCTGTGGTCACTTTTACACTGTTTCTTCTGTCACAACGAAAGGAACAAAAACAAAACGACCCCCTCCCCCCTCCCTCTTTGCCGGACTGTGCAGACTGTGTGTGTGTGTGTGTGCGTGTTTGTGTGTGTGTGTGTGTGTGCGCACGCGTGTCTCTGTGTGTGTGTGTTTATGTGTGTGTGTGCGTGTGTGTGTTTGTGTGTAAAAATGTACTACTTGTACTGTTGCCTTTTTCTTTTCAAACCATTGTTGACAAACAGCATTTTGAACACAACTAACCTACTATATATGACACAACCAAAAATGTAACAGGAACAAGGACATTTTCAAAACCCCATACTCCAATCCAGCAATAAGGCAATCAAGCCTACTTCTTGTGAATTTAACATTAACCTCATGAGATTGTCACTTTGTTCGGTAGACATTTTACATCTCCATTCGTGGCAACCGCTGTCACATTGAAAACATTTTTGAGGAGTTCACCCGAAGACCTTCAGTTTCACATTAGTGCTGTTATGTATGTATATATATATATATATATATATATATATATATATATATATATATATATAGATAGATATATATATATATACACACACACAGAGAGAGAGAATAGATATTTATTGAGCAATAGATAGGAAAAGAAAAAGAAATATCACATTCTATTGCACTGACCTTGACACCCCCCTCCCCCGCGCCCCCACCTCCCCATCCCACCCCTCAAATAAAAATTTAAAAAATCTGACAGGACAATTAACAACAAAAACGTTAAAAATATTTTTGAGCAGTTCACCCGAAGCTGTAGCGAAGACCTTCAATTACACATTACTGCTGATCATGTATATACATGTATGTATGCATATATATATATATATGTGTGTGTGTGTGTGTGTGTGTGTGTGTGTGTGTGTGTGTGTTTACAACATAGATAGACAGATATATATATAAAGATAAAGAATAAATATTCATTGAGCAAGAAATGGAAAAAGAAAAAGAAATATCACATTCTATTGCACTGATTTTAACACCCCCACCCCACCCCTCAAAATTAATATATAATTATATTTTTTCTTTAATGTCAGCACAATTAACAACAAAGAAAAACATGCATTTAAAGAAATGTATATTTGAATGCAGTGTAGAATAAACGTGTCAGGGTGGGTGCACAGAAAATGTAATGGAGACACCATTCTTTAACTAACTCAGTACGGCCAGTCCTCTCTTCTCCTTTACACAGACCCCTCGGATGTCCAGTGGGTGTCTCAATGACCCAACCTTTAGCTTCCGTCGTCAGAATTGTGGTATTCTTTGTCAACATTCACCTCTTCAGTATAAGAGCCTTCCGCTTGCAATATTTTAATGATGGTAATTGGGGTGAAACGCTGTTAACGTCGTCTCTTTCGCCGTTCGTATGGAAAGAGTTAATGTCAGTCAATATTGGTTGGTAACTGATCCCTTAAACAGTCAAGCTATCATCATTCTCCTTTAAAAAAAAAAAAAAAAAAAAACGAAGAAGAAATACATGAGACAGACAAACAGACAGACAAACAGACAGACAGACAGACAGAGGTCGATCAGAGAAAATCAAAGCAGTGGGACTGAAAGACGATTACTTCTTTTTCAGTGAACGCTTCATGATATTTTGAGCGAAAACCGTTCCCAGGAATTCAAAACATGGGGGCGAAACTTTTAGCGAAGTATACTTCTTCCTTGTAACACCTTCAGTTGTCTGATTTGAGCCAGTGCTATCGAGTGATTACCTCTTTCGATCCACCGCGGTACCAGATAAACATACATGCTGTGTGACAAACATTCAAACAAGCGCGCGCTCATTATACGGATACGTACGCGCATATACCACAAGTACATATGTTACGCTACATCGGGAAGAAATTGACTGACACGGATTAATTAAGCAAGAAAACACAAAGCGAAACTGGAGCAAGATAGGAATGAAAAAAATGCTGCCATGTCAAATTTATTATTAGAGTACTGAGAAATTAATAAAAGGAGAAGAAAAAAGAGGGTGTGGGATTCATAAAATAAAATTAAAAAACACACAAAAAAACCCCTCTCACACATACGCGTGCACCACACATGCATACACACACACACACACACACACACACACACACACTGTAGCACGCTTGAGTCGATCTGAAACCTTCTTCTTCCGACTGATGGTGATGGAAGTCGATTCAGTGAAGTACTTGATTGTAAAGAGAAGAGGTATTAGGCCTGCAGATGATTAGATCACACAGACCTATTTTCAAAGTAACCATGCATCTTTTTTCTGATAAAAGCTCACACCAAACACACGATCCTTTATTTTCATAAGTATTAACCAATGAACAACAAACAACACCGAGCATGCATAAAGTATGGGAAAAGAGGGTAATTTCCTATTATGGTATCCGAAATTCTCAGACCTGTTTGAATGAAAATATTCGTGGATTTTGCAATGCAGGCATATGAACAATGACATTTTGCTTGACTGTAATCCACCCTTCAAATCACGAGTCAGACTCGATGACCCTCATCGTGGACACCAACCGACCTTGTCGACTCGAGCCGCCATACTTTTTGTTCACCTTAGCATGTTTTTGGGGGGCCAACAACGAAAAGAGCGGCTCTCTGATTAGCACAAACTGAATGAACTCGTCATTGCAGACGATTGTTTGGAGCTGACAAGATGGCCGTGCATTACTTAAAAGCGATAGATGATTCTGTATCAAAATCAAGTACAATTATTACCCTCAAAACAGATTCGAAAACCACTGAAAATGGGGTTGCAACAATGATGTTAATATGGCTTCATCTACGCACGAAAATTACCGTTAAAATAGGTATCTGGATTTAGGATACTAAAATAGGAAATTACCGAAAAGGCTTAGAAAATAATTAAATGGCAGCGAAAGTCCAGACAGATATATGAACCACCCCCGAAAAAAAACCCCGCTCATATAGAAATGGCGTAATAGACCAACGTGTTGAGAGACTTGTAGTCGTCAGTGTTGTAGCGGAACACGCACACTTCATGTTTCTCGTCGAAGCTACTTTGTGTCACTATCAGTCTTCCATTGGGCGAAAACGTCACGCCTTTCGGTGACGTCAAACCATCTCTGGCCGTCACCACTTCCCAAAGGCGGCCATTTTTGGTGACAATGCACACGGCCGAGTTGCACACGATCAAAGTGTTCCCATCACTGTCCGTGCACAACCCGTGCAACGATAGATATCCCTCCGCCGGCAATTTAAAGTCCTGGAAGGAAAAGACTCGCAGAAGCTTTCCTTCGAACTGGAAGATTTTGATGGAAGTGTTACCGGCATCAGAGACGGCGATCTGTTTGGATTTGTTCACGGTCACGAAGTAAGGATGGTCGAGTTCTTTGGGGCTGTCACCGTAAGCGCCGAACTGGTGACTGATGCCGCCATGAGGATACAAAACGAAGACGGAATGTTTGCATATATCGGTGACCACGATAAAATTGTCGTGCGTGACCGCCACACCGTAAGGAAACTCAATGACCCCTGAATATGTAAAACAGGACTGGAGCTCTCCGGCGCATGAGAACACCTTTATTGCTGCGTTGACGCCATCGGTCACGACCACGTGATCGTCTGCTGTCATGGCAACGCCTAGGGGGTAGTTGAGTTGTTCCGGGTTGGGTCCTTTGCCGCCGAATTGGAATTTGAAGACACCCTCCGGCGAAAAGATCTGGATGCGGTGATTTTCCGTGTCTGCAACGATGATGTCCCCTGGGGACAGAAGAACAAAGGGGAAGGGGGTGGGGGGCGAGGTAACATTAATGTAGCCTCAAAGGTTAGTGGTCAAATTCTTCCCGGTGCACTTCCTCACCGCTTCCCCCCCTCCCTCCTCGTAAACCTTTTCCCTCTGCACCCCTTACCCCCCCCACCCCACCCAACCCCCTCCTTCCGGCCATGCCCTTTCAAACGTCTGGATGGATGCACTGTCTGGTGCACAGTACTGTGGAGAAAGAGCAAACCTTCAGGAGGTCTCATCTCCGTGCCTCCAGCCCCCAGAAAAGAGGTCAAAAAGTACACGACATGGTGATCAAAGTAGCCCAGCGACAACACGTATTGTTGAGTGCCTATCAAACGTGTCACACATAAATGCTTCTTGGGTATTGTAAGTATGCTCTGAATTCTTCGCGTTCAACGAATTCCTGCGTGTGTTCTTGTGTGGGGCATCCAGTGAGTGTGTGTGATTGTTTCATATCTGCAATTTGCAGTATCGTCTTGGGGTGTACGCGCACACACACAAACACACACACACATATATATATATATATATATACATATACACATATACACATATATCTCTGTGTGTGTGTGTGTGTGTGTGTGTGTGTGTGTGTGTGTGTGTTTCTTTAGTTTAACGTCTTTTCACATTTAGTGATATTAGAATATATCTATCTACGCGCACACACACACACACACACACACACACACACACACACACACACACACATATATATATATATGTGTGTGTGTGTGTGTGTGTGTGTGCCAGTGTGTTTCTTTTTTGTTTAGTTGTTTTGTTGTTGTTTTCTTTGGGAGAGGAGGTGGGTTGCCTTCATGTGTTGTATGTTATTATGCATTACTGTATATGGCCATTATGTGGTGCGTTTGCGCCGTATAGGTACTATATTATAAGTACTATATCATAAGTACTGTATTATAAGTACTATATCATAAGTACTGTATTATTAGTACTGTATTATAAGTACTGTTTCATACTATATTATAAGTACTAATTCATAAGTACTACATTATAAGTACTATATCATAAGTACTGTATTATAAGTACTATATTATAAGTACTGTTTCATACTATATTATAAGTACTATATCATAAGTACTAATTCATAAGTACTGTATTATAAGTACTATATCATAAGTACTGTATTATAAGTACTATATTATAAGTACTGTTTCATACTATATTATAAGTACTATATCATAAGTACTAATTCATAAGTACTGTATTATAAGTACTTTTTGTTTCACTGCTTCCTCCTCCTTGTTGTTCTGCTGCTGCTGCTGCTTCCAGTCCCCCTCCCCCCCCCCCCCAACCCCCACCCCCACGCCCCCACCCCCATACTTCTTCCTCCTCTTGTATTTGTATTATTCTCTTTGTCACAACAGATTTCTCTGTGTGAAATTCGGGCTGCTCTCTCCAGGGAGAGCGCGTCGCTACACTGACAGCGTCACTCTTTTTTTTTCTTTTTTTTTTCTTTCCTGCGTGCAATTTGATTTGTTTTTCCTATCGAAGTGGATTTTTTTCTACAGAATTTTGCCAGGGACAACCCTTTTGATGCCGTGGGTACTTTTACGTGCATTAAGTGCATGCTGCACGCGGGACCTCGGTTTATCGTCTCATCCGAATGACTAGCGTCCAGACCACCACTCAAGGTGTAGTGGAGGTGGAGAGAATACCGGCGAATGAGCCGTGATTGGAACCAGCGCGCGCATATTCTCTCACTTCCTAGGCGGACGCGTTACTTCTATGCCATCTTCTTGACATTGTACTTAAAGGAGACGTGATAAACCGCGTGTGTGGGGTGGGTGGGGGTGGGTGGGTGCAGGTGTGTGCTGATTATCTGGTTGTGGTTTTCCGCAATTCATCTCTATTCTTATCTTATCTGTCTATTATAATCAATGTGCAATGTAGTAGGCTTTGCTTATAATTATATTCAAAA